>NW_020954580.1:7094586-7174079 GCF_900497805.2 Vombatus ursinus | reverse complement strand
CATTTGGAAATACACACACATATACATATACACACACACATACATATATATACACATTTGTGATGTCTATACATATATACACATACACATGCATATAATACACCAATGCATATATATACATGTGTACATATGTGTATAGTGTACATACATATGTGTACATATATCTGGATATGTTATATAATATATAAAATATTACCTGTCTTATCTAAGATAAATCTGTTTTATGTAATATATAAAATGTTATCTTTTTATCTAATAAAAGCTATTAGAATTATAGTTTTAGAGCTAGAAGGGACTTTAGAGGCCATCCAATTCAATCTCTTCACTGTACAGATGAGGAGCTGAGGTTCAGTGAGGTAAGAAGATCTATCATAGCACAGACTGGAGCATATATGTGAGACAGAAAGTCACTCATTTTATTGAAAGAATCATAAAGACTGAATGATGCCCTGAAACTCAACTCTCACCGAAGAGTAAGATTGGGCTATACATATTGCAAGGCAGGACCCAAGACTTCTCTTCCTTGGCTCATGAGATTCTGCACTGGATAGGACCTTTGAGGTCATTTTGTCCTTGCTGAACAAGCACAAACCAGGATGACATTTTCTGTGTTTCTCATTCACTGTACTTGCCCTTTATCCTCTCTTCCCTTTTCCTTTTGACATTTTCCATTTCTTCATTTCCATTTCCATTTCCATTTATTTAATCAGAAACCATCTCCTCCATGGATAGCTCCCTAAGCTTCACTCTCCCTCCTCTGCCAGGGTGTAAGTGATCTCTCCCCCATTAAATTTCTCCTCGCATTTTACCCGGACCTTTGTACTTAGTACACTCTCCTTTAAATCATAGTTACTCATGTGGGTTGATTTCTCTCATTAGATAGCCAGCTTCCTGTGCTCAGGGCCCAGAATGATCTATACTTAAATCCCCAGAGCCCAAGCACAATGCCCTGCACATAGCAAATGCTTAATAAGGATTTGTTAAATATCATTGGATTTTCCTTTAGGGTGTGACTCTAAACAATTCTCACCTCTCTGAGTCATGTTTTCCAGATCTATAAATGAAGTGATAAGATTAGATGATCTTCAAAGCATAATAGTTGGATCTATTTAGATTAGTCTAAATATATATTCATAAATATACATATTTCTATCCAACTATTATGCCTTTGGGCAAGTCCCTTAACCTTGTTTGCTCCAGTTTCTCATCTATAAAATGAGCTGGAGAAGAAAATGGCAAACTACTCCAGTATCTTTGGCAAGAAAACCCCAAATGGGATCACTAAGAGTGGGACGTGACTGAAAAATGAAAAAACAGCAACAATAATTGTGCTTTTACCTCTCTTTTCTACTCACTGCAAATCAGGAAGGACAACAAGTCAACAAGCATTTCGTAAGCACCTACTACGTGTCAGACACTGTTAATAATTAGGTATATAAAGAAAGATCAAAAACAATCCCTGCTCTCAAGGAGCTCAGTCTAATGAGGGAGATGATATGTGAACAACTATCTAAAAGCAAGTCATGTATGTAAGTGTGTCTATATATACACACACATAATATATATATATATATACATTTAATATTTGCATACATATAATATATAGGGGAGATGAGAGAGAGAATTTAATGGGCATTACTAACATTTTCTCCATCACTTTGCAGTACTCTTAAATGCTTAGTGACAAAAGCACTACCTAAGAAATTAAAAAAATATTAAGAATTCAGATTACATTTAGAAGTATGTTATGTGTAATTTGATGAGCTGGTTGTTAAACATTTACTAGCACACCAATGAGGACCTTAAAAGGTTTCTTGCAGAAGATGGGTTTTTGTTGCTTGTTATTATTCATCCTCCTTTGCTCTCCAATGACATCAGGAGTGTGATATCTTCACTTGCAAGTGAACTGGATTTAAGTGAGGCAGAATTGTGCGGTCATCAGCCTCATTCTTTCCTCTAGAGTCATTGGAGTCCAGTGACAAGATATAGTTTATGGGATTTTAGCTGGAACCTCCAAGAAGCCAGGAGGCAGAAGTGAGAAGGGAGAAAAATCCAGGTATAGGGGACAGCCAAGACAGTGAAAATGTCTGTAGTTGAGAAATGGAGTGCCTTATATGAGGAGCAGTAAGGAGTCCTGAGTCATTGGATGATAGAGTGTGTGGAAAGTAGGAAGACTGGAGAAAGTAGGAAGGGGCCAGGTTATGAAGGGAGGTTGTGAAGAAAGGGTCATCATGGTTGGGAGAGATATCTCTCATAAACCTTTCCCCATCCCACTCCAAAAGAGCAGGGGATGTACATGTATTAGAAAGAAATAGCCAAAGGAGAGCCAAAGGACTTTAAAGTCACAATGGAAGCTGGTGACCACCCAACTGGACCCCCTCATTTTGCAGATATCCCAGCAACATGAAGTGCTAGGATTCAAATACCTTGCTCTCTGACTTCAGATCCATCAGTACTTTTACCTTACTAAAAACAACTTCCTCTGAGCGGTCCTTTTCATGTACAAATTGGAAGATTCTAGGGGATAGGAGCTGGGAGGCAAGAAGAAGTTTAAACCTCTCATTTTGCAGTTGAGGAGCCTGAGGACTAAGATGATGGCTTGACCTGTTCAAGGTCACATAGATAGGATCAGAGATGGAATAATAATAATAATAATAATTACTAGTATCATTTTATCCTCACAACAACACTGGGAGGTAAATGCTATTATTACTCCCTCATTTTACAGATAAGGTAACTGAGGCCAAGAGAAGTTAAGTGACCCACCCAGCATTAAGCAGCTAGGAAGTGTCTGAGTCTGGATTTGAACTCAGATCCTCCTGACTCTAGATCCAACCTTCTATCCAATGTGCCACCTAGCTACTAACTAGATCCTGGAAGTTTTTATGATTGGTTTCCTCTTGACTAGATTGCTTTTTCTATAATGCAGTGTAGTAGAAAAAGCACTGGCTTTAGGTCATAGGATACAAGTTCAAATCCCAATCTTACCACTGACTACCTGAGGAACTCATTTAACTTTGCCAGATGTGTTTCCTCTTGCCCCTGGAACAGATTGCCTTTAAGGGCCTTGTTCTAAGAGTCCATGCTCCTATGAAACAAGATGCTAGTTGGCCCCAAGTAAATCTAGGTGCCCTTCCCTGCCTCTTCTTCCCCCACATTCATAATACCTGCTTCTGCCACCTAACCAAACAGGTCCCCCAATTTAGACCTGAAGTGCTGAGCTCTTCACTTCATCAAAACCCTGCTCTTGAAAGCCAGAGTTGGAATGAATCTGACTAAACAGGGGCCACTAAACTATACATAAGTATCTCTAAGAGTGCATATTGACTTAGAAAACCACATATTAATACTATCTGTGTTGTGTTGTATCTTTATTTTGTTAAATATTTTCCAATTACATTTTCTTTCCCTGGCCAGTAGTCAAATGTTTGATGGATTATTTTCATCAGAGGTATGAATGACTAATACGAACTTATTGTGTTAAGATCTTTGCCTTTTTATAAGGGATAATTCCTTTAGCTAAATGCATGAATCACTCATGATAAAATTTCATTCCCTTTTAGTTAGCACAAGTAGATGGAACAAGATATTTTAAAGTGCAGGGAGGGACATCATTTCAAGCTCTTCAGATCACATTACATTGATCCCACCTTAGGTATCATTTCCAACCTCCTTTTGCCTTAGGAAAAGTAACAGAGGAAAGACGAGTGTTAACAGGATTGAGCTTCTCTGAGTATTGGATGTTTATGGCACAATTATTTAGATTTGCAACTAGGGTAAATGAGCAAGGGAGGAGGCGGGAGGGAAGGAGTAAGCTTCCTTTCCATCTGGAAAGCCAGATCTCACATAGTCCTCAAGTGGTAGGCAATGTAAACATTCCTGAACAACCATTCCACAGACCATCGCCCTTTTTTTTGGCAATTGGGGTTAAGTGACTTGCTAGTAAGTGTCAAGTGTCTGAGGTCAGATTTGAACTCTGGTCCTCCCGACTCCAAGACCTGAGCTCTATCCACTGCGCCACCTAGCTGCCCCTGACCATCGCCCTTCCGCTCCTCACAGTGCCTGCCTTGTCTTCTATCTCCTTGTGGGACTGAAGACCAGACCTTCTAGAGGACAGGTTGCCCCCTCTGCCATTTAGACTGCACCCATGATCATCAGCCTGTCCTCACTACCATTGTCTCCCCACCCCCTCAACTGAATTTTCACCAACTACAACCTTGGCCAGTCATGGTTCTGTTTGGAGTTGACATCACCTGAAAGTGATTGAAAAATAGTCTAAAACTGCAATAAGAGGATTGTTGGAAGTCAAGGAGAGCCATTGTTCTAGCCTGGCTGGCCAGGTTCTGTAGCATGAGTGTAACCTGCAGGATGTGATAGGGACTGTCTCCACAGTCTTTTCTGAAAAAATCTGTGTTGGGGTGGGGAGGGAAGGCCTAACCTGCTCAAGGCCACACAGAGAGTAAACAACAAAGCCAAGATTCAAACACATGTGTCAGAGGAGGACTTCCTTTCCTAAGACTACAGAGGGAAATGGGAGAGATGGTCCTGGAGCCCAAAGCATCTGCGATCTGAACCTTGGCAATGGTGTCTTGGGTTTGTCTGGGAAACCTGCTGGTACCTAAATTTAAGAAATATTTATTAAATGGCAAATGTACACCGAGCTCTGTGCTAGTTACCTAGGTAAGTATAAAACAGAGTTAAGACCTATTTCCTTTCTTTTCAAAAATTATCATCTAATAAGAGAATAAAGCACAAACACAGGTAAGCACCCTGGTGCCGTGTCTAAAAAAGTATGATAGAGAGGAAATTCAGAGGACCTGGGTTAAAAACCTGTCTCTGATACTTTATGCCCATGTGACCCTGGAGAAGTCATTTAATCTCCCTGAGCCTCAGCTTGCCCATCTGTAAAATTGGGGCATTGGACTCTGAGGTCTCTTCCAGCCTTAAATCTATGATCCTAAGATAGAAGTGCTAGATTTAGAGTCAGAAGTTCTGAGTTCAAATCTCAGACCTGATTTTACTATCTATATATGCTTGGTCATATCACCTAAGCTCTTTGTTCTCCAGTTTTCTCAGCTGTAAAACTAGGGAGTTTAACCAGATGATGCCTAAGTTCCCTTCTGGATGTAAATATTAATGCATAGTAAGTGATAACTGTCTAAGTGGGGTTCAAATAATATGCTATGCTAGGTCTGACGGAGCTAGAAGCCTAACCTACAATGTAGGCTGGGAAGTGTTCATTTTCTCAGTTATTCTATACTCCAGGCCAAGCTACAGGGCCAGATATTTCCAGGATAGGCTATCATGCATTTTTGTTTGTGACCAAGAGAAGGAAGACAGGCAGGGTGGGGTGCTCGGACCTGAGACACTGTGGGTGGGAAGGGTTTCCAGGAGAACACAGACAGTCTGATTAGCTCAGCTGGTCAGAGACTAGTGCTAATGAGGCTAAGGTCAGGAGTTCCACCCCCTCCCCTTCCGGCAGGACACGGAGATCACTCTGTTCTGGGTGGCCATAAACTGCACCCTGTTCATCTTATAAAAAATTTGTCATTGGCTCCAACAAGGACCCAGTGAGATCATAAGATCTGTAGAGCTGGAAGGGACCATAGACATCATATAATCTCACAAAACCAAAGCCCAAAGAAAAGTGAAATGACTTACCCATGGCCACACAGGGAGTAAATAACAGACAAAATTTTCTATCCTCTCTCTCCTGTGGCTTCACTACATCCACCACCCCGAAAAAAGAGGATGGTTCAGTGCAAACCCATCCCACTACTGGAAAAACAGTTCAGAGCCTAAATTAGTCACAATGGTAGTAACACCTCCTGGGTAAAGATCAGCACACCAAAAGTGATTCCAGGCTCAGGCTTTCCTTCTGATTGCCATATCCTGGAACATCTTAGAACAAGGGCTTGGGAACTGTCAGGAGTCCCTTGTCCTAGGAATTCTATAACAAGCTAGGACTTGTTGATTGCCAGTTGCTAGCCACTTTGATGGCTTTAGCGTCCGCTTGCTCAGATATTCCAATATTGGTTATTTCCATGATTCTAACTTCCCACATTTGCTCCATTCACTACCACATGATGAGACTGAAGGCCTGCTCCAGTATCTTGCCCAGAACTCTTAACAGCTGCGGGTGAGCGGTGTGCCCTCACTCAGACCCAAGTTGTTTTTCTCATTTGTGTACTTGATTTAACTTTTGGAAACGCTGAAAAGATTCATTTGGGTGATTCAAGAAACAACTAGGTATGGGATGTAGTGGAAAAAATATCGACCTGGGAGTCAGGAAATCTGGATTCTTGTCTGTTATATCCTGTGTGGACTCTTAGACAAATCACTTTCCCAATCTGGGCCCATTTTTTCCTCTCTCATAGGAGATAGTTGGACTAAGTGATCTCTTAGATCCCTTCCTGTTTTAACATTCTATGACTATCTATAATGCAGTGGTTCTTAAATTTTAATTATGTCATGGAAACAAAATCCTTTAGTTCCAGTGAAGCCTCTTGACTCCTGTCAGAATCAAATCTTTAAAAGCATCAAATACAATATATAGGATTGCAAAGGAAACCAATCTTATCAAAATATAAAACATGATATTTTTCCCCATCCAAATTCATGAAGTCTCTGAATTCTATATGTGAATCCCAGTGGACACCAGGTTAAGATATCCTGATCCATGTTATGAGAGTAGTTTTATAGTAAACATTCTAGAATTTACATGTCCACACGAATTCAATTCAATTTATGTGCCAGGCATGGGCAGATACTAAAGACAAAAATGAAAAAGTCCCTGTCCTGAAGAAGTTTATATTTTACCAAATGGTTATTTTCAGCTACCAAATGGCCCAGTGGGGACTTTGAGGAAGAAAATTGAGTTTGAATCCTAGCTCAAACATTTCCTTATTGTGTGACCCTAGGCAGGTCATGTAAATTCAGTCTGCCTCAGTTTCCTTATCTGTGAAGTGAGGATAATATTAGCACCTAGCTCCCAGGGTTCTTGTGAGAATAAAATGAGATATTACTTGTAAAGAGTTTCCAAACCTTAAAGCATTATATAAATGCTAGTTGTTATTATTGTCATTATTTCCCTTCAAAATAGTATTTCAATTATACCGTTATTTCCAAAGACATTTAATAAACTTTTCTTATGAAATTCTCCAATATTCTTTTGAATATATTTAATGGTCGTAAGATTGGCTGAAAGGTACTGAGAATACAAGGTCTTGCTGCCTTTGCTAATTTCAAAATAATACTTGATTAGTAAAGCAAAAGACAGATTCATATACATGCTAAGATCATGCAAGATCCCCTGATGCCTTTGAGATGTTTGTTCTAGTGCCCTCTTGACTTACCATTACCAAAGTATAAAACAGAAAATGGCTCCACAAAGGTATTTCCCATTGTTATGAAAAATGCCTTGAACAGATCAATTGGAAATCCTAATGATGACAGAGCTTTCTTGGAAGGTAGATTTGATTTTTACATAAAAGTACCATTTACCTTTTTCACATGGATGGCTCTGAATACTTCTTATGTAAAAATCAAATCTACCTTCCAAGAAAGCTCTGGCAACAAGATTTTTAGTCAGAAGTAAAAAGAGGGGTAATGATTAAATAAGGTGACTGGTGGAATAACTTAGAAGGTAATTACCAAAAGAAAGCTCCAAAAGTGTTTTGAGTGAGAAACACAATTGGAATAAGATTTTGACTTCCTAAGGTGACTACTTTGAAGAAGGCAGCACTCATTCAGATGTATAAACCCTTGGTTTGTTAAAACCAAATACATGGATGTCAATTCTTGCCACATTAATTTGGTTTCTCATATCCTGCTTTCCCTGGTGTAGTATCTCAGTAATCTTTCTGCATCAGCGTTTAATTTGGCTTGTATATATCAACAGTTTCTATCTATTTATCTTCACTTTAGTTACTAAGACTTCTTGTCTCAGCGATTCCATTAGGTTATGCCTGCACCACAACAAACACTGGAAAAATTCATCTGACAAAAATCCAAAGGGATTGCTTTTTCTCTCAGAATCAACAACTTGTTTTGTTCACGGGAAGGCCCAGCCTTGCAGGTTTCAGAATTGATCATTTCCTAAAGGTGGCTCTTTGGGATGCTGGTTTATTGACTTTCAAGGATGACCCAAAGAGCAAAATTATAAGTTCTTGTTCCCAAGGTCTCTTTCCTCTTGGATGTAGATTAGCTTTCTCACCTATGGAGAACCGGGAAATGGATTAAAGAGAGTTTAGCCAATAACTGACTGATCCCTTGGCAGTGAGAACACTGTGTGAGTACAAAGATTAGGTCCAGGTCAGAACCTAACACTTGAGTGCCTGCAGCTGAGAGCTGTCTGTTGACTCTATATAGTATCTGGATGATAAAATTTACAATGTATTCTGACATACCTAAAAACATGGAAGAGGGGAAGGCAGAGATGTAAATAATACCTCTCTTATTCTCTGACCTTGCAGATGTCTGAAATCTCTCTCTCTCTCTCTCTCTCTCTCTCTCTCTCTCTCTCTCTCTCTCTCTCTCTCTCTCTCTCATCAAATCTGATTGTATTTGTTCATTCTTGTCATTACTCCAGAAATATCCCCAGTCTGCTCTTTGCCTGAGAGTGACATAAATAAAAGTATGTAATGCTGCAGGACTGGAGAGAGGTAAAAAGAATATCTCATAGCAGGGCTTCAGTGGGTTGTGATCCAGTGTCAAAAGGGGATAAGAAAGATGGAGGATGAGCCATTTCTTTTGCAGACAGTCCATATCCCTCTCTCCTCCTTCAAAGTTCAGATGAAATTTGCTTCCTCCTCCATGAAGCCTTCTCAAACTACTCCCCACTCCCAACCCCATCCCTGTATCCTAGTCCAATAACTCCAGCAGCTCAGCAGCATTTTAGTAAATAGCCCCTCACAGCTGCTCCTAGTTAGGTCCTTGTTTGTGCTTTTCGTGTATGTGTGTGTGTGTGTGTGTGTGTGTGTGTGCACTTATTTATTTATTTCTTTTGCAAGCATGTCCTTGTCTTCTCTTTTTCTCTATCTACTCTTAAGATCACACCAAATCCACCTGGAATCTTTTGGGGATCCCATGCAAATTTAATCACAAAAATTGCAGAATTCTCAAAATCAGGAATTATTTAGAGAAATAATCAAATAGTTTGGAGCATATCTGTGGAACAGAAAAACATATACCATGATTGCGAGAATTTAAAGACTTAAATATGTCCTACAGTCCAGAAAAGGACCCCTTTAGGAGCATTAAGATTGAACTACAATCAACCTGAGACAGGGACCAGCCCTTATCTTACAGAGATCGTGAGTGGGATTTCTATGTGGATGAGATACTATCATGTTATGGAGGATGAAACTAAAGCCCATAGAAGTGAGGAGACTTGCTTAAGGTCACACATATGGGTGGAGCCTACATTAGAATGAAAAATCCAACATTTTTGACACTATGCTGAAAGCTGCCTAAAACTTAATAGATCCCACCTTCTGTGAGGACTCAATCAGGGGGTTTGATTGGATCCATTGATTTCTTTGTTCTTTGTACATTACCTTCTTTGTGTAGGACAAATGTCTAGCCTCAGTGATGGCTTTAGGTAGTCGATTTCAGGGAGTCCTTTTATTCGGTGTTCATTGGTAGACCCCAGTGGCTGAAGTGACAAGCTGCTTTAGATCCCTAGTGTCCCTAATTAGAGAGACCTTAGAGGAAGCTTGTATATTATCCAGCCCAGTGTCACATGCAGCTGGTCATTTAATGTGAGCTTTCTAAAAGATGTAGTTGGTCTGGATGCAGTAATCAGTGCTGCTAATAATAATAATAATAATGATGATGATGATGATGACAACAATTACAACAATGGTATTAAGAGACATTGAGCTTTAAGATTTATAAAGCATTTTACATGCATTGTCTTAGTTGGTCCTCACAACAACCCTAAGATAGGTGATATTATTATCTCCATTTTATATATTGGGAAACTGAGACTCAAGGAAGTTAAGTAACTTACCTACCTTTCCAGTAAACATTTATTAAGTGCCTACTATGGTCCAGACACTATGCTAAACACTGGGGATACAATTAATTTTTAAAAGAACCACCAGGATCAAAAAGTAAGTGTCTGAGGCAGGATTGAAGACCAGATTCCAAGTCCAACATTCTAACTCCATGCTGTTCTTTCCTTGCAAAGGGCAGGTACCACATATGTCTCCCTGTTGGTCTCACCTGAAAGCCAACCTGAGAGAAACAGAATTAGCCTGAAACTGTTTAGTCTCTAGCATGATGATCCTCAAAGTGTGCTCTTTCCTCAAGACCCTTTCAGGGGGGTCCACAAGGTCAAAACATTTTTCCTGATAATACTAAGAAATTATCTCCCTATTAAAACACTATTCCTTTTTCCAACTACATATCTGTATGAGACTTTATAGTTCAACCAAAACAACATGTCACAACAAGAATGGAGAAGCAGATATGAGAACCTAGCTGTCTTCTATTAGGACAGACATTAAAGAAGGTTGCAAAAATACGTTAAACAATGCCACTCTTTTCACTTAATTTTTTTTTATTTTTCATAAGAATAAATTTTGTGCTAACATGTAATAGGTTTGTTACTGTTATTTTAAAATGAATTAATGGAGAAATATTTTTGATTATGAGTTTTAATTTACAGTAAAGTAAATATTTATAGATATAACCCACATAAACAAAAACTCTTTGGGGCTCTCAATAATTGTTAAGAGTATAAAGTGATCTTAAAACCAAAAAAAAATTGAGAAATATTGCCCTAGGTAAAAATCTGTGAAAGTGTAACCCTGGTTTGCCCATGTGGACAGTTAGAGAAGAATATTATGATTTCATGTTATTAGAGAGAATGTGTCAGAGTCATTCTCTAGGGGAACCTCCAAAGCTTTCCAGGTATATCTCTTCCCACTGACAACTTTCCACCACAAATGCTATAAAAATGTAATGGATAGCATTTGGGACTTGAAATCAGGAAGATTTTAGTCATACTCCAGACGTTTACTAGCTATGAGACCCTGGAAAAGTGAATTAATTTTTCTGGGTCTCAGTTTCTCATTTATAAAATGGGAAAACAAATAATATCTCCTCCCAGCATTATGGCAAATATTAAGTGAACTTATATATATGCATACATATGTATCATATATTACATACATACACATATATATCATGTATTATATATAATATACACACACATATATATGCATACATACATGACAGTTTGTTAACATTAAATTTGTAAACATTATGGAAACATCAACTATTATTATTATTATCAGGGCCAGCCTAAACAGTGATGATTAGTAAAGAATTTACAAATCATTTAGGTTGAGGAGCAATACTTTTTACCTAGCAGACAATGATAGGTACTTATTGGTTTATTGATTGAGTATATGAAGGTAGAGAAAAGGACTGGAAGTCCAATCTCTCTACCTGCCTTGCTTAAGAGAAACTGTTGATAATGGTGATTATGGACTAATTAGAAGCATATGGTATTGGTTGGGGTGGGGAGGGGCTCCAAAAAAAAATTCCCACATTTCCCACAAGCTAGGAAAATCCCCTTTTAACCTGCCTGGCTACTTCCTTAAGTGACTTGTTAAGGAAAGGAAAAAAATCTGTCCCCTCCTAAGAGATGTGTCCTATCTTATTTCTCATGCCCTAAGAATGGAGCTGAAAACAAATTATCTCTTTGGAATGCCTCTGTCTTCTTTTGACCTCACCCTTGTAGTTAATTTCAAAAGTTCTCAGCATTTGCAAACCTGAAGATTCTACCATTCCATAAGATGGGCTCTATCATCACACTCTTCAAGGCCCTTTACTCTTTTCACACCATCTTTACCTCTCCTTCCTATTTCCCTTCATTATTGGCTTTATTGGTCCCCCAAACTTAATGAAAACAAATGTGTTACTTTCTAGGTCTAGGAGGAGTATTATAATTCCTTCAGAAGTGACCACCCAATTCACTTCCCTGGGTCTCAGTTTCCCTATCTGTAAATAGAGTAGTTTGGACTAAAACATGGAGGTCCCTTCCATGCTAAATCATGTGATTTTCATCTAATCTCAGAAGACCAGATATGGAGACCCATGGAAACATAGCACAGGAGGAATATAAAGAAGCTAAGAAAAAGGGAATAAAAACTCTGTTCAAAATAAATTCATTCAAAAGACATTTATCAAGCCCCCATCATGCAGGTAGCACTGTTTTAAGTACCTGGACAAAATTTTAAAAAATTTGATAAGATACAGCCTACATCCTAATGGACCTAACAATCTAGTGGAGGGACAATAAATCAGTATAGGTCATGACAATACATAACATGACACGATAAGTTCATGAAAAAGTTACAGCACCAGGAATTGTATGAGGTCTGACTGGGAAGGTCATTACCAGGCTAGGTTAGTAGGAAAGGTTTTATGGAGATTGGATTTGAGTGGAACTTTAAAGCATGAGTAAGAATTCAACACACAAAGAGGAGAAAAGAGTATATTCCAAGCACAGGAAGGACATTCTATGAAAATCAGTCTTCTTCCTTACAAGCCAGATGGTTTTCCTTCAGCATTAGCTCATTTCTGCCTGTTCTCTTCAGAGTAGTGACAGAAGACAAAACTTTGTCATTCTTTGTGATAAACCATCATATAATTAGGTTACTCAAAGTCTGCCTTTCTCTAAATCCAACAACATTAGGAGACATACTGGTTGATTTTATAATTTTTTTTCTGTTTGTAAGTCAAGTTAATAAGCACTTATTAAGTACCTATTACATGCCAGACCCTGTGCTGAGTGCTAGGGATAAACAGAAGGCAAAAATAGTCCCTTACACTTAATTAGCTAACATTTTAACGAAGGAGACAACAGATAAGATTTGGACACACATAGATTTATATAGGATAAACTGGAAGTATTCCCAGAGGAAAGGCACTAGCGTTGAAGGGGAATAGAAAAAGATCCTTGCTGAAAGTGGGATTGAGATGAAATTTGAAGGAAGTCAGGGAAGCCAGGGGCAGCTAGGTGGCACAGTCAATGGTGTAGATCACAGATAGTGTGCTAGCCCCAGTCAGGAGGACTTGAGTTCACATCCAGCCTCAGACAATTACTAGCTGTGAGACCCTGGGCAAGTCACTTCACCCTGTTTGCCTCAGTTTCCTCATCTGTAAAATGAGCTGGAGAAGGAAATGGTAAACCACTCCAGTAACTTTGCTAAGAAAACCCCAAATGGGGTCATGAAGAGTCAAGACATGACTAATCAACTAAACAACAACAAAAGGGAAGCCAAGAGACAGGGATAAGAGGGGCACTGGGGCAATTCAGGTATGGGAGATAGCCAAGAGAAAGGATCAAGCTCCATAGATGGAATGTCATGTGTGAGGAACAGTAAGGAGGCCAATGTCACTGGATCATAAAAAAAAGCTATTCCTGCAACATGGGGTAGCCAGAAGTCCTGTCCCTAGAACAGAGACTCTTCCAACTATACTTTGGTCTCCTCTTTCTTCCCTACCAGGACAATCTTAATCAAACTCCCAAGGCTGAAGGCTAGGGTAAGCTTTCCTCCTGAAGCACACAGCTCCACCCCAAGAGGCTATATCCTTGGTAAATGCTAAACAAGTTTCTGAACCAAAGTCCTCACATTCCCCACCTTCAACCTCTAAAAAAAGGAAAAGTTTGGATTTTTTAGCAAATTAAATTTATGAGCAAGAAGCTGAGAAACATATGTAGTGAGGGGAGGGAGAAAATGAAAAAAAAAAATAGTCCATTCATTCATCGTTTCCCAGCTGCCAGTTCTGAATCCAAAGGGATTTGGCTGAGCTCTGGGGGTAATGTTATATTATAAAAATGTTATTGGAATGCCAAATTTAGGCAAGTATGAAAAGTGCAGGGTAGGCGGGGATGGAGGGAGAACCACCCTCCTAGAAGATAAACTGTACTATTTGGAAACAAGATTTTTGGGGGGGGGGTGAGTTCTGCTTGGCACTTCCTTTCTCCTGTTAGACACCATCCTCATGAATCTACACCTTTCAGATGCACTAAAAGAAAATAGGACCATGTGGAAAAATCATTTCCCTGAATGGAAAACATTCTCTCTTGGGTCGCTTGTTCTCTCCTTCTTGGACAGGATTTTCTGTACCATATCCTGGTTAGTGGAGGAAGAGGTGTGGATTGGGGGCTAAGAGGCCAAGTCCAGATGGAGGAGACTTAGCACAGAGGGTCCTGTTCTGCTCTGCTCTGCTCTGCTTGGGGATTGTGCTCTTCAAACTGTTGGCACAAAGACCCTCTCACATGACACATGGCAACCCTTTGGGATTCTCCATCTGGTAACTTGGGCTAGTGGAATCTCAGCCTACATGTGAGCCAAGACGTGGACAGGAGAAAGGGAGGGAAGAAGGAGCCTTTCCAGAAGGGAGGAGCCCACAATACCTCTCCCAGCAAAGGCTGTTTACTCAGGGGGTGTGGGTGGGGATTATCAGAGGTCTTTAATTCTAGGCTAAGCCTGTGCCTGAGGAAAGCAAACATGGTGGACTAGTGATTGTATCTATGCTAAGATCAATGAGGAAGATTCAAGGACTCTTTGGTACAACACAGCATACCTAGGGCCAAAGAAGAGGTCATCTGGTCTACACAGCTTCCCCAAGGCAAGATTGAGCCTCAGCCATTCCAGACTGAAGGGTGTCAACCTGTTTGTAAAAATTTCCTCCTCCTCCTCCTTATGTTTTCTTTCATAATTGAAAAGCGATGGACTGAAGGTGATTGCTATCTACATTCTATTATTCCGGGCTGGTCATGTTTGTCTCCTCCCTACCCCCACAGAATGTAAATGGAGGACAGTCATGGAAAAGCACCTGTGTTGAATAAGACAGAAGTTGATTCTCTGCCCAAAAGGGACTTTCTTCGGGAGTTCTCACAATAAGCAAAACCTCAAAGCCTATTTACTCTTACTACCCAACAGCTCCTCGCAGACCTGGATGCTATCCTCTATAAAAAAGTCAGTCAGTCAACAGTGAACTTACTGTGTGCCAGGTACTGTGCTAAATGCTGGGGATACGAAGAAAGACAAAATCATGGTACCTGCCCTCAAGGAAATCACATTTCAATAGGGGAGACAACATGAAAGCGTCTGTTATGTACATAATATATACAGTGTAAAAGGAAGATGATATCAGAAAGGCTTGAAGGCCCCCGCTTCAGTGGATAGAGTGCTGGGCCTAGAGTCAGAGGGACTCCTCTTCATGAGTTCAAATCTGACCTCAGACACTTACTAGCTGTATGACCCTGTGCAAGTCACTTAACCCTGTTTGCCTCAGTTTCCTCATCTTAAAATGAGCTAGAGAAAGAAATGGCAAACCACTCCAGTATCTCTGCACAAAAACCCCAAATGGGATCATAAAGAGTTGGACATGACTGAAAAACAACTTAAAAACAACAAAATTCACCTTTATAATGTCACCTCAAACCTAGCACATTACAAACTCCGAACCTGGAATGTTTAAACTAAAAGGATTTTAAAAACCATCTAATCCCAAACCCTCATTTTATGCGTGTAAATTAGAGCTCAGGATGGTTAACTGATTTGCCCAAAGTTACATAAGTAGTGAGTAATAGAATCAGGATTCAAATCCAGACCCTTTCATTATGAAAGAGTCTTTCATTCTTTATCTTTCATTCTGAAGTCAGTACTTCTTTTTTTTTCTTTTTTTTAAGGCAATGACTTGCACAGGGTCACAGAGCTAGTAGGTGTTATGTGTCTGAGGTCGGATTTGAATTCAGATCCTCCTGAATCCAGGGCCGGTGCTCTATCCACTGTGCCACCTAGCTGCCCTGAAGTCAGTACTTTTTTTCAATACACCACAAACACACCCATGTCATTATAAATAGGAGTTCTTATGAGATCAGTAAGTTCTAAGAGTTACTGTGAGGAGACTTTCCAAGATTCAGGTTGGGCCCAAGGAAAGAAGGAGTTTTGAACCCATAAAAATCACATTAGCTCGTTGGCAGCTAGGTGGCACAGTGGATAGAGCACCAGCCCTGGATTGAGGAGGACCTGATTTCAAATCCGGCCTCAGATACTTAACACTTAGTAGCTATGTAACTCTGGGCAAGTCACTTAACCCCCTTGCCTAACCAAAAAAAAAAAATCACATTAGCTCCCCTAACAGAGGGGTTCAAGGGCAGACTAGTATGGAACAACTAGCTCTGTGACCTCAGTTAAGTGACTTCTCCTTAGATCTCATTATTTCTATCTGCAAAATAAGGGGGCTGGACCTGAGGATCTTTTATGGGCCCTTTGACCTCTGCTGTTCTATGAACTCTAAGTCACTATATGAAAAATGAAAAACCAGCCCAAAGTACAGTGTCCAATCAGCCTCCATGCATCTCTGAAGAGGGAAGCCCTTGGGCTCTGATGGCATCACCAGTCCCTAATTCTTCTTTGGATATGCTCCTCGAGAGCTCTCCAAGGTAATGTACTGATTACTGTCCCATTCCCTCAGGATGTGTCTATGTGGGAGAGACGTCATGAGAAGAAATATGTAATGAAGACCTACAATGAATAACTGCCTCTTTTTCAATAAAATGAGGCTTTCTACCCCAAATATGTGGATGATAATGGCACACTCTTATGCATCACTTTCAGGTTCACAGGCTACTTGCCTCCCAATGATCCTGTACAGTAGGGAATGTGAATAGTATGGAGGGTAAAGTAGCTTGCTTAAAGGCACACAGCTAATAAATGTTTGAGACAGGAATCAAAACCATTTGAGATAAAAGTAGTCGGGGGGGTGAGTTGGGCACAAGGACAAGGATGTAGGAGAGGAACTGTGCTTAAGTTCATAATTGCTTCAATTCTTGCCTTCCCTTTTCCTGTGTTGACACAGCTTAGCTCTCCTGCCTCCTCTCCACCTTGCTTATCTGCTATATGTAAGCCACCATTAATCTTCTGGAAAGGAAAATGTTTTCCATGCAAAACTAACCCTGAACCCTCCTGAAGAGAGGAAAGAAACTGTGAGATACACAAGGCAGTCACCTGGGATCTGCATTAACAATGTGAACATGCCAAGGGAAGACGGATGATACCTTGATAGCAGGGTAGAAGGGAAGGCAAGGGAGATTCAGGGCTCCCCCAGTATCTGTGTGTGAATTCATGAAGGCAATGTCTACACAGTACCAACACAACTGGTCTTTGCCTTCTCCCAAAAAAATCAGTGAAGATAGTTTATTCAGTTCCACATAGAGAAAACACAGTTAATGAAGTTAATGAAGAAGAAGTTAATGAAAAAAGTTGATGAAGAAAATGTTTCATCTTTACTGAAGTATTTTAGCATGAGATATAGCCTACACAATTTCTTAATATGGTTCAAAAGTGAAAAAGAAAAGGTCAAATTGGGGATCTTTACTTTTCAAGAGAATTCTCTTTTACACTTAATTGTACCTACTTCAGTTTTTGTTTTTCTTTCTTCCTCCCCCTATCCCATTCCCTACTCCTCAGCTGGATTTGCAGCCTGGGGAATTTCAGTCACATTGAAGTAGAGGCAATCTGAGCTAGTGGATAGGGGGACCATCTCTGGAATCAAGAAGGCCTGGGTTAAGCACTTCTAAGTTGTACAAGTAGTCTAAGGCCATGGGTAAATTGTTCAACCTCTCAGTGCCCCAAGCAACTGTCTAAGATTACAAATTACCCAGGAGTTGCTGACAGGAAGGGCCTATACTGAGTCTATACTGATTTCCAGGTCTATACTGAAGCAGCTAGATGGCACAACGGTTAGAGCACCATGCATGGAGTCAGGAAGACTCATCTTTCTGATTTTAAATCTGACCTCAGGTACTTACTAGCTGTGGGACCCTAGACTAGTCACTTAACCCTGTTTACCTCAGTTTCTTCATCTGCAAAAATGAGCTAAAAAAGGAAATGGCAAACCACTCCAATATCTCTGCCAAGAAAACCCTAAATGGAGTCACAAAGAGTCAGACATGGCTGAAACAACTGAACAACAATAAACCAAAGTAAAGCTTAGTGGGTCATAGAATTAAGAGCTGGAAGGGACCTCCATAAGATCTTAGTTCTAGAGCAGGGATTCTTAACATATTTTGTATCATGGCCATGAGGGACTATAGACTCCTCAGAATAATGTTTTTAAATGCATATAATAAAATACACAGAATTATAAAAGAATCTAATTATATTAAAAAACAGTTATTAAAATGTGTTGTTTTTTTTTAAGTTCATAGACCCCAGGTTAAGAACCTCTAAATCTAGAGCTAAAAGATACTTCAGAAGTCATATAATCCAACTCTTCTTATTTTACAGATAAGGACACTGCAGCCAACATAAGTTAAGCAACTTTCCCATGGTCACACAGCCAATGAATGGTAGAGTCGAGATTCAAATCTGCCTCCTTGGACTCCAAATCCTGTGCTTTTGCCGCTATTCTATGCTGCTTCAAGAAGGCAGCCAATTTTATTCTACTCCATTTCCTAGCCCATGCACCTTTATGTGCATTCTAAAGTATCTTATCATTAGAACTGCCTGGGTAAGGGCTTTTTCTTGAGCTAGGACCAACATCAATCAGTGAGAAAGGGCCACTTCTGGGGAGAAACTGTTCCAATAACTGTTCTTGGCCAAATCAATCGGAACTGCAAACCTAGAGTGAATCACTTGTGCCCCCTGGAGGCTGATGCAAGCCAGGCCTGTGGGGGAGGCAAGATGAAGGGAGGGGAGGGGGAGATTGTTAGATGACCCCCTTCGTTACCCTGGAGACAGCTCTCCAGGGCTGCTCTGCAGTCAGCTATGCTGGGGTCACTTTGAAGAGCTGCCTTGCTTTGCTGTGATCCTGGGTCTCAGAGGCTGCAAAGGCCAGGTCTGAGTGTCAGGATGTAAAACAGACAATGTCTAAACCAGAATAAGGCTAAAGGGTAAGAGGTCTTGACCAAGCTCTCAAACTCTGTGATAGAGTACCGGACGTTCCCCAGAGCAATTGCTAAGTAGCTGCTTGTTGACTGGCTGACTCTGCTGGGCAGTAATGGGAAATACAATGATGTATATATATATATATATATATATATATATATATATATCTAAATATAGATATATATATACACACACACATACACATATACTATATATACCTATATATATGCATATACACCTCCATGTATATGTACAGTGGTATAGTGTAGCCTCAAAGAGTTTACAGTCTAGATTGAGAGGCAAGATGAACTCAGACAGAATTTTTGGACTGGGTATCACATTTGAGAGGGCTGGGTAAACCATGAGGAAAGGAGGAAGAAGAGGGGGAAAGGAAAAAAAGAAGGAAAGAAGGAAGAGAGAGGGAGAGAGAAAGAGAGAGAGAGAGAGAGCCTATGCCACATTCAGAAAGGAGAAAGAAACTTAAGTCTTAAGTAACCTTTTTTTTTCTTTTCCTCAGGTATCCTCCTCTTTTCCTACTTCTCTCCTTGTGTAAATATAAGGAGCCCGCAAGGTCCCTTCCAGCTCTGAATTGTATGAGAGCATGTAAGAGAGAGGGAGGGAAGGAAAGAGGCAGGGAATGAGAGGGGTTTCATATGCATTCCTCAGGAAAATATAGCTTTGACAACCTCTTCCACACCACAGTAAGAATAACTTGCTGAGTTGACACCTCCCTCCTGTCTGAACTTTGCTAAACTGATACTCAGATTATGATTACATAGCCCATCAAAGTCCACTTTTGAAGTCTTTCCGACTTGGGAGGACCTGACAGACCTTTCAATCTGCTGGAACAGCATTTAAAAACCAAAGGTCATACCCACGCTGAGATGAGTCAGTCAATAAGCATCTGTGAATTACCTACTGGCATTATTATTGTGAATACTATTATTCACAACAACAATAATGACAATCTTCATGACCTGTGTGATGTGGGAAAACTCCAAAGGACAAAGGCTGGGTACAAACTCTCTCCCTCATGTCCTGAACAGCAGATGTAACATGTAGGAGAGGATAACAGCCTCTGTGGTACTAGTCTACATCTTCCAAAAACAAATTCACAAAGTGATGGTAACTTCCATGGGGTTGGAGAATCCATCTGAATGTAAATGTCACATTTCCACCCTTCCCTTGGCAACTAGGGGATCCCCTGCCACATCCAGAAAGGAGAAAGAAACTGAGGTCTTAAGTGACCTTTGTTCTTTCATTCCAGGGCACCCCTTCTTCCCTACTTCCCTCCTCTGATGAACATAATGGCCTCCAAGGTCCCTTCCAGCTCTAAACCCTATGATACTTTGAAAACCAAAGAGAATTGCCAGACCCCTTGGAGAATGTCTGCAGTCCCGAATTCTGCTAGAGCAGACAGCCCCAGTAAGGAGACAATGACCAGATGTTCTAATAGATGTGGGGGGGGAGGAAAGGAAGGGTGCTGCCCTGCCTCTTGGCCTCAGTTCAGGAAAGGGGATAGCCCCCTCAAATGTTCAGGTGCAGGATTTTCCCCCATCCAGGGAGAACCAATTCCAGGCCATACTTTTTTCCATCCAATTCTGTAGCCACCTGGAATGCAGCCTGTTCCCAACTGGGAGCCTTATTGCAGTGTGAGCAAGAAAATAGCCAATAAATGGTGTCTCTGGCTGACTGGAGCTGGAAGTCTCCCATTCATGTGGCTAGAGACAGAATCTTCTTTCACCATTCCAGAAACATCTGCTTTCTCTTTCCAAAGTTAGGGCTTCCTTCCTTCCTTCCTTCCTCCTCCTCCTCCTCCTCCCCACTCTCCTTTCTTGCATACCTTTGCACATTAAATACAAGGAGGAGGAACAAAGGTGTGTGTGTGATGTGGGCTTAACTATGTTGAGTATAGTTGTTTTAGAGATAAAAATGAACTTTGTGACATCTCATCAAATTTTACTGAGTACTACAGGTGTAGGGTGGATGGTATGGGAGGTAGAGATGGGGTTGGGGTCAGTTTCAATGTTACCAAATATATATCAGCACATAATCAAATGGGGAAAAGAAGAGAGGGAGAAGGGGGGAAAGGGGCTATCTCCATTTCTTTTGTCTTTTATGTTTCTCAGCATTTGAGTGCCAAAATAATTCTTAAGACATTTGACATTCAGTGTAAGTAGAGCCTATATCAGATTGCACGCCATCTTGAGGAGAAGGGAGGAGAAAATTTAAAACTCAAAATCTTATGGAAGTGAATGTTGAAAACTAAAAATAAACTAATTATTTTTTTTAAAAAAAGAAATTTGACATTCGTTGGTAGGCAAAGATAGTCAGCATGTTTTTATTAGTAGGGGAAATTTGGGATAAGTAGACCTGAGTTCAAGACCTGATTTTGACTTATAATGAAAAGATATATCATCTACCCAAGCCTCAGTTTCCTCATCTGTAAAACAGAGATAATGATACTTGTACAACCTATGTCCCACGACCATGGTGGGGAAAGTACTTTATAAACCTCAAAGAAACATGAGTCAGGATCACATTAAACTGAGGATGTTGATAATGATGAAATTGACTCTTCATCGATCTGGAATAACTGCGAAATGGAATGTTTTGCGAATTTGGATAATCTAGTTAACCGAGAGTTACCATGACTTTACATGTACTGATTTTAAGTGATTCTACACCAATAAAAAACACTGGACATAAAAACTATACAACATATTAATAATAGCTCAATTTCTATTCACATAATAATGTTTCTCTAGCACTTTCCTCACAACTACTCTGTGAGGTTAGTAGGGCAAGTATCATTGCCTTGTTTTAGAGGTGAAGAGATTGAATGTATTATGTCCCATTCAAATTGACCTAATGGATATTCTCCAAACTTGGCATTTCATTTCCCACCTGTGGGCTTTTGCACAGACTGTCCTCCATACCTGGAAAATGCTGCCTTTTCCCCTGCTTCTCAGATCATGTGAAACCACCTCGGGAAAGCCTTTGCTGATCTCTCTGCCCATTTGTGCTTTCTGACATTTCACCTTATCACGTCTGTATTTATCAACTAATATGCTATATCCTTTTCTCCCACCCCTGCCACAGAAAAAAGTAATCTTCTTGAAGGGAGGAACTGGTTTTTGTTTTTCCTTTTATTCTCCTAGCAGAGTACCTGGTTATTAAGGAAGCCCGTAATAGATGCTTGTTAGAATAAATTGGAATAAAAAGTCATCTTTTTAATAATTATATTGATAATAGTAATAGCATTTGTATATCACTTTAAGACTTGCGAAGTGATTTTAAAATATCATTTCATTTTATCCTTGCAACAACCTTGTAGGTGCTATTATTATTCCCATTTCACAGATGAAGAAACTGAGTCATACAGAAGCTAAAATGCTTTCATTACTAGAAGACCGGTTAGGATCTCACACAACCTCACAGTTGGTCCTCAAAAAGAAGAACTAAAATAAAACTAAAGAAATCTGGTTGACTCCTCTAGTTGTTTGGATTCTGGATTAATGAAAATCTAGGGGGCAAATTTAGTTTACTATACACACATTTATTTAGTATACTATACTAAATTTAGTATACTATACACAATGATAAAATCTTATAACGCCAGAGCTGGAAGGATCCACAAAGGTGATTTAGTCTAAACCCCACCTTGGTTGTACCCCACGGATAGGAATAGCAAAATATAATTCAAAAAGTGACACTTTTTGGTGTTTCCATGCCACCAGGATATTTCTGTCTCAAGGAGTTTTCAGTGGTAGCCTTGGCCAACCTGTCTTGCACTGTTATAATGTATTTTTCATATGGGTCATAAAAATAAAATATTAGTGATAATGAAAAGGACCAATTGATTATAATCATCACATGGAAATCATGGACCAATTTAACCTTCACTAAGAGTCAAAGAAAAAACAGATGGACATGCTATCTTGTTCAGGGGGATGATAGAGAGGAAACTGAAGCCCTGTAACTCATTATCCACAGTGTCTGATTCAGTTCAGTTTTCCTGCCACATTCAGGGGTCTCTAGCTTAGTCTGATTGGTGAAGATTCCATGAGGTCAAGGACTCATAGACCATTAAAAGCGACCTGAAAGATCGCTCAAGCCTCATTCACTCTACAGAGGAAATCCAGAAACTGAAACCTCAGGAGGAAATTGCCTTGCCCTCATCCACACAGCAAGTTAACAGAACAGTCTAGTCTCTTAATTCCCATTAAATGTTCTCTCCAATACACCACGCTGATGTGATTGGTAGAAATAAGGACTTTGACAGATCTGGATCCTGACTGATTCAGTAACTTTGCTTGCTAGTCTGAAGAATGGCTCTTAGCCAATTCGATACTTATCTGATTTCTTATTGCAGGGCCAAGGTGACCTAAGAAGAACAATCCCTTTCCCCAAACATCTAGTTAGTGAGGGTTACTTGATTTAATTTAATTTAAAATATGTCTAGGAGGGGTAATGTAGTGAGTTACTAAAACTTTAATGTGAATGAGTTTATTACCTTCACTTTGGGGAGGGGGAAGGGAGGAGAGGCATTGCTGCTATGAGAGCAGTGGAAGTCTGAGATTCTACCATTTGGAATAAGCACATGTATGATCCTCTCCCATGAGTCCTTTTTGAAAAAGAGCACAACCATTCTGGAAAGAAATATGGAATTAGATACCATACAAAAAATGCATGCTTTTTGACCCAGCTATACCATTGCTAATCCTGTACCTAAAAGAAGTCGTAGAAATAAACAAGCTCCTATATGTACAGAAACATTTATAGTTCTTTTCCTGATAGCAAAAAAAAAAAAAAACTGGAAACTAAGGGGGTTGCCCATCAATCTATGAATGGCTGAATACTGTATAATAATAATTGCTATTATTATTATTATCATTTATACAGTGTGTCCCAAAAGTCTTAGTGCAGTTCTAAGCTTTATGAGTTTTAAACTTGACTAAGACTTTAGTCTAAGGTCCAGTGGGTTGGAGGTGCAATAAAAAGAGGAAAATTTGAGAGGAAGATAAGGGTTTAAAGAAAGTAAGGGAACATGGGGAAGACCGAGGTCATTCCACCTAGGATGCTCCTTCTCCTCCACCCCTCCAGTAACATTTCACCTAATTCCTCATCTCTGTGTTCTTTGATCCTGTCTGGATCTCAAACATCATCTCCACCCTTAGAATTTTGTTCACATCCTCACTCCCCTTGGATGTACTCTGACCTGTACCACTCATGGGAGTCCTGTGAGACCACAGAACTGATAATAAAATTTAAAATAACAGCAAGTATTTATCCATTTTTCACAGAATATATCATTTGATCTTCCCAACAACTCTGGGAGGTAGGTACTATTATTATCTCCATTTTATGATAAGGAAACTGCCCAGGGTCAGGCCAGATATGAACTCACATCTTTCTGACCTCAAGTGTGACACTTTAGCCACTCCCCACAGTGAGAATACTTGGGGGAAGAAAGGACAAAGTCTCCTGTGGGTTTCCCCCCAACACCATTCCCAAGGACATAGGCTCAGGGTCTTCTTTACACACCCTGTTTCTACCCATCTAGTTATCGGCCCCGATTCAGTCTGCTTCTCTAAGCACTGGCTCCAAGTAGATACACAGAAGAGAGAATGTGGGAGTCTCTGGCAGCACCCCTTGTCCCAACATTCCAGAGGAGGGTTCCACGACCTGCAGGCAAAGATAGGAAAAACTAGGGGCCGCGGTCAGAAAGAAAGACAGAATATCACATCCAGGGGTCCCAGTTACTAAAGGCATATGCCAGGCAGGTCAAGAATTTTCATACGGTAGAAGGCTGCATCTCATTAGGTGGCGATACAGTTTTCCATCAGCTGCCTCTCAATGAGAGTCCATCTGGTTCTGTGGCGTCATTCTACTGTCTTTAAAATATTTGCTTTCATTTCTTTGCAGGGGCACAAAGTGACCTGACTGGCTGTTTAATCCCTGCCAAGGCCAGAGTGGGATCTGTCACAGTCCAGGAAAGCCCCAAATAGCTCAAGCCTATCACGACAAGACTCCTGGTTCCCTGCTATGAGGAGGGGATTACGTAAATCCTATCTCCAGGCAGGAGGCTGGATGAGGTGACCTCCAGTAGGAACCGTCCAACCCTCTGTCTATAATAACACCTGGCATTTGTTTAGACTTTAAGGTTTGCAAAGCATTTTCTTCCTAATAACCCTGTCAAGTAGGCAGAGAAAGTGTTATTATTCTCATTCCTCAGCTAAGGAACTTGAGGCTCAGAGGTTAAGTGAACTACCCAGGGTTACCTGGCTCATGCATATCTGAAGAAGGATTTGAATCTAGGCCTGATGACTCCAAGCCCAGAACTTTAGGATCATAGATCTGGAGGTGGAAGGGGCCTCAGGGGTTAGCTATTTCAATCTCCTCCTTTTAAAAGGAAGGAAAATGGAGTCCAAGGAGGGTGACATCCCCAATGTCACACAGGTACGAAGCAGAAGAGGTGGGTTTGGAATCTGGATTCTAGTCACTACTTTTCCAGTGCCTCTAAGTTCCATTATTCTTATTGTGAATAATTTAACCTTGCTGGGCCTCAGGTTCCTGATATGTTTAATGGGAATATTAATTAAATGCTATTAACAGTATTATACTATATTATCATTTTTCAGTCATGTTCAACTCTTCCTGACCACATTGGAGATTTTTTGGCAAAGATACCAGAGTAGTTTGCTGTTTCCTTCTCCAGCTCATTTTACAGATAAGGAAACTGAGGCAAGCAGGGTTAAATGACTTACCCAGAGTCCCACAGCTACTATGTGTCTGAAGCTGGATTTGAACTCATGAAGATGAGCCTTCCTGACTCCAAGCTATATATTATACTATAATGTACTCTTATACTACTTGCACAGGGATGTTGCTCTATAGCAAGAGAAAGCATAGTATAGTGGAAAGAATATTATATTTGAAGTGAGAGGATCTGGGATCAACTCTCAGCTTTACTACATAAGCTTTGGTAGGTCATTTTCCCTGTGTGAGCTTCAGTTTCTTCCTTTTAAAAATGAAGAGACTGAACTAATTAATTGCAAAGGTCCCTTTCCTATCTCGGTCTCCTGGATTCCCTGGCATCCTCCAGGGCCTGGCTAAATTCCCACCATCTACAAGGAGCCTATTCCAGTTCCCCTTAATGCTATTGCCTTTCCCCTATTGATTATCTCCAATTTATCCTATATATCTTATTTGTACATAGTTGTTTACATGATGTCTCCCCACAATTGACTGTGAGATCCTTGAAAGCAAGAATGGTTTTGGCCTTTCTTTGTGTCCCCAGAACTTAGCACAGTGCCTCACACATAATCAGTGCTTGTTGACTGTTGCTGACCTCCGTCTCTAAGTCTTTTCATTTTGGAAGCCTTAAAGCATCATACAAAATGTGAGCTTTCATTATGACATTTTGAAGAAATGAACAATGGTTGTCAAGAATACAAAAGATTATTAGGCAGGAAATGATGAATAGTTAGTGAACACATATTCATAAAGTGCCCATAGGGTACATAGCTGGGTACCAGCTGTTCTCCATCTCCAGCAGGGATGAACAAAGAGGAAATAAGTTTAAGATACAGCATGTGGGATTTGGGTTGGTCATTTGGAAGGATTTCCAGACACTAAGCACTTGTTAATAATACTGGGTGATCAGGGGAAGTCATGGAATTCCCTTCTCTGGAGAACTTTAAAAACAGGAAAGTCACTTCCATCTGGAATGGTTTAGGTGTGGCTCTGGGTGGAGGCAGGGGACTGGAGCAAATGACCTCTCTAGATCTATTCCAGTTGGGGAATCCATCGACAAAGTCAAAATTTAGTCCACAAATATCATTTGCTCATTAAGTTCCCAGTATCTTCCATGTGTTCAGAAACATGAAACAGTTATAATTTTAACTCTAGAAAACAAAAAAAAAAAATGTGTGGTGATGGGGAAGGGGATGGGACCAACCAGTCACTTTATAATAATTGTGCACATTTGCACTTTAAGGTTTTAAAAATCAATTCCCTTCTAACAAGAAGAATATAGGCCTCTCAAAAGCAGGGATAATTTTTCAAGCTGAATCTAGCTCAATATCATATATGTTGTAGCTGCCTAATAAATGTTTATTGTTCTTAACAGAATAGTGTGTTATCCTGAGTTTAAAGAGTTGAAACTTCTGGAATATCAAGGAAATTAATGAAAAGAAATGAAAGGGAAGGTGGCCTAGCCATACTAGATCTAAAACTGTATTATAAAGCAGGATTCATCAAAACCACTTGGTACTGGCTAAGAAACAGAGTGGTAGATCAGTGGAATAGGTTAGGTACTCAAGACACAGCAGGCAATGACTATAGTGATCTACTGTTTGATGAGTCCAAAGACTCCAGCTCCTGGTATAAGAACCCACTACTTGACAAATACTGCTGGGAAAAGAGAAAAATAGTATGGGAGAAACTAGACATAGGCCAACAACTCACACTGTATAACAAGATAAGGTCAAAGTGGGTACATGATTTAGACGTAATGGATAAAACTATAAGCAAATTAGGAGAGCAAGGAATAGTTTACCTGTCAGAACTACAGAGAAGGGAAGAATTTATGACCAAACAAGAGATAGAGAGCATTATGAAATGCAAAATAGAAATTTTGATTACATCAAATTAAAAAGGTTTTGCACAAAGTCAATGCAACCAAGATTAGAAGGGAAGCAGAAGCTGGGAAACAATATTTACAGCCAATGTCTCTGATAAAGGCCTCATTTCCAAAATATATAGAGAACTGAGTTAAATCTATAAGAACTCAAGACATTCCCCAATTAATAAATTGTCAAAGGATATTAACAGCCAGTTTTTGGAAGAAGAAATTGAAACTATCTATAGTCATATGAAAAAATGCTCTAAATCACTATTGATTAGACAAATGCAAATTAAAACAACTCTGAGGTACCACATCACACCTATCAGATTGGCTAACATGACAAAACAGGAAAATGATAAATATTGAAAAATATGTGGGAAAATTGGAACACTCATTCGTTGCTGGTGTGGTTGTAAATTGATCTAACCATTCTGGAGAATACTTTGGAACTATACCCAAAGGGCTATAAACCTGTGCATAGTCTTTGACCCAGCAATACCACTTACAGGTCTGTATTCCAAAGAAATCCTAAAAATGAGAAAAGGACCTACATGTACAAAAATATTTATAGCAGCTCTTTTTGTGGTAGCCAAGAATTGGAAGCTATGGGGATGCCCATCAATTAGGGAATGACTGAACAAGTTGTGGTATATGAATGTAATGGAATACTATTGTTCCATAAGAAATGGTGAGCAGGCAGACTTCAGAAAAACCTGGAAAGACTTGTATGGACTGATGCTGAGTGAAGTGAGCAGAACCAGGAGAACACTATATACAGTAAGAGCAACATTGTGTGATGATCGACTTTATTATTCTTGACTCTTCTGAGCAACACGATGATCTAAGCAATTCCAAAAGACTCATGATGGAAAACGCTATCCACATCCAGAGAAAGAACTACAGAGTCTGAATGCAGATCAAAGCATACCATTTTCTCTTTTTTTGTTGTTGTTTTTTGTTTTCTCTTTCTCATGGTTTTTCCCTTTGGTTCTGATTCTTCTTTACAACATGACTAATGTGGAAATATGTTTAATATGACCACATATGTATAGCTGATATCAGATTGCATGCTGTCTTGAGAAGGGGGGGAGTGGAGGGAGAGGGTGAAAATTTAGAACCCAACATCTTATAAAAGCGAATGTTGAAAACTAAAAATAAATAAAATTGGGGAAAATTTTTTTAAAAGGAAAAGGAAAAAAAGAGTTGAAATTAGGTTCAGATGAGTTAGCTTTCCCAAACATCCCTAATAATGTCCCTAAATAGCAGGTAAGTGGAACACCTGAAACTCAAACACAGATGTTCTGACTAATCCAGCACTTTCTTGACTCCACCTGGCTGCATATTTGACTCCCTCACATACCAGTTACAGCTAAGGAGTAAGAAAATTATTCTCTCTTTCTCTGTATATCTCTGTTCCTTCTTCCATTGAGTAATCTCCTTAAAATTATCTTCTCATAGATATTTTTTCCTATTTGTGGATATTAGTGGCTAAAACAAATTATTAGAATTATTTAATTAAGGCTGACCCCTAACTATTTCCCACCACACTGATATCTGAGATTCCACCATTTACACACACACACACACACACACACACACACACACACACACTTGAAAATGGGCACAACCAGTGCACAACCAACATGCAACATGAGAAGGTAGAAGGAAGCAATGAAGCTGAGTTCCCACCCATAACTCCTCTAAACAGATCTATAAAATAAACAAAATTGAATCCTGATGGAGAAATACAGAAAAAGTCACAGAGAGCCCTTTGTCCAGTCCAGATTGGCATAGAAAAATAGAGAAAAAGGTCTGCAGACATTGGGGATGGAACCATGGCAGGAGCATGGAGCTCAAAATACTCCAATATCCAGGGAGAGGCTATGAACCCCCACAAAAGGAGGTCCCAGAACCATACTGGAGCATTCCCAGATACACACTCAGATACTTCAACAGGTACCAGTGGGGTCTCCCAAAACTGGGCCTCAGAGCCAGAGTGGAGTGAGAATGGGGCTTGGATGAAATGTCACCTTTCCATGGTAGGATGGTGTAAAGACTAAAAAGGAAGTTTAGAAGCCAGCAGCAGAGATATGACTCAGACCCTAAGTTCAGGACAGGGTCTCACTTCTAGCATCTAGCCCAGCCTATAGAGGAATAACCAGAACGTGAATCCCAGACCAAAGGGGAGCCTACAATCCTGCCATTTTGAACCAACGGAGTTTTCCATCTGGTTGATAGGGGCAGACTCTAGTAGAATTCTACTTTTGCTCAGACCCAAATCCAGGTCAAGAACTTGAAGAGCTCAAGCCAGGGAGTAACTATCAGATTTCACCTTGCATCAAACCCTTTGGGGAGTACTGAAAGCTTGTAAGTCCCTTAGGTTCTGGAATAACACAACACTTAATACCGAAAGAAAACAGCAACAGGATATTTCCTCGAGGGGAGTAGCAGAACCTAACCCTAAAATCAAATCTAAAGTTAGGAAATAGGGTGGAAAAAATGGGCAAACAAAAAAAGAACCTCACCATCAGGATCTATTAAGGTAGCAAACACACTCAAGACACAAACACAGAAGAATGACTCCAAAACATCTACAAGCATTGCCTCAGAGGAAAACACAGCCTGGGAAAGAACTCAACTAGAATTCTTGGAAGAGATGAAGTAATAGTTTAAAAAAGAATTTTAAATGTTTTTTTTTTATAAGTGGAATGAAAGTACTTGAGGAAAACATTGGAAAAGAAATGAGAGCTGTGGAAGAAATAATTGGAAAGGAAATTAACAACTTTGCACAAGAGGTGCAAAACATTGCCCAAGCAACAAATTGCCTGAAAATTTGAATGCACCAAATAGAAACCAATAACACAATAAGATGGCAAGATTTTTTTTTAAAGTCAGAAGGTTGAAAAAGTGGAAGAAAATGTAAAGTACCTCATAGAAAAACAATTAAACTAATCCAACCATTCTGAGGAATAATTTAGAACTAAACCCAAAGAGCTAGAAATCTGGGCATACCCTTTAATCCAGCAGTGCCACTATGAGGTCTATATCCCAAAGAGATGAAAGAAAAGAGAAAAAGATCTATATATACAAAAAAATATTTATAGTAGCTCTTTTTGTGGTGGCAAAGAATTGGAAATTGAAGGGATGTCCATCAATTAGGGAATAATAACAAGTTCTGGCATATTATTGTGATGGGATACTATTGTGCTATAAGATGCTTTCAGAAAAACCTGGAAAGACTTAGATGAACTGATGCAAAGTGAAATGAGCTGAACCAAGAGAATGTTGTACCACAGTAAAAGTAATATTGTTTGGATGATCAACTTTAAATGACTTAGTTATTCTCAGCAGTACAAAGATCTAAGACAATTCTGAAGAACTTATGATTAAAAATGTTATCCACCTCCAGAGAAAGAACTAATGGTCTCTGAATGCAGATTGAAGTATGTTACTTTTTACTTTATTTTTATGTGGATTTTTTGGTCTGTACTTTCTTTTACAAAATGACTAATACAGAAATGTTTTGCATGCTTGCACATGTATTATCTAAACCAAATTGCTTGCCATCTCAGGAAGAAGAGAGGGGAAGGAAGGAAGGAAGGAAGGAAGGAGGGAGGGAGAGAATTTGAAACAATAATTTTTTTAAAATGAATGTTAAAAATTGTTTTTAAATGTAATTGGAAAAAATTTAAAAAAAATAAAAAATAATGAGCAGGATGGTTTCAGAAAAACCTAGGAAAACTTTCATGAACTTTCATGAATGATCCAAAACAATTCCCAAGGACTTATGATGAAAACTGCAGTCTACCTCCAGAGAAAGAACTGATGCATATAAATACAGATTGAAGTATATCTTTTTACATTCTTTATTTATTCTTTTTTTTGGTCTGTGTTTTCTTTTGCAGCATGGGTAATAGGGAAATGTTTTGAATGACTACACATATATAATCTGTATCAAATTGCTTGCCTCCTCAAGGAGGAGGAAAAAGAGATGAGGAAGAAGAGAATTTGAAACTCAAAAAAAATTTAAATGAATGTTAAAATTTTTTGTTTACATGCAATTGAGAAAAATAAAATAAAAATTAAATGGAAAAAAAGACTATACATGTTTTATTTTTCTCCTGTTCTCAACTGGAGGTGGGGGCGGTATGTGGGGGGAATAAATTGGGTTGGGAAGATGAGAAGTTAGATCTTGGCTGATTAAAACAAATAAAATAAATTATAAAAGAAAATATGTACAACCATTCTGGAAAATAATTAAATTATAAACAAAAAGCATGCCCTTTTACCCAGCTATATCACTGCTAGGCCTATACTCAAAAGAGATCAAAGAAATAAGACAAGGTCCTATATGGACAAAAATATTTATGCTAGCTATTTTCCTGGTTGGGAAAAAAAAATGAAAACTAATGGGGATGCCCATCAATTGAGAAATGGCTGAGTATTATATAATAATGATGATGGTTATGATAACTAGTATAACAAGGTATCCCAAAACTTTAAATTTTAACCTCTACTGCACGAAAAATTTTGGAAAACCTAGAACAGGATTTTAAAGTTTGCAAATCCCTTTAAGTACTTTAGATCATTTGATCTTCACAACAATCCTGTAAGGCAGGTAGGATAGGTGTTTTGATCAAAGGCCCTCCTTCTACAAGAAGTCTTTTCCCATTCTCCTTAATTCTAGTGTGTTCCCAAGTGATTATGTCCACTTCATCCAATAAATACCTTGTCTGTACATAGGTGTTTCCATATTATCTCCCCCATTAGACTGTGAGCTCCTTGAGGTTATGGACTGTCTTTTGCCTCTTTTTCTACCTCCAGTACTTAGTACAGTGCCTGCAACACAGCAGGTTTTCAATAAATGTTTGTTGATTGAGTAGGCATTCGTTCACTGTTGTTTAATGGGATAAAAGTGAGTACCCCTTACCAGGCGTAGACATCTACTTCTGCCATTTTTCATGTCATCTTGCTTGTTCAGAGATACCCCAAGACATTGACAGAACTCAAATGGATCCCCACAGTATTGGAGAAAATACTAACCCAGTCTCAAAAAAGACTATTGAAAGAAGGAAAGATGTAGAAAGCTTCTTGCAGAAAACTCAGGCTGGATCTGGGTAAAGTAGACCAGAACACAGTACTGTAAAGGATGTTCTTTTTAAACATCTAAAACATGTGGATACTCTCCACACAAGAAACATGAGCACCATGGGAAAAAAAAGAGAGAGGCATTTTCTTTGCCAATTTTAAAGGTTTTTCTCTCCTCCCTACTACTATCTTATTTCATTGCTATAGGGCCAGAGATTCATGCTGAAAGACATCTCGCAGCCTCCACTAAGCTTCTAGAGCACGATTGCTGGGAGTCTGGCCTCACCAACCTTCAGAACAAAGTCTCTGAGAGGGCAGAGCAGTTGCTAGAGGAACTTCCTTTATCCCATTATGGCTCCTGGGACTTGTGTTCATTTGTTGTAAAGATGCTATGTTTTTAGTTCTATTATATAGGAGGATAGACTTCTGCCCTCATACCCTAAAAATCAGTTTAGTGAACACTGACTTCTTCTCCCATAACTGATAAATAAGTGAGTTCTCTTTGATGAAGGCCAATATATATCAGGCATAAAAGGGCATTACGTGGCACAGTGGATAGAGCACCAGGAAGACCTGAGTTCAAATCCGGACTCAGACACTGTGTGACCCTGGACAAGTCACTTAACCCTGTTTGCTTCAGTTTCCTCATCTGTAACATGAGCTGGAGATGGAAATGGCAAACCACTGCAGTATCTTTACCAGGAAAACCCTAAATGGGGTCACAAAAAGTCGGACACAACTGAACAACAATAACAATACATATTACCTTTCCTGCTCCACTCATAAGGCTTACTGAATTTTCCTGGAAAACCAGAAACTTGTGGAACTTTTTTTTTATTTTAACAGTAGTTTCTAGTACAAACACATGAAACATGTCAATATTATCAGCATTATATTTGAGAGCTTGGACAAATTTAACATTGTGACCTTGTAGTCACAAACTGTCACAGAACCCCTTTGCGCCAGTTTTCATTGTCCAGAATAGCCATTTGGTGAAGATGACCCTCCACTCTGCTACCTGATCATCCTGGTAAATACAAAAAGTGAAAAGAAGCCAATGAGGTGCAAATACAGACTCTCATGAAGGTTGTCTTGGTCTGCTAAGCTTCACGTGTACTTTGGTGTACTTAGATTTGATTCCAGAGTCTGAAATCTCCCTCATTCCACCCCAACTCCCATCTCTGGAACTCAAATGATCAGTTTCTGGCTTAGGGCTCATGGCCAGTATATACTGCATGGCTGTCCTTCTTAGATCTGTTGGATTCACCTCAATTCTTGCTGATCTACCGATATACACCTTTGTCTGCACTTTCCAAACCAATTTCACTTTGAGTCTAACTATATCTATTTAAATAAATAATTGAAAGTAGAAAGGAGATCCCTCCTTGTCAAATCCTTCACAGAGACTTGTGTTTAGGTCCAGTGCACCAGAGTCCTAGGAGAATTCGTTTTGGTTTGCTGTTTCAACCTTCCCTCTTGGACAAATGCTTCATCAATAGACTGCATCTTTTCTGTGCTGGATACACTGAATGTTCATTGCATTTGTTTCTTGCCTTCCTTTCCTCTCCTCCTCCATTCATTGATGCTGAAATAAATGAAAGCTATTAATTTGGGGGTGGAGGAAGAAAAGAAAGAAAGACACTAGAATTGGGATCAGGAAAACTGGATTCAACACTTATTAACTTGATAGTTCCCTCTGACCTTCAATTTCCTCATCTGTAAGTTAGAGATAACAATCTTTTAACCATCTACTTCAGGGAGCATTTGTCAGGAAAGCACTTTGTAGAGCTTAAAACATTATGAGTGCTTGTTATTAAAGCAAACAAGAGGAAAAATGTGGACTTTTTCCTTTTAGTATAATGACCTTTGAGGAGATGACTGACTCCTTGTGAAAAAGAACCTTGTCAACTCCTCTTTAGGGAGAGAGGCTGGGAGCAAACTGGGGGCTCAGAGTCTCCTGGTTGAGGCCCAGCTGATAAAATAAAAGGAGCTCTTTAAATGGGTCAGAGAATAATGAAGCCATTGTGATGCCCTGGTGTCTGGGGACTTCCTCTGACAATCTTAGGAGCAGACTACATTCCTCCTCTTAGAGCCTAATCCATCATCAGGGGCCTGGGCAGCCATGACATCAGAAGGGTCTTCTGTTGGCCAAGAGAAACTGGGGGTGGAGGCATAGGGAGGAGGGGGAGAGTTCAAGAGGGAGATGTTCTCACAATCCCACACTGCTTTCTCCCTACCCTCATCCCATGTCATTAGATCTGTGCTCCTGACAAGCTGACAAGCCCATTCATGAACTCATCTTTTCTCTTTCTCTATCCACTGGAAGGGAGTATGGCAGGTCAAAATTTCTCCAACCTTCCATTTGTCTCCTGGCTTTGGGGAAAGGGAGAAGTTTCCTAGGCCTTGGGGCAATGACGATACTGAAGAACTGTTGATGGAAAAGCACTCTTGGTTTTCTCATCTGCCATGACTTGGCATTCCTTTACCATAGAATTAAATATCTTAGGTTCCCAGGACTGCCAAACACCACCCCCCACAAGTGTCTAGATGTTTAATAAATACTTTTAAAATAAATGCATGAATAAATTTACTTCATCTTCCTGACATCCAGAACATTTAAGTGATTATACCACATACACTTGGGAATTTCCTGCTCTTGCTCAAACCTTCAAATGTCTCCCCATTGCCCATCAAATAAAGTCAGTCCTTCTTATTCTAGCACTCAAGATATTCTACAATGTGGCCCCAGGGTTAACTCATATTAATCTCCCAATACTCTTGGCCCCCCAATTTACAATCCAGTCAACCTAGACTACTAGCCATCATCCAAAAATATACTATGCTTTCCCTTCTCCAGTTCTCTGTTCACAGGAGTAGTTCTCTCCTCACCTCCATTTCCTGGGCCCACTCTCACTCAGGATCTAGAATCTCCTAAACAAACCCTTCCATAAGTTCTAATAATCATAGCCTGCTACAAGTAAGGCATAATTTTCTAAATGAGGAAAAACCTGGGCAGAGCACATTTGGAGTCCTGGATTAATTTGGGGCTCCTCATTTTAAAAAGGATGTCTTCATGAGCTGGAAATTATCCAGAAAAGGGAGAATAATGGCCTTCAAAATCATGTTAGATGAGTACCAGCTGAAGGAACTGATGATGTTTTGCCTGAAGAAGAGAAGATTTGGTGTCAGGAGAGGCATAATAATTGTCTCCAAGTCTCAGAAAAAAAGGGTTTTCATGTTGGAAGATGGTGATCAGACACATATTCTGTCTGCTCTAGAGCAGGGGTTCCTAGCCTATGGTTCATTAACTTATTTTTTTTAATACTTTGATGACTATATTGCAATATAACTGGTTTCCTTTAAAATCCTATATATTTTATTTTATGCATTTTAAACACAATCTTAGAAAGGTTCAACAGTTTTGGGGGGCCATGATACAGACAAAAGTTCAGGAACCTCTGCTCTAAGGGAAAAACCTAGAAACAATAGATAGGAATTGCAAAGAGACAGATGTTGGCTTGAAATGAGGAAAAACTTCCCAAAGTAGAATATTCTGCTGAGGGAATTCATAGGATTGTAGGATTATAAATCTAGAATTAGAAGGGACCTTGTTTTTCATCTAATCCAACCTTCTCGTTTTATAGATAAGAAAACTAGAGACTAGAAAAGTTAAGTGACTTGCCCAAAGTCACACAGGTAATAAAATAATGAATTTTCTCATTACTATCATCTCTAGGCAAAGGTTAAATGACCACTATATATACTATAGGCCAGTGGTGTCAAACTCAAAGAGAAATGGGGGCCACTAAGTAGTACATACAGATCCCTACCTGTGAAATACTGACTTAGAAAACCATCTATTCTCATTGTCTGTGTTCTATTATATTATAATTTATTTTGTAAATTATTTCCCAATTACATTTTAATCTGGTTCAGCCAGACTTGGGAGTGTTTTGGTCCTTGAGTTTGACATTTCTTCTGTAGGGAATGGAGGTAGGGAGACATGGTTCATGTGCTGCCCTGAAAGCCCTTGTTCCAACTTAGATATTCCATAATTGGAATATCTCACCCTTGGGTATTCAGGAGAAACTGACCTCTTTTTTCCTGCCCTAGATCAATCAATGAAGACACTTTAGGTTCATTAAGAATTCCTTTACTAAGCAAACAAATGGATAATATTACAGGAGGACAGATGAATTTTGAAAATACTGTGTATATCCTGAGCTTAGATACCAGCTGTCCTTGACACTTCTTTCAGTAAGGGTTTCCCCTCCCCCACCTTATACCGCAAATATGCAATACTTCTTTGAATGTGCCTCTCTAACATAATTCTAGCTATCCATGTTGGTGTCATATCTTAATATTGCTCTTTATTTATCTTGTTTTCTTAATATAATATTCAGTGGTTGCCTATTGCCTACCAAAAGAAAAGTCCAAACTCCTTAGCCAGGCATTCAAGAACCCCCACAATCTTTTGTCACATTAATCTTCAAGACAAATCTCATGTACATTCATGTCTTATTCTTTTTATTGTTGTTGTTGTTGTTGTTGTTGAGTTGCCTCAGTGATGTCCGACTCTTTGTGACCCCATTTGGGGTTTTCTTGGCCAAGAAACTGGAGTGGTTTGCCATTTCCTTCAACTTATTTTACTGATGAGGAAACTGAGACAAACAGGGTTAAGTGACTTACCCATGATCACACAGCTAGTAAGTGTCTGAGGCTGGATTTGAACTCATGAGGACGAGTCTTCCTAATTTCAAGTCCAGTTCTCTATCCACTGTACCACCTAGCTGCCCTTTAATTCTCTTACTAGCCTATGAATTTATTGAGAGCAGGGGCAGAATCTTATCTAAACTTTGAATTTCCTTCTATGTTCCTAGTAGGCGAGACATCCATTTTTGATAACTCGAATCTAATCCATCCCTGGATGTTTGATACAGAGGACAGTCTTTTATTTCTGTAATCACTTTTAGGAGCATTGATCAGGCATAATGTCATTAATACAGCTGCAAAAAAAAGATGGGTATATTTTCTTTTTTGAAACATACTAATACTTCCAAGTTTCAAGGATGCCTTGGAGCATAACCTATTCTAGGAGATCCAGGAAGAGACCAGAGAGGCAACATTGCTTAGCAACTAATGTGCAGGTCTTGGAATCAGAAAGACACGAGTTTCAATTCTGCCTCAGACTCTTGGGTAAGTGACTTAGCCTCTTTCAGCTCAGTTTCCTCATTTGTAAAATGAGGATAATAATGTCTGCATCATAAAGTCGTTGTAAAGGTCAAATAAGATGATATTTGCAAAGTATTTTGCAAGTCTCAAGGTGCTGTATAAATGTTAGGATACAAGATAGGGATTGGGTTAATCAATAAATCACTGGACCAGGAAGCAGGAAGACCCTGGTATGTATTCTAATGAACCAGCTCAATGGACTGGCTACAAGTGACATGTTGTGGTCTGGATGGTAGACATTTTTCATGCTTTTCCTTTTCCTGTAGAGATTATTAGGTCATCTTTTTTAAATAATTATGAATCTCATTCATGAGAGTCAGCAGAACTCTGAGGTTTGGTGCATAACGTAATAATGTCAAGTCATGAAGCTCTTTTTATGAATAAACAATATACACAAAATGTATTCATACAAATCAACTCCAATAATTACTTGCTTTAACAATTTGCACTTGGTGCCTTGTAACTAAATATTTCAATATCTTTATTGAAAGTGATCAAACCTATTTATAATACCTAGTTCTGCTGAGTCTTTGAGGGCCACTTTGTGGAAGTTAGCTATGACTCACCAGCCCTAGAAATTTAAAAGTTGAGTGATTTACAAGTCTAGATACACCAACATTATATTATTATAGGATTTAGAGCTGGAGAGATTTTACTCACATTTATAATACCAAGAGTTAATTCTGTTGTTGTTGTTGTTGTTGTTTTTCTGAGGCTGTGATTTGATTAGGGAATTCCAGATAAGGAGACTCCCTCCACCAATGCAAATCAACATCTGTTCTGGTAATGATAGTTTAATTTTTCTGGGAGGCACAGGGAGGTTGAACGACTTACCCAAAATCGCAATATGTTTCAGAGGTAGAACTTGAAGCAAAGTCTTCTTGATTCCGAGACCTGCTCAGAATGGGTAGAGACCCATTATGCCGTGCAGATTCTCTTAATGTCTATAGATGGTTCAAAACCTTTGCAATTTATCCTATGACACAATGCTAACATCATTAATTTAGAAGCAAAAGTTCAGGAAAGAGGAAGAAATGAGAACCATTTTGTATTTCTTCTGTTTTTTGAGTTTCCATGGAATGCTATTTTGTAAATTGCCTCATACACATATTGTATGTATCACCATATAAATAATTTCATGGATAAAATGAGCCAGTCCTTTTTATAGAGGAGGGTAAATAGCTGTAGCATAGTAGAATTTGGAATGGGGCCTCTATCTTCTTTGTAAAGAGGACTCATCTGAGACCTGGTCACCCAACTGGTTTATTAATTTTGAGGGTCAGTCGATTGAGGGTCAGGAAACTGAGACAGACACTTAGCACACTTTGGAACAAAGAAGTAGCCTGGTCAGGTAGTACATATCATTAGTATCCTAGTTTCCCAGTCTCACATCCTGGTTGGAGTGTTGCATAATTTTAGTTTTCTCATGGATTTGTGTTTTAGCTTGGACTTTGGAGGAATCAATAGCTATGCATCTCACCCAACTGCTGCCTGGTCCCCATTTCTGGAATCTGACTCAGTAGGGGTTAAAGAATCGTCATGGGTTTTGGGGGGAGCCCCCTCCCACCAAGGCTGGATGAAAATGTCAATCCATACCAGACCTAAAACCGGAACCTAGAAACCTGATTGCCAGAGCCCTGCAACTCCCTGTGAAGTCAACGGGACTTTTGCATGAGTGATTGTGGGTGGATTTGGCCAGCAACAGCGAGCTATTTTTAGTATTGCCCTTCCAGGATTGGCCTGCTGTTCCCTAGTCCTGTTGCTGCTTTCTCATCAGTTGCCTGTGCCCAGAACTTTGTCACGTGCCTTAAATGTGAAGTGAAAGTCAGGGTTCAACAGAGGGGATTGAAAGGGATCATTAACACTCATAATAAAGAGGTAATAGAATTCCAGAGGTCATCCCTTCCATTCCCCTGCCTCAGCACAGGTCAGCCCCTCATTATTCAAAAGCCATGGTGATCAGTGGGGCGTAAACCTGATGTCATTTTTCTGCAGGAAAATGCTTTTTAATTGCCTTATAATGGCCCTGCCTAAACCTTGAGCTGAGCAGTGATTGATGCTGCATCTCTTTGCTTTCAACCCGGTCTGGTCTGGCACAAATTTCACTGCCCTCTTTTCTAGCCCAGATCATATTAAGAGGACAAAGAGAAATCCTCAACCTTCCCAACCTGAATACACCTCTCTGGTTCTCCTTGTCAATGATCCTTTGCCTACTAGGCTGGGGTGGAATTGAAGAAGGAGGTATAGAGGGAGGAGAGGGGAGAAAAGAAGCTTCTTCAAAGCTGTATGTGTTTTCTCAACACTTGAAAAAATAGTGAAGTAGTACCCTTCTGATTCTATCGGCATATCCCCCAGCTGACTCTAATTATCCTATCTTTATCAAAGGATGTGAAGGAGAGTAAGGATGGATGACATGCATGGTTAATCCCCAGGTCTTGTTTGGCTACCCCATACCTTTCACCAGCAGTGCTGATAAATGCGTAAGTAGGAGTTTATTTCTCTCTCCTCCTCCTCTTGGCAACCCTCTCATGGAATAGCTCCAAATTCAATTCAGTTCAACAACAAACATTTATTAAGTACCTGGAAAGTACAAAGTACTATATTCAAAGACAGTGAAGGGGAATCAGGAAGGGTCCTGGACAGCCTGCACTCTGAATAACCTGACCTCAAATAATAGAAAATTGGCTGTAGGTGCCACATTTGTTATCTCCTCCGTCCATCATCATCTATTAATTTATCCATTCCACAGATACTTATTAAGCATCTCTAATGTGTAAGATAAAATATTGGGAATTCAAAGAAAAAGACAGCCTCTTAGAGACCTCACAATCTAGCAGGACAGATAAGACAGGGATACACATAACTGTAATACAAGACAGAATGGAACACAAAGATGGATAAACAAAGAACCCCAGGAGGCGAGGGGCAGATCAGGATCCTTGCTTCCCAAATGAAGTGGAATATCCTTCTTAAAGGTGTGGAAAGATGGTCAATTTGGAATGTCAAGTGGAAGGCCTCTATCTCCATTTTCAACTATCTAAAAAGATATGGACAAGACAATCACATAGTATCATCAGAGTTGTTGGGTTCTCCATTTTTGGAGAGGAAAACCCACATTGATAAAAAAAAAAGTGTATTAGAGTATTGGCATAATAGAGAAAAAAATAGAGCAGAGATGGGTGTATTCTGCTTGGCCTAGATAATAAAGACAAAAAACCAAATGGAGTCATTAGATAGGTGAATATTTGTACCAAATTAGGACAGATTAACCAGGCCCTATACCTAAATACAATTGTTGGGAGTAGGAAATGGGCCACTATGAGCCGTGAGGAAAACAGTATTAAGCAGAAATCTGAGGGAAATATGATATAACCTTTAAAATCAAAGCCTAGAGAGATTCCAAAGACCTGGGCTTAAGTCACACTTTTGGCATTTGCCTGCTTTGTGAACTCACATAAATCATTTCACCTTTCCAGGCCTCACTTTCCTCATCTGTGAGATGAGGAATTAGATTACATGATCTCCATCATCTCTTTCGACTCTAAGAATCTGTATTTCTATGGGTTAAATGAGTGAAGAGGAAAGGTTTGAAAAAAGCCAGAAATGTGAAAGAGGATGGTTTGACCTTGGAGAATGATTCTTTGGATGACCAGAACAATGATCACCAAATGTCTAGAGTAAACTAGTCAGAAAAATGCTCAGAAGGAAGCAGCAACTGATGATGGGAGATTGTCCAAATGTACAGACATAGAAATTCTGGGGAAAAAAAGACTTAAAAAAGAAAAAAAATGGGTAGAATCCAGTAGAAGACTAAAACCCAGTTAGCAGGGATTCAGGTGACTATGAAGAGAGTGGTTTTAATAAAGAATGGAGAGCTAATCTTGTGATTCAACAAGAGAAGACCAAGTGAAAGCAAAATTTCAATCAATCAAAAAGGATTTTAAGAGCTGGCTACATGCCAGGCACTTTGCTAAGTACTTGAGCTATAGAGAAAAAAATAAAACAGTTCCTGCCCTCATGGAGTTCATATTCAAATGGGGAGAGACCACATTAAAATGCAGAGGTATATACATAATGTATATAGAATTAATACTTCCTTTCCTTCCTTCCTCCTTTTCTTCTTTCCTGTTTTTTCTCCCTCCCTCCTCCCTCCTTCCTTCCTTTCCTCCCTCCCTTTTTATTTGTTTCCTTATTTCCTACCTTTTTCCTTCCCTTTCTTCCTCCATCCTTCCCTTCCTTTCTTCCTTCTTTCTTCCCTTCTTTCCTTACTGCCTCCTTTCCTTCTTTCCTCTATTCCTTTCTCTCTCCCTCCATCTCTTACCTATCAGTTTTACCAATACCATTTTTTTTTTTTTTTTTTTTTTTGTTATTAACAAGGTACCAGCAACTGGGGGATGGGGTGGTATTCAGAAAAGGCTTCATGGAGAAAGTAGTGCTTGAGCTGAGTCTTGAAAGAATCCAGGAATTCCAAAAGGCCTTAATGAAGAGCAAATGCATGCCAGGTGAAGAAGACAGTCAGCGTGAAGGCACACAGGTGGGAGGTGGAGGACTATATGTGTGAAACAGTGAATGAGCTATTATGGCCAGATTGCAGAGTTCAGAGGGGCATGGGGTGAGCTGAGAAGCAATGTATAAGAAACCTGAAAAAGGGTCAATCTGTCACTGGCTTTAAACTGAGGCATATGTATTGGATCCTGAAGACATTGGGAGTCTCTGAAGTTTATAGAATGGAGAAGTGTCATGGGCAGCCCCAAACTTTAGGAAAATTATTTTGCTGACTGTGTTGAGGGTGAATTAGATAGGGGAGAGGCTTGAAGCAGGAAGTCCAAGTGAGAAGTTATGAGGGTCTGAGTTAGAGCAGGTGAGAAGGGGGACATATTGGAGAGAGGTTAGAGGAACAGAAATGGCAATATTTGCCAATTGATTGAATGAGGGGGATGAAGAAAAGCAAAGAGTCAAGGGTAGCATTGAGGTTAGGAACATTTCATGGTACTTGCTATAGGCTGAAATGACTTGCTAACATTTTCCATGTAGTAACATGTGTAAACAAAGTGCAGATTCTTCTTTCAGTGAACAAAAAAATTATAGAACTACAGATATGACCTTAATTAATGAATATAACATTTTTCTTCTACATAGAGTGCATTGGTTTCTAGTTTGTCTTTAAAAATGATTAAAGAGCTACCCACATCTATCTACCTCATGGGGCATTAGATAAATGTAAGCTATTATTATTCTAATGATGATATATATGTTCACGTGTTTCTGCTAAAGACCTGCTACTACTTCTCCTCACATCTTGTTGATAAGGATCCTGGGATCTCTAAGGTTCTGGTAGTGAGGCATATTCCCTTAAAGTATAAATAATTTATCGTACCAAGTCAAGCAACAAAGAAACAACCTCAAAATAAGAGGTGCAATAAGTACTTACACCACAAAGATATTTTCGGATGTTTTCTTTTACATTGCGCACTAGGCAGCACTCTCATTGTTGGATATTAGCTTATTATTAAACCTTAAATTGAACTACATGTCTATTCTGTTTTTCTTTCTTGTTCTCCTTCTTCCTTTCCTTCCTTCCTTTCTTCTTTCCTTTTTTCTCCCTCCCTCCTCCCTCCTTCCTTCTTTTCCTCCCTCCCTTTTTATTTCTTTCCTTATTTCCTTCCTTTTTCCTTCCCTTTCTTCCTCCATCCTTCCCTTCTTTCCTTACTGCCTCCCTCCTTCTTTCCTCTCTTCCTTTCTCTCTCCCTCCATCTCTTACTTATCAGTTTTGCCAATACCATTTTTTTATTATTAACAAATATATGTGCATGGGTATTTGTGTACATGTATAAATATATGGGAATGCCTTGTGCTCCAATGTAATTCTTCTCATAAAGATATAAAATGTTTGCCCTTCTTTCCCCTATGTTTAATAGTAATAGTGATGATAATGGCAGGGTGATGGTGATAGTGACAACGAAGACAACGAAAAAGAGGATGGTGGTGATGATGATGACAACCTCCCAAAGTCCAGTCCATCATTACTATTGGGGGGGGGTGGATAATTAAAGAAGGGAACTGCCAGACAGAGTGATATACAATGGGAACTTTTGTGTGCCCTAAGACTATTATAGTATCTGTGAAGGTTGGAAGTAAATGCTAGCCAGTTGGTTTCTGTTGATATCACTGATTGGGCTAGCTCCCTGTCCAGTGGGATATAATGACGTCTATGAATCTAAGAAATAGATTGGGCAGCATAGAGTTGCAGGCTGGCCCTTTTCCTTCCCATCCTGATGATTAGCTTGGCATAGCGGATGGAAGAGTGACAAAATGCACCCACACAAATCAGAAATCCACGTAACCTCATCTGCTGGAAATTGATAACCCATGGTACTTTACTTCATACTTCACCAAAAACATGAAATCATTTGCTAACAAGTTCCCCTTTTCCCTTCCTCCTCATCTCACATCACTCAGATGTCTTCCCCTATTTAATCCTTCACTCCTGTCTTGATGATGAAGAGGATGAAGAAGTGACCTTTCTCCTTGTCAATTCCAACCCCTCTATGCACCCTGGACACCATCTACCCTCCCATCTTCTAGACCAGATTGCCCCTCTATCATTCCCAATGCCTTTCTTACCTTCAGTCTTTCCCTATCTACTTATTTCCCTATCTATTTATTCTTTCCATGTTCCCTAAAATCACACCTATATCTTCCCTATCCTTAAAAAGTCCCCACTTAATCCTACTAGCTTTGTCCTGTAAATTTCCTGTCTTTCATTGCTAAATTCCCTGAGAAAGTTATACATGCTATCTCTACTTCTTTTCAGCTAATGGCACAGTAGATAGAATAGTAGGCTTGGAGTCAGGAAAATTCAAGTTGAAATCTGGCCTTTCAGACACTAGTTGTGGGACCCTGAATAAGTCACTTAACTTCTGTCTGCCTCAGTTTCCTCAACTGCAAAATGAAGGTAATAATAGCACCTACCTGACAGGGTTCTTGTGAGAATCAAATGAGGTGTTTGTAAAGCTCATTATAGAGTGCCTGGAACATAGTAGGAACTTAACAACAGACCTCACTTCCCAAAGCAATAGTAAGAGCTGGCAAAAGGTATTTACCCTTAGATTTGCCAAATGTAATACAAAGCCACTTACATCCTGAAGGAGAATTAAACTAGCTAAAACAAATAATACAGTTTTAAAAAGCACTGCATAGACAACATCCGTGTGAAATCTCACAGTAGATCAATGCCAATGTATCAAATAAATGGTGGAACCATGTGGGTCTGTTTATAGGAACAGATAGTTATGGTGCTTGATTCAGGATAGGCCATTGCCACTAGAAATTGTGGAGAGATAATCCTTAGGGAGCCTAGGTTTCAGTATTGATGCAGATAATGCAGGAAATGGTGGAAACTTTGCCATCCATCACTGCAGTTTGCAAAATTTTAGCATCTCCTGGGCAGCTATGCACCTGGAATCGGGAAGAACTGAGTAAAAATCTGGCTTCAGAAAATTAGTAGCCTTATGACCCTAGATAAGCCACTTAAGTTCTGTCTGCCTTGGTTTACTCATCTGTAAAATATGGATTGCAATAGTATCTACTTCCCAGGGTTGTTTTGGGGATAAAATGAGATTTACAAATCACTTTGCAAACTGTTAAGTCTTACATAAATGTTAGTTACTGTGGTAGTGGTGGTTATTACCTGGAGAGACACAATCAGCTGGCTAGAATTATATACAGAAACTCACTATCCTTTAAAATCTAAAGATGACAAATCCTCATTGAAAATTGCACAGCATCCTTGAGAATTTAACGAGGAGATTGCACTGGAATCAGAATTTTTTTCACAGAAAGAGCCACTGCCCACAACCACCTGTATGTAACATTGATCCAGAAAGATTTAAGAACAATGTGGGTTTTTTAAATTAAATTCCTTTTTTTTAATTAACAATAACTTATTTTCCCTTCTTTATTCCCCACCCTATTAAGAGAAAAAGAAAAAATAAGAAAAAAAAACATTCTTGGAACAGGTGAACATAGTTACGAAAAACAAATTCCCACACTGACCATGTCCCACAATGTGTGTCTCATTTTGCCTGTTTATCCAGTTCCTCTCTGTCAGGAGGTGGGCTTTGTTCCTCATCATCAGCCCTCTGGCATCGTGGATGACCACTGTGTTGATTAGAGTTCTTAAGTCTTTGAAAAGTGTTTATTTTTATGATGTTATTGCTATTGTATAAATTGAATAACAGTGTTCTTAAAAGATGTTGCCATATTGGATACTCCTAATTTCTGAACAATGTAGGATGAAAAGCTTTCAAAATACAGAGACCTAACAGAAGAAATCAAAACCACGTGGGATCAGAACAAGGCACCTGTCATCACTTCCATTCTTGTCAGCTGCTAGGGTTATCTCGAAGATTCTTTCAGTGAGTCTTCAAAAGATGAGCTTTCAACTCAATTCTCTTATTCAATTAGAAAAAAACAAAAGTCATTTTATCCATTCGCGCAATCCAGAGATTAGAAAATATAAAAAGAATAATAGCAGGTTATTTATTTGTTTTCAGATAATTTCTGTCTGAACTCCATCAAAAAAGATGAGAAGGATGAGGTTAGAAAATAATGGTAATAGACTTTAGGTATCACTTGAAGGTCTGCGAAATACTGTACATTTCTTATCTCATTTGATTATTTTAACTCCTAGGGGAAAAGATTCTATTTTCAGTTCATCCTGTAACTTTGTACAGGTTTTTTTTAAGTACAAGTGAGTACTTAAACCATATAAAGTGACAATAATAACTCATTCTATTCAGCAACAAATATTCATTGAAAGTTTCCTATGTGTCTGGCATGATTTCGAGTTCTACGGGTACAAAAGACATTAAGACATCTCCTGCCATCAAAGAGGTGACCACTTGCTAAGGAGATGGCCTACATGAATGAAATTATGAAAAGAGATAAAACTATAGAATACTATGATAAATGGTTCAGCATAATCACTTGGAGAATAAGACAGAATATAATTGCAAGCATAATAGGGTGCTGGTGTATGCCAAGCTTAACTCAAGTCAGTCCAGTAGTTTAGGTTCGTGACTAGAAAGAAATTAGATGCTCATAGACCATCTAACAATTAAGAAATAAGGGGTGTATTTAGTCACAGAAGTGAAAGGATACCCAGCAAGGATAAAGCACTGCTTTATGTAGGTGTGGCCTCCTCATCTGTGGAAACACATCTGGTCAGCAGGGTATAGCGGATTGCCTAGCAATGGGACATCTGTCAAGGGAACAATGATGGTCTGTCCTCTTTTATGTCAGGGCAATGACCAAAGCCTCAGTCCCCTAGACCAATCAAGACTAGGGGATAGCTTCTTCACTTTTGACTGCAGAGGAGGGGGGAGGGGAGAGAGAGACTATATTAACCAGCATGGAAGAAACACTGGGAGATATTGTTTCTACCATGAAGGGGTATAGACTAAAAGGGCGAAAGGAATTAAAAAGACATAGGTGCCCAAGTTATTGTAGGACTATTCCTATGACTGTACTTCCGCATACCTCCCCAGTTATCATTCCTGAAATGCGATCTCTGCTACCACCACCGCCTCTATTGCCCTTCTTCCCAAATAACCCTTGAAAGGAGCCCAAGTCTCTTAGCAATCTATGGCACATGTGGAAAGTGAGAGATTTTTTTTCTTCCCTCTCTTCATATTTTTTTATATGGCTTGAGGGAGTTTTTTAAAGAGAGAACAAACCTTTCATAGCATGTCTGTCTTACTGTTGATCATCAAGGTGTCAGGGAGGCCCAGCCAATGAAAGCCAGCCAAACAATTAAATCAGGAACTGCCCAGGCATTCCATTCTGTGTCAACAACCGAGGGCCCACCCTGGAGATTCTTAGCATTTCAATCTGCAAGCATAACACAACTCAACAGGGCTCTTCTCTCTTTCCTTCTCTCTCTCCATCTCATTTAAGCTTCCATCTCTAAGACCTGGGGACAAGGGAACTGTCACCATCAAAGAATGTCAACAGCATTGCTCAGGAGTCAGAGGTGCATTGCTTACACACACTTCCTTTGTTCCTTCTTTTGGCTTTGCCCTTCAACAGGCATTCCAGAGGGTACTGATTGGTCCCCTGGCATGCTGCCTAGTATGTGTTTAAGAGAGGCAGATAGAATTGTATAACATTCAGTGTATTTTTTTTAACCTCCTTGCTGGTAACTATGAGGTAAGAGTTTCAGAAAAGTACACACCACAGCTTCCCAATGGCCTTCATCCTCTTCTATCCCTTCCATTTTCTAAATAACAACAATAGCTAACACTAATACAGCACTTAAGGTTGGTGAAGAATTTTATTTTCAATATCACAGCAACCCTGGAAGGTGGGTGCTATTATTATCACCATTTTACAGATGAGGAAATTGAGGCTAAGAGAAGTTCAACAATTTGCCCAGTGTCACACAGCTATTAAGGATCTGAGGTAAGATGGATTAAAAAAAATATAATAATAATAATAGCCAAGTAAGACTACCTGATGTAAGCAGGGAGTTGTCTTAATGACACATCCCTAATGCCCCTCCCTTCTCACAAGGTCCTCCAAAGTTACTTATCATTCTTAGATCATGAAGGTTTGGTTCATGGTGTGGTCTATCCCCTGGAGTATTCCATGACCCTCTGTGGACACCAACAGGTTCCATGGAATTCTGCCCCTTGCCCTCTACTGGTATGTAATATGTTTTCCTCTTTCCACAAGAGTTAGCCTCATGTGTTTTGGGGGATCTGGGGCTTCCCTGAGCCATCCATTATCCACAGATTTCCTATGGCTATCTGCATAAAAACAGGAGGGAACTTGGGAGTTCCCTTCCTGATTAAGGCTTTAAGAATTAGTCAAGCTTCTAAATCATTTGAAGCAGTAGAATCTTGGTCAAAACTTCTCTGGTTCTCAGTTTCTTCATCTGTAAAATGAGAGGACTAGGAAAAATAGCCTCTGAGGTTCCTCCTAGCTCCATTAGCTCTTTTACACTGATCCCACCAAAAAAGAGGGATTCTTAGAGTAATCTCATCTGATAACAGATCCCTTATTATTAGATATGTCAGCTGCAACCAAGGTCATTACATTCTCTTCTTTGGAACACATATCTGTCACAGCTTGACTAGGAGTAATTGGCAAGGACTCATTCTTCTTAATTATGGAGACCAGTATCTCAATATCACTCTAGCATCCTTTTGCATCCCCCCTCATCTTTTTTACTCTTAATTGCATGCATGCATGCTTGCATGCACACAGACACAGACACAGACACAGACACAAACACACACACACACACACACATACACACACACATACAACTGTCATTCTTCTTCAAGTAAATCCACAATAGTTGTCCTTCAGGTGTCTCCTTCATGAGGCCCCAGAAAATTTTCTAAAACTCAACTCCCTCAAATGGAGGCATTTGTATATTCATAGAACCCAGGAATGTTAGAGCTGGAAGGTACCTTACTGTGTCTTCATATACTCCAATCTGCTCCACATCAGCTAAATGAAGCCCACTGAAATTAAGTGACCTATCTCAAGGTTGCACAGTGAGAAAAGTGACAGAATTGGGGCTCAAAAATGGTTCTCATTGAATGAGTGAATCTTATTCTCATAGAATTTGACTTAAGGAGGGAATAACATACACACTCAATTGGGTATGGAAATCTGTCTTACCCTACAGGAAAATGGGGGGTGGGGGGAAGGGGACAAGAGAGTAGGGGGATGATAGAGAGGAGGGCAGATTGGGAAAGGGGGTAATCAGAAGCAAATACTTCTGAGGAGGGTCAAAGTCAAAAGAAAGAATAGAATTAATGGGGGGGGTGGGATAGGATTAAGGGAAATAGAGTTAGTTTTTCACAGCATGTCTACCATGGAAGTGTTTTGCCTAACTGCACATATATAACCTATATTTGGCTGCTTGCCTTATCAATGAGGGTGGGTGGGGAGAGAGCAAGGGAGAAAATTTGGAACCCAAAGTTTTAAAAACACCTGTTTAAAAAAAGTTTTCACATGCAACTGGGAAATAAGAAATACAGGAAATGGGGTGCAGAAATCTATCCTGCCCTACAGGAAAATTGAAGGGGAAGGGGATAAGAGAAGGGGGGAGAGAGAGAAGGGAAGGCAGACTAGGGAAAGGGGTATTCAGAATGCATGCCATCTTGGGGTGGGGGGAGGGGTGAGATGGGTTGAAAATTTGGAACTCAAAATCTTGTGGAAGTAAATGTTGAAAACAAAAAAAAATAAAAATTGCCATTAAAAAAATGGTTCCCATCATCTTCTGACTCCTTCCAGTCACCAGATAAATCATTGGCATTGTGAGTTTGTCTGAGGCTATGTAGTATTGTGCAGGGAATGTTGGATTTGGAGTCAGAAGGCTTAGGTCTGAGTCTGGTCTCCAACATTTATGAATTGTGTGGCTTGGGCAAATTACTTAACCTCTCATGGTGACTTGGTTTTCTCATCTGTTAAATGGAGATACAAGTACCTGGGCTGTCTATAAGTTGTATCTATATCATTTATATCTATTGATATCTAAATAAATAAATAGATAGATAGATAGACATATATGTATGTATGTATATATATGCATATATATATATATATATATCCACGTTATTCTTATTATTTCATTTGCATGGACACTTTGGACCTGGGAACATTGGTAGACCAAGTGGTTACACAATGCTCCCTCTAACCTCAACATCCTTACAATGTCTTTGTGAAGGAGAAAACATTCCTCTTTTCCCTTTCCCCCATAATGTTCTTTCCTAAATTACCCCCAAAGTTATTTCCATTTGATCCAGACAGCCCATACACAAGCCAAAGAGATTGTTTTCTTTCTCATAAAAAGGGGGTAGGGAGAAGCCATCCATTTGAGACACTTTCAGAAAATGACATATTGAGGCTGCAGGTACACCACATTTGCAGTTTTGCATATGGGCTGGTCCTTAATGAGGACTTGGGATCTGGCTGCACTGGTGAATAACAGAATCTGACACAAAGAATCCCGGTAACAGAGACAGTTCAGGCAGCTGCATATGTACAGAACAAACTTCTTATGATCCAAGAACATTGCACAACCCGAGAGTTCTCATTTGAAATTTTGCTATTTTTTTCCTCCTACTTGGGCAAGGAAATAACATTCCAAGCACGGGTATCACTGTAACCTAAAGGTGATGTATTTCTGAACAAAAGAATTAGGAAGTGCAAATGTAAAGGCTGTAAGTGTAACATGAACTCATCCTCTGTGGATAAATGGTATGTAGTCTTTTCCATGAAGAGGCAGCCTATTAAATATAATACCTTAATACATCTGGGATGAGTCATGAGGGTGAGTTAATTGGCAAAAATCTTAGCCTTCACATTTCCTGATTTAATTTTTTTTTTGGTCTTGCAACCTGGAATCCATGACCCTAACAATTTTTCCATTTTGCCAGAAGAAAATATTTGGAAATTTCTCAGTCTTTCAAATCTCCCCTAGAGTCAGCATAAGGTTGCTCCATACCTAAAACCTTGTCTCTGGCTTTCTCCAAGATTGATTAAGAACAACCTGACAAAGAAATATTCAGGGCAAGAGCCTCATTCTGATTCTGCAGGAGACAGTGATGCTCCCTTTGAGGGTACTTGTGGGAGCAAAGTCACCATTCTCTTCTCTGTGACACGAAGACCAAAACATCCCAATTCTCTCACTCATGGGTAAATCTGTATAGATTTCTCTACTTGTTTCTAATCTGCAAGGTGGAGAAATCAGATGGTGGTGTTTTTAATGTATCTGGCATACATATGATGCCATAGTGAATGTGAGATAATATTTTCCTCTTGGAACTTGTATTCTAAAACAGAAAATTATGGAGACTCTTCCTTGTTTGTTTCTCCAAAAGACTATCTCAAGAAGTAAACTGTGATATTTACTTTTAGGTGAGATGAGTAGCCATTTGGATCTTCTAGTCTCCATCATTCTCCTTCTAGTAGCCTGACACACTTCACACTTCATCAGTTGTGTAAGGAGTAGGTTCATAGGATAGATTCATAGGATCTATTGGAAAAAACCTTAAAGGTCTTCTAGTCCTACTCTTTTTTTCACAGATGAAGAAACCGAAGACTAGGGAGGCTAAGTGACTTGCTCAACAGACACAGAGGCAGCAAGTAGCGTGGCCTAGAGTAAGGAGCAAAGAATACAGGGTGTTTTTGTTTTTGTTTTTGTTTTTATTTCAAATCCAATTATCTTTCCATGTTTGTGCCTTTCTACTTTATTTCCAGGGTTTATTGAAGAGGTATAAAGTTTAGATCATTCATAAATCTGCATCCTTGTAATACCATACCTACCCTATTCAATCAACCAATCAAGCAACAAACCTTTATTAAGTACCTAATATGTTACAATAATTCACCATGATATGTTCTGTGACTACAAAGAAAAATGTAGTAGTCTCTGACGTCAGGGAGCTTGTATTCTAGGGGGTGGGGTATAGGGTGGAGAGGATCATATAAGTAGAAACAAAATACATATAAAATAATTTTAACTTATATGTATTCCAAATAATTCTCTGTCCTATTCTTAAAATTTCCAGGATTGAAAGGGATTCCATAATTTCATTTAAGCTTATTCCTATAGACCTACCAATACCATTCTTCCTCCAAGAAAGAAAAAGAAAAAGAAAGAGGGAGAGAATACTCCTTTTGACAGAAATACAAGTGATGTGAAGTGATTTTCCTAAAGTTCAGATCTGACCATGTCACTCCACTATTCAGCAAAGTCTATTGTTACTGAATCATTTCAGTCATGTCCAACTCTTCATGACCCCATTTAGGTTTGTTTGTTTGTTTGTTTGTTTGTTTGTTTGTTTTTTGGCAAAGATATGGGAGTGGTTTGTCATTTCCTTCTCCAGCTCATTTTATAGATGAGGAATTGAGGCAAACAGTGTTAAGTGACTTGCCCAAGGTCACACAGCTGAGGCTGGATTTGAACTCAGGTCCTCCTGACTCCAAGGCCATCACTTCTATCTACTGTGCCACCTAGCTACCCAACAAACTCTACAGCTCCATATTGCCTCTGGGATAAAATACAAATTCTACTCTTTAGCTATTAAAGCCCTTCACAACCTGTCCCTTACATATTTTTCTAGTCCCATACATCGCCCCACCCCATCCACTCTAGTCTGCAATCACACTGGTCATTTCTTTTCCTTATGTTCCATCCTATTGGCTATCTCCACCCCTACAGTGTTCTTATCACCTCTTCATCCCTGCTTCATTCAAGAATGATGCTTACTGGGGCAACTAGGTGGCACAGTGGGTAGAGTACTGGCCCTGGAGTGAGGAGGATCTGAGTTCAAATCCGACCTCAGACAAATACCACTTAACTCTTTGTGTGACTCTGGGCAAGTCACTTAACCTCAATTACCTCACCAAAAAAAAAATGATGCTCACTTCCTTCAAGTACCAACTTTTTCACAAAGTCCTTCCTAATCCTCCCATTTGTTAGTACCCTCCTTCCCAAACTACCTTGTAATTAATTATTTTGAATTTAATCATTTTATAGTTCTTCTGCATAAGCTTGTAGTTGTTACCTTCTCTTCTAGGATATAAGCTTTGTGAATAAGATTTGTTGCATTCATTATTTTTGTATTCCCCAGTGCCTGACACATAGTAGACTCTTAATAACTTCATGTTGATTGAATGAATCAAACTGTTTGCCCCTAAGCTGGACAATCCTCTGGGGTTCTTTGCCTCACACTGACTTTCCAGGGATGTAGCCTTTTTTTAATCTCCCATATCTTCCCTCAGTAGTAAACTCTAAATACAACCAAAATAATTTTCTATCAAATAAGAGAACACACAAGGATGCAAGCTACATTCAGTGATCAGTGATTACAGGTACAGTGAGAAGGTGCAGAGTTTCACTTTGCCCAAGGGACAAGATCCTAGTCTTGAATGACTCTGCTCCTTCTCTTATACCTAGCCTTTCACTGATCCAGGTCTCCTGGTATACAAGAAATATGCCTTTTTTACTTTGTTTCACCCTGCTTTTAACCCCTTGCACTAGCTAAGCTCTCCATAATCCCCTTGATCATTGAGGCAGTGGGTTCTCTCACTGGTTCCTTCAATTTTCCCCCATGGCCAGGCCAAACCACATGCCTGGGTTGCAGGTCTAACCTGCTATCTCAGCTGCTATAGAAGCCTCCCCTAATCCACCATCTTCTGCCCCACTCTTCCCTCAGGACGCTTGTCTTTACTTTTTGTCTTATGCTTGGTTGAACCTAGAGGGACCTCCAGCATAATTAATTTTAGCCATTTGAGTTAGAAATTTACATATCTAAATCATCGTTTACTTGACATTACTGGAAGGGAGAGGGACTGGAAGTAGAAAGAGGGGGGAGGAGTGGTAGTAATTCCTAGAGACACCATTCCCAATAGGTATCCTAGCCATCTGACATCAAGTTTTCCTGGTACACAATGGTGGTCTGTTCCAGAAGCCAGAATGGTTTTCATTTTACTCAGCATTTGGCAAAGGGAGTTGTGAGGTGGTTATGGATTGGGTGACTCTCCCTCTGCTCAGCTAGGCAAGGATGATTTATTTCACAGCTTCCTAGTTTTCCATAGAGAGAAGGGAGGTGAAGGGGCTAGGGCTGGGGGTGAGATGAGTGGGAGGGAAGGGGGGAAGGGGAATGGCAAGATTTATATCCAGATGGGAATGCAGAAACTGGGGTGGAAGTTGCCTTCAGGACTGTCTACAATGGGGGCTATTCATCAAGACGACTGTGAAATGTTCAGGGTTAGAAAATATTCCATCTGCTTAATCACTGGTAAAGGCTAAGGTCCCAGCAAAGAAGGAGCTAAAGCGGGAGCTGACTCCCAGCTCATATGTCTCCATAGAAAGTCTCCCCATTGTTTTATGAGCTTCTAACCTCACCTTTCTCTAGCCTTTATTGTCTGTGGGAGTGAAGATTCAGTTTCTTTCTCCTTGGGTCCCATGGCCTTAAGAAATAGTAGCAAAGTACTTTTCCAGTTCATGGATGGTAGCCCAGGGTTGTACCATGCTGCATTGTTAAAGGGTTAAGATTTGGAATTGAAAGACCTAGGTTTAAATCCCAGCTCATGGCCCTTGTCACTTGTGTAATCCTTAGGAGTCATTTTTCCCTCTCCAGGTCTCATTTTCCTCAGTTGTAAACTGTGGGGATTAGACTAGTTGATATCTAAGGTGCCTTGTGCCTCTAGAACCTATGATCTCTCTCATTCATGACATGTCTCAGTGAGGTAATAAGGAATGGAATTGATCTGCACCCATCTTATAGACAGTGATATCAGGGCCCAAAGAAATGAAATCATTTTCAAAGGCTCAGTCACACAGTAACGCAGTATCAAAGAAAGAATCAAGACCCAGGTACTAATAGTTTCCCTCCACCTACACAGAGAGAGAGACAGACAGACAGAGACAAAGAAAGAGAGAGAGAATCAGAGAGAGAGAGAGAGAGAGAGAGAGAGAGACAGAGAGAGACAGAGAGAGAACAAACAAAAAGATGCTACTTCCGCTTAATGCACTCCCTCCATGTTTTGCAGTCATCTACCAGAGGTTTATGAAGTAAGCTGAAGCTGATCTCAACCAACCATTTTGGCCAACTGGTCACAGGAACTCTTAGAAAACGTCAGCTGGTATTTATCACCACCTCCCATCTTTTTGTTTGTCTTTGTGCTTCACACAAAATGAATCTGGTCCCCTGGCTTTGGGCTTCTTTTCTGCCTACTGTCATCTTTGCTCACTAGTCCTCATGACTTTTGAACACGGGGTTGTTGTGCTTGGGTGCTCGTTTCTTGCCAGGCAGAGATCGATTCCAAGAAAAACCCATTCTTGTTGAGTTATTTTCTGAATGTTATGCAAACATGTCTAAATTAAGTTGCAGCCAATTCCACCCTAAGATCTGTTTTTTGACCTCACTCTAATTCAGGCAAGAGGTGAGGGAAGGAAAGAGAGAGAGAGAGAGAGAGAGAGAGAGAGAGAGAGAGAGAGAGAGAAAGAGAGAGAGAAACAAGGGAGGAGGGAGGAAGGAACGAAGAAAGGAAAGAAAGAAAGGAAAGGAAGTGATGGGGAAGGAAGGGAAGAAGGAAGGAAAAAAGCACTCTCTTGCCTTTGGTTCAAAATACTGAGATTCCATCTCCAATCAGATGAAGGATTTTTGTTTTTCTCTAAATAGTCTGTACAATGAAAAGGTATCACCTCAGCCCCCTCTGATATTTCTGGATGGTGAAAATAGAAGTTTCCACGCAGGACATTTCGGAGCCAAGCTGTACCGTGCCCAGGACAACGATGAACAGAATTAACCCAGACAGGCTTTCACTACAACATCACAGATCTGCTGTGAGATGGATAACAGGCTGCCTTCAGGGGACAAGACAGGACTGGCACCTCCGAAAGGCCTTCCCTGGAGAGGGTCAGAGGTTGGCTACAATTAAACAAGAAAGCTTGACTCTGTGGGTTCAGAAAATCCCAATTAGGATTCAGGCAACAATCTGAATTTGATTCTTCTCTGTAACAATGATTTTCTGTGCAAGTCACCAAACCTCTCCAAGTCTTGGTTTTTTCAACTGTTAACTGAATGAAAACAATCTGTAAGAGTGATTTTCAAATCTTGTTACACAAAACTCCTAGATTCCATATAATGTGTCTGGGGGGAGAGGTTCCTTGAATGTGGAGCCAGAGTAGTCAGTCCCCATCATTTCCCCCTTTCCCTCCTTTCTCTTCCTCCTCTCAACCTCTTCCTTTTTCTCTTCATCAAAAACTTTTATAAAGCAATTACTAATGCAAGGTGTTTCTAAATTGGCCTCAGAAATGGATGACTAAGACAGCTTAGAGGCTTATGTTCTTAAGAAGCTCTGTTACATACAGGCAGATACTTAAAAGTTGCATAAGCACCAGAAAAAAATTGTGTAAGACAAGAATAATTGACGTGGCTAAAGTCCACGATCTGGCTAATTTCCACAAAGGAACAGTAAATGAGTCGATTGTGCTTCTGTTGATACTTCTAGTCTCAGTCTAATGACTTGTTTATCCCACCAAAGGCTGCTTTATTCATCAAAGGTGTTTCATTAGAGACACCATTGACTCCTTTGTATTTCCTAGCATGGTAGCAGTTACACCAGAATAAATTTTAAAAGATATTGCCAACAAAAGGAACACCATCAGTAAGCTTAAGGATCAAAAGAGTAAATGCAAACACAATTCCTCACTCTGCCAGACTTCACAGATTTTTTTTGGTTTTGAACTCCAGTGTGGGCTTACTTGAAGCAGGGAAAACTACAGACGGATTTAAAAAGAGAGAAGAACACAATAGGCCAAGTGGGCTAAAGCACCTGCCAGAAGACTGAGGTTGATGTATGTAGGGAAACAGGAAGGAAGCTCAATGAGTCCCACAGTGGGATACATAGTGTAAATACAAGGAGCTATTTGTTACCATCCTCTTGGTTATATATTATCATTTCAAGCATGGGTACCCAGGCTCTTCTCCTTCCAGCTTAGGATATAAAAAACTCTTTTCAAGCAATGTTAGTAGCAATCATGGGTATTACACAAGCTTCTGACCTAGTGCCCGCCCTGCAGTCACAAGCAGATTCAATTTTGCAAAATGCTATTTTTACAGCAACATAACATTTCCCCATTGCACTCTCCCGCCCTCACCCCCCACTGTAGACCCATGGAAAGTGTGGGCAACATAGCCAGATTCTGGCCTATGAAAATATTTTATCTCCTGGGTCCAGCTGTTGATGTCTCCTTCCTGTGGTTATACAGTACTGGTCAAGATGAATTGTCCTGGATGAAGTGAGTCACTTTGAAAGGAAGAAAAGGAGGCTGTGGAGGGGAGGGGTTTGAAGGGGAGAAAGCTTAAGAGTTTGTTTTATCCTCTGAAGTTTCCAGAAGATTATGGGAGCAGAGAAAAGGAATTTAAAGTGTGGTTCTTGTCATAAAAGACACTGAGTGGAAAACCTATTGTGGGGATCTGCTTTTATCCTCTTCTCAGTCACTTCCAGAAAAGCATGGGTTTAATTTATAAACCCTGAAGAAAGATGCCACTCCCTGTCAGCTGACCAGAACTAACCTGAATTCTCCAAACCCGGATGGCCTCATTTCCCAGCCATTCCACTCTAAGTAACTGAGTTGGTAATACCTAATAGCCACCAGGCTCTCTCCTTCATTCTCCATTGTGTCTACAAGGTTTATGTGTGCACATATATGTGCATATGTGAATGCACAAAAATATGCTGCCAAGAGATAGCTCTGATCATTTCTTTCCCCTGCTCAAAAGCTCTTGATGCCTCCTCATTGCCTATTCAATAAAATTCAAAATCCTCAGAATGACACTTGGGAATTGCTGAGTTCTGGCCCCCATGGGAGTGGCTGCCTGGGGCAATGGAGAGAACACAGGATCGAAAGTCAGAGAACTCATGGTAATATCTGGAGTCTGCCATTGGAGATGTGTGTGGCCTAGACCAACTTACTTAAGCTCTCTCATTCTTGGTTTCCTTATCTATAAAAATGAGAGGACTGAGCTAGATGAGAGTTAGCTAGGGTGGAAGAGCATATAGAATACTGGGCTTAAAATCAGAAAAGCCCAAGTTAAAATCCTGCCTCAGCCTCTTGTTAGCTGAATATTGCTTATTCTCTGCCTTAGTTTCCTCATCTGTCGCTTGCTTTTTGTCCTTCTTGAAGAGGACCATGATATGAAGGAGGTGATTCCAAACATGTGAGTGAATTGGATTTAAGTGTAAATGGCTGAGGAAGCAGCGGAGGAGGGGAAGGACTCAATAGCTTTTAAGATTTCTTCCAGATCTAAATCTACACTCCCATGATCTTTCAGTTAATTTCCAGCTCTAAATTTATGGTCCTGCCTTCTCACTCCTCTGCTACTGTCCCACTACTCTAATACATATTGTCTAATATTATAGTTAAACTTTAAGCTCATTTAGGCTGGAAAATCTATGCTATTTATCTTTACATATCTTCCTTAATGCCTTGCCCATAATGGACACTCAATCAATATTTGTTGAGTTAATGATTGATCTACTCAAAAATTATTGAAGTTAGAAGAAATCTTGTTACCTAGTCCAACTCATATATTTTCAAAGTATATTTTATTTTTCACTCAACAAAAATCTGGTTTTCTTTCTTTGCCATTCCCCCCCACTGGGAAAAAAAAAGGCAGACTCTTTATGACAACTATATACATATATATATATATATATATGCACATATATATTCAAGAAAAAAACAGGCACATTGGTCATATCTAAAATATTTTATTAAGTTCAATTCAATATTCTATTAAAATGCCCACCACCCCTCTCTCCAGAAGTGAATAGTATGCTTCATCATTGGTCCTCTGAGATCAAAGTTTATTACTATGTTAATCAGAGTTCTTAAGTCTTTCAAAGTGTTGGGGTTTTTTTTACAGTGTTAATGTTGTCCTATAAATTGTTCTCCTGATTCTGCTCAATTAAGCATGTATCAGTCCCTACTATTCTTCCTAGGTTTCTTTGAAACTGTTCCTCTCATCATTTCCTATGGCACAATAGTAGACCACTATATTCTTATACCATAATTTGTTCAACCATTCTCCATTTGATGGGCACTCCATTAGTTTCCAGTTCTTTGCTATTATAAAAGGAGTATAGATAAATATAGATGAATAAATGTTGACATCTACATATCTATACCTATCTATATCTTCATGCCTCTATCCCTGAACTCTGTCCACCGTACCATCCAGGTACACACATGAAATAACTAAAAAAATTGCAAACAATCTATAGACTTCACACAATAGGAAGTTCTTCTGTTCATAGGCCACTTCCTTTCCTTTGTGCTCCCAGGCTCTGAGCAAAAAGGCATGCTGATGGAGACCATCCTTATCAGCCTATATCTGTCCTTGTTTGCCTGCTGCCTGGCACTAGTCCATTAGTACTGCCGCTACCTATTTTGGGAAAACTAACCCAGTAGCAAGTATTCCCTGATGAGCCGTAAATCACAGCCTGGTGCTTATCATATTTTTGGCAGAGTTCTTTGTTCAAGCCATGCTAGCAAGCCTTCTGAAGGTCAGGAAAAGGGAAACAGTGAAAAAGGTTGGGAGAACAAAGGCCAAACAGGGCATGAAAGACCCAGGGTGCTAAGCCTCCTTGCCTCTTTGCCATATGTTTTAAGGCAAATCTAGGGATTGTGTTTGTGTTTTTGTTTTGCTTTTTTTTTTTCCTCTTCTTTTCCCTCAGTTGTGCCTGGGAGAAAATTTATGTGAGAAAACAGGAAGTTGGGAAATAATGAAGGAGCAAAAGTATTTTATTGAGGGAGCATTGGCAGGGCTGTACCATCTTGCTCCATCAGTATGCCTGGTCCATTTGCGTGATGACTGTTTCATCTCCTGGCTTCTCTTTTAGCCCTGTAAATTCACGCTTTTCAGTTTTTACAGAAGAGTTTATGAGCTGGGAGGCAGGGATGTTAGGGGCTCTGTTGTCAGGAAGTGCATTGAGCAATGAACTGACCGTTAGGTGTTTATCTTTCCTTTGCTCTACGTGTCTAGCAAACTTAATTTCTAGATTGACTGAGAGGTCAGAAGGGGGTCCATAGGGATGAGGCATAGAAGCCTAGAAGGATGGGAATGAAGTCTTCTTGAAAATCTGTCTCCAGTCTATTCAGGTTTCAAGGAGAAGGATGCTGCAAGACCCAAAAGATGTGGTCCACTTAGTAACATTTAGTAGTTTCTAAAGAATGCTCTACCTTTCTTCACCTACCAGGGCCTCAGTTTCCTTATGAAAGGATTAGATCAGACAAATATTAAAAATCCCTTACAGTACTAGTATGCTGTAATTCTGTGAGGTTTTGTGTGTGTGTGTTTTAAGATGTAAATAAGAAGTCTTTTTTTAATGATGTTTAAAATTCAAGAGTACATTAAGTTGACATTGGTACTCTATGTAATAGTGCCAAACTCATCGAAACGGGGTCAGTAAATCATGCTTCAGGATCCCTGCAGGTCACATGTTGACTTACAAAACCACATATTAAACATTATCTATGTTCTATTATATTTTTATTTTGTTCTAAATATCTCCCAGTTACATTTTAATCTTGTTCATGATACACTGGGGAGCAATTGAGCTACATGTTTGATGTCTCTGTTCTGTTCTATATCTCTACAGGTAATATGCCCAGGATAGTAAGGGGGTAGAAATCAACAGCTGATTGAAGGTTCATATAGGTGATGCTTGGGAGGTGTGATGGTAGAATGAATGAATATAAAAGCATGTATTAAATGCTTATGATGTATCCGTCTCTGTGTTCAATGTTGAGTATAGTCCTCAAATTGCTTACAGTCCTAATGGAGGAAAGATAACATATTGATTGGTTAGTTGTTGTCCTTCACTCTTGAAGAGGACCAAAATGACATCACTATGTTGAGGTCAAGGTACATACAGTATGTCCAGCTGTGGCTGATCAGAACAATACAAGCTCAGAAGATTCTATCACAGGTCAGGCACAAATACTCCATATGAATGTTTGGATTGGAGAAGGCTCTCAATTTGTGCATTTCACATATCTTTCGTGCTATCGCAATTCTGCTTCGCTCATACAGCACAGCACCTACTTTGATGCAGACATGACACAGGGCAGTCCTGTGTCAGGGCACTAGGGAAGCCAGAGTTGGAAGGGTAGGGGCCCCAGGGGCAGAGACTGAGTTCTGGTGTTGAGAGTGCCGACCAATATGATTTGGAAATGACTACAAGTGGTAAGATAGCCTGGTTCTGGTCAAGATAAGGTTAAATTCCACCTCTCAGAGCCCTGGGTCCCAAGTGTGGGAATTTGTGTTCTAGTGATGGGAAGAGGTGGAGGAGGGAAAGGAGAGTCAGACTTCATGAAAAGGAACTATGAGAACCAGGAGGAAAAGGGGACTATAACAAGAAAAAGGAAAAACAGTAACTATTAGAAGGAGCCTGAGCTCTGGAAATGGAGGAGTGAGATGGAAAAGTAGTCAGTGAAATGGAAAAGGAAGAGGAGACAGGAGGGCCTGGTCTGACTTGAAAGGGTCAAGGCAAATGGCTTACAAGTGAGTGAAAACAAAAGATTGCTGAGTACTTTAAACAAATAATCAGTGTTTTATTAGCAATAACGTTAAACATCAACACAATTAAACTTCTTTACATTTGCATCTCCACAAATCATTTTCACTACATAAAATAACTTTTATTCAGTCCTTTGCTCCAAGTGTCCAATCAGATACTTGGTCCAATCTTTCTTGTTAGCGGCTTTTATGGCTGAGGTGACCTGGCTGAAATCAGAAGTTATCAGGATGATGAGATCTCCCAACCTCACACTGTTGGGAGCTCTGCATCATCCCACCCAATGCAGACAATTTCCTCTTCCAAAGCTTTATGTCGATGCCTCATCACAGCATGGAGGGGATACTAGAAGAGGTTCTCAAAGTTTCTGTCAGCAAAAATAGAAGGTCAAGCAGGTCTTACTTACCTGGAAAGGCTTCAAATACAAGTTGAGCAGTATGAACACTATATGTATATAAGATACTTACCATAAAAGCAGGAGGGTAATTTCAAAGGGAAGGCAATAGCAGTGAAAGAGGAGGAGACAGATTGGAAGAGACCACTAGCATTAGGTTAGATTTCAACAGAGTCTTGAAGGAAGCCAGAGAAGCCAAAAGTTTGGGGTTAGGGCAGAGAGCATTTCTATGGGGAACAATGAAGTCACTTTGGACCACAGGGTGTGTGGGACCTGTGTAGTACCATGCAAGAAGACTGGAAAGGTAAATTGTGGTCAGATAACAAAGGGATTTAAATGCCAAAGCAAGGAGTTAATATTGGATATGGAGGTTATAGGGAACCATCAGAGTTTATTAAGGAGAGTGATATGGTTGTGTTTGTGCTTTAGGAAAATCAGTTTGGCCATTGTATGAAAGATAAAAAGAAAAGAGTCTGCCTCATTTTTTCTACATGAAATAAGGAAAATATGCACCTGCCCCCTACTAAATTAAAAAAAAATTCTAAGGTTATCTTCCTTCTCTTTATGCATAATGTACATACTTATAATTCACACATTTTCTCCTCCATTAAAATGAACCTCCTTGAGGGCAGGGGAAAAAATTCCATGAGGACAGAGACCATAGCTTGTACTTCTCTGCACTTTCCCTAGTACCTACATAGATGATTTGAACATAATAGACTCTATAAATCACTTCACTTGGTGAGTTACTGTCCTTCTGGGGATCCAGTACTAGTTTCTACTAGTACCAATGAATGCTAATTTCCACACTTTACCAGGTAAAATGGTGAATCACCTTCAGACCTCAAGATGGTGTCATTGCTTTCCAAAATGCTGTTGGAGGTAGGTGCACTTCCACTGCCAGTGGATGGCAGTTCTGCAATCCAATTGGACATGCTAAACCTTTCTGGTGGTTTAATTTAATTGAGAATTATTAGATGAATGGATGGGTAAAATAAAATAAAATCAATGTTGAATAAAATACCTCTCTTGCTAACAGGTTCTCTGACACTCCTTTCTGATAGTATTTATACCAGCTAGATAAATCTGTAAAAATCAATTTTATAAAGATCACTAGAAAAAGGTCTAAAACTTTCTTTTTATTGCCTATATTAATTTGATTTTAACACATTATAGAAGCATGGACATTAGCCAAGTACATTACAGTCATGTACTATGGAAACAGAAATCTATTTTTATAACCTAACTACTTTTCTAAATTGATGCTGGTGCCTATGAAACTAGCTCTATTAAAATATGGCAGATGTGTGGGGCCACACTAGTCTCTAAGCAAAATGTTCCCCAATCTTTACATTTGTTTTTGAACAACCACCAGATCATACACTTATCTGTACAGATGTTCTTAATGTATTTCTGCCACATAGCACAGTGGTATTGGTAAGCTCTGGTGCTTTATGAGTTAATCAAATGGAAAACAAAGTTTTGTTGTGGGGTTTTTTCATATAATTTGATTCTTACTCTCTATAACCACATGGGCCCACTTGGCCAAGGTCCATTGTTATCTACTATTGCTTGGATAAAAATCTCCAATTAATTCATATGGAAGACCTTGAACATCCTCCGAGACCAGTGATTATCAGCCCAGGGCTTATAATACCCCAGGGAATCATCAGTTATCTCAAGGACTATTGAAAAATTCTCAAATCCTCCAAAACAAATGACTATACTTGAAACTCACTTTAATGTTTACATGTATACATACATGATGAATAAGCCCTTTGGCTTAGGGGGCTGGAGGTAGAGATCATGGTGAGAAATAAAAGAGAAAATGAAGTTCAAGGGATGCTAATAGTTTATTACATTTCCTGAATGTTTGAGTCCATGATCTAGAAACATAACAGACATTTAATAAATATTTTCTATTGGGTTCATTAGCCCAATACCTCAAAATTACCGCTAAGTTTAAAGGAAATAAGCATTATCTTGCTCTTAGAGTTTCTGTGTCAGTTTCTCATAATGTAAACCATTTGAATCAAAAATGAGAAACTCACCCAAATACTTAAAGAAACACATCAAAATCCCAGAACCTCCAAGTTAGGAAGGACTTCAGAAGCCATCAAATCTGACCCAAATTGGAATAAGAATCCTCTCTATAACCTTCCCAAAGAGTGGTCATCCATGCTTTAATATTATGGGAGAGGAGAAGTTTCTAAGTTCCAACTTAGAAATTGTGGGACTTTATGACTCACCTTCTGAGCTCTGCATATTAAACCTTTCAAAATGCAAGCTATGATTTCATTAGTTCTTTTGGCTGCCACATCACACCACTGATGTCTCCCATCTTCCGATTTGTAATTGTGAAGCTAATTTTTAAAACCAGATATAAGATTATATCTATTGTTATTGTATTTCATCCTATTAGCTTCAAAACAATATTCTAGCCTATTAAGATATTTTTGAATCCTGACTTAGTCATCCTGCATATTGGTGACCATTCTTAATGTTATATCATCTTCTAATTTGATAAGTATGCCTTACATTTCTTTATCCAAGTAATTAATAAAAATTCTTAACACAGGGCCAACACAGATCCTTGGGTCACTCCACTGGATATGTTCTAAGTTAAAATCGAGCCATTAATGATAACTTTTTGTGTCTGATCACTCAATCATTTCATAATCCACCTAATTATATTATCACCTAGCCCAGTGATATCAAAATCAAATAGAAACATCCCAGAAAGTTTGATATAGACTTAGAAAACCACAAATCAATATCATCTATCTTGCATTGTATTTTTATTTATTTTGTTAAACTTTTCCCAATTACATTTTAATCTGATTCATGTCATAACTGAATGCCACTGATGGGCCTCACTTTTGACACCTCTGATCTAACCTACATCACTTTATCTTGTCCAGAAGGCTGTTCTGAATGATTTTGTTAAGTGCTTTGTTTAAAAAAAGAAAACTAGGTAAACTCTATCAGTAGCACTCCTCTGAACTAAAAGTCTCATAACCCTGTCAGGAAAAAAATGGGGTTAATCTGCCATGATCTATTATTGACCTATCTTTAAGGACACCTGGGCCTTGCACAGAATACTTAGGATTTCCAGGTCTTTCCTAGACTCTTTTATATGTGATGCCTCCTGCAATTAGAATGCAAGCTCCTTGAATGCAAAAACTGTCTCATTTTCTTTTTCTATTTATCTACAGCACTAAGCAGAGTGCTTGATACATAGTAAGAACTTAATAATTATTATTATTCATTCATCCATCCATGCAGGAAGCTATACTAGGAGGGCTTTTTAATCCCTACTTCCTGTTCTAAATGTTCATTACCCTTTTAATAATGCACTCCAGAATTTTTCCAGGAAACATCAACCTCAGTGCTTCTATATTTGATAGCCTCCTTTCTTTGTCCTTTAAAAAAAATGGTCCATCAATTGGGGAATAGCTGAACAAGTTGTAGTATATGAATATAATGGAATACTATTGTGCTATAAGAAATGATGAGCAGGTAGACATCAGAAAAACCCAGAAAGACTTGTACGGACTGATGCTGAGTGAAGTGAGCAAAACCAGGAGAATGTTGTACACAGTAACAGCCACATTGTGCAATGACTAACGTTGATAGACTTAGCCCTTTTCAGCAATGCAAGGATCTAAGACATCTCCAAAGGTCTCATGATGGAAAATGCTATCCACATCCAAAGAAAGAACTATGGACTTTGAATGTAAATCGAATCATACTATTTGCTATTTTTTTTCCTTCTGTTGTGTTTTGTTTCCTCCTTCTGGTGGTTCCTCCTATTGGTTCTAATTCTTACTTACAACATCACTAATGTGAAAATATGTTTAATAGGAATGTATATGTATAGCCTATATCAGATTGTGCACCATCTTAGGAAGGGAGAGAGGGGGAGAAAAATTTAAAACTCAAAAGCTTATGGATTGTTGATAAATCAAAATAAACTAATAAAAATTTAAAAAAAAGAAAAAAATTGAAACAAGAATCTTGTAACTTCTCTCCTATTTTCCATGATGAACCATCTACCAGTTCTTTCAATACCGTAAGATTTTCTTCCTTTTTGGCAAGTAACTTGAATTCATCAGCAGCAACTCTGTGCTCTCTTATTTCCTTACATGTTTTGGATTCCACCTCCATGTTCACCATTTTCATTCTATTCTTTCCAATGCACAAATCATTCTCCTCGGTGGATAAAAAACAGCAATATGTAAGCTGAATATTTCTGCCCTTTTTGTGCAGCATCCATCATTATCATCCCATTTACCTTGAGCAGGTGCTCTAATCCCCCTCTTTTTTTTTCCTCCAATAAAGTTAAAATCCCCTCTGTTATCTTCTTTGTTCCTTGGTAGTCTTATCTCATTCTGAGTTTGAGCTCCTGATATTATTCTTACAGGATCATGACACACTTAAATTCATCCTAATTCCTGCTATCTATACACGTCTTTTATAAAATTTAAAATCTCTGTCCTTCTACATAAGTCTCTATAGACAACTCTCCCTTTTCCTCCTCACTGGAATTTATTCTATTTGTTTTGCTAGAATTTAATTCATGAAAGCTTCCCATTCTTCCTGAACAGACTTCTAGATTTTAGGTCATTAGATCTCACTTACTCTTTCTTTTCTCTTTGGATTGACACTTTGAAAGATTCACCTTTGAAAACTTGATCTCCTAAAATCTAAGGTACATCAGGCTTTTATCTTATCCTATAATAAACTCTAAAATGAAATGGTAATTTCTCTCCTTCCTGTCACCTAGTTTCCATTCTTTTAACTTCAGCAACCAGTTCATCCTTATTAGTCAGAGTTAGGTGACCCTTGTGAAGGATGAAATTATCTTTAAAGAAAACAAAAATGTATTAAATGCTCTGTTTTTGTCAGAAAGAGAGAGAGAGAGAGAACTCCCCCAGATGTTCCCATAAATTGTTCTGTTCATACTATATTTTGCCTCTGGGACAGGTTTGTGATCAGTTTTCTAACCCCTCACCTTCACTTCTTTATCCAGGTGGTCTGTAGAATATTCTCATGATAATGACTTTTGTTTCTATTGTTTCTCCTTCTGTTGATCGGCACCCAAATACTCTCTACAATACTTTCCCCAAACTGGCTCTTTGTTCCTTGTTCACATGATTGTGCCATCTCAATATTCAATGATAATCAACCACATCTCCTTCTAGCTGTTCTTTTAAGGAAATTTACCTTTCCAGAGTCGCGACTCTTCCAGTCATGGCTCCCATGACACCAAGTCTCAGTGATACATGTAAAAGGTAAATTATCTTCTTTTCTCTAGGGCCTCTAGTTCACCTTGCTTGTTACCAATGTTCTGTACATTTTTACAGAGACAAATAAGGTCATTGGTTTTATTCTTGGCTCCTTTCTTAGGCTTTATTTTCTTGTTATAAGTACCTGATCATCTCTACTGCTATTTTTTCCCCATATACTGTAGTTACTATCAATAATGTCTGCTCTGGTAGATATGTTTCCTTCTTTCCCCACCCTCTTCAATGTAAATCTCCTTGAAATAGATTTGTAGAATATATATATATATATATATATATATATATATATGTATATAGATGTGTGTGGATGTGGATGTGTATATATACACATACATACAGATATACAAATATCCTTTAACACATGTACATGTGTATGTATATATGCCTGTACATGACATGTGTATATATACAAATACCTGTAAAACATGTATATATTATATACATACATATCTACACATGCACATATACATATGTACACGTAAATACAACTACTCCTATGCAGTCTGTCAATAAACTTTTATTATGTGTCTGTTATGTGCCAGGCACCATGCTAAACACTGGGGATACAAAAAGAGGCAAAAGACAGTCTACCCTCAAGGGGCTCACAATCTAATGGGGGAGACAACAGGCAAACAAATATGTGCAAATAAGCCTTATACAGGATAAACAGAAAATAATTCAAGTGAAGGTACTAGAATTAAGAGTGGTTTTGAAAAGAATCCTATTGAAAATAGGATTTTAGTTGAAAATCCAAGAAAGTCAATAGGCAGAAATGAGGAGGGAGGGCATTCTAGGCATGGGGGATAGCCAGAGAAAATATCTGGAGTCAAGAGATGGCATGTTTTGCTTGTGGAATATTAAGGAATGTCATTGGATTGAAGGTGGGAAGTAAGCTATAAGAAAACTGAAAAGGTAGGGTGAGGAGGGGCTAGGTTATGAAGGACTTTGAACACCAAACATAGGATATACACTTATATGTATGTACAAGTGGATATATTTGTGTATATATGCACACTTATTTATATGGCACATATAGACATATAAAAGAACATATGTCTACGTGCATATTGCATATATGTGCATGTGCATCTGTGTGTTTGTATATAAATACATACAAATACAGAACACATATACACACCTACAAGGGTGTATCACAACATATACATATATATGTGAATATATATGAACATACACACATGCATGTATATACATTCATACATGTATATGTTCTAGATTCTGTGTGGTAGCATCATTTGTACCCAGGTGCATCACCAAAAGCTAGTAGTAGCCAGAGTTGACAAGTTTGTCACTTCTTGGATACATGACTAAGTAAGATATGAAATTTCATTATTTTCTGCCAATATGCTGAATATCATGGATACTTGAGAACATCTGGATAATCTGTTTCAAATTTCATTTCAGTTTTTATTTCATTTTACATTTCTTTTCATTCTTGTGCTGGAAACACAATCTATCAGTTTGGGTGATCACCGAGTGTTGAGAAAGGTCCCCTATACTCAGATGTTGTTGCTGCCCCACCCTGAATCAACAGAGACTGTGTCTGAGAGGAGCTGGCCCACTCAGCTCTGAACCCCCTTGGACTATGAACCTTTCTTTAATTTCCAGGACATTTTCTGCCCTGTTGCTGTTGTTCCTGAGGCTCCACTCATCAAAATAGACTATAAGAGGCCATGCCCTAGAGGAGTTAAGACACTCAGCCCTGAACTCCTGTGGACTATTTGTCCTCATCTGACATTTCTACCCTGCCACCATGCATCTATCATTTTTTGCCCCACCACTTTCTACCTTTTCCTTTGAAAACTATATCCAAACCAACACTCCCATTGGCTCTAGAGAGGGAAGGTCAACAGACTGTTCTATTATTGCACCCATCATCTTTATATCTTTTCAGATGAAAATATCCTTCTTGGACCACCATTTCCTTATAGTTGTGGTCTTTCCCATTAGAATATAAGCTCTTTGGGGCAGCTAGGTGGCGCAGTGGATAGAGCACTGGCCATGAAGTTAAGGAGGACCTGAGTTCAAATCAGACCTCAGACCAAACACTTGACACTTACTAGCTGTGTGACCCTAGGCAAGTCACTTAACCCCAATTGCCTAAAAAGAAAAAATATATATATATATATATGTATGTATGTATGTATGTATGTATGTATGTATAAGCTCCTTAATGGTAGGAACTATTCTGTTTTTGTATTTTCCCTCCTAACACAGTGTTTGACACAGAGTAAGCACTTTAAAAGCAAATCATTTACCTTTGCCAAGAAAACCTCAAATGGGGTCAACAAGAGTCAAACATGACTGAAGTGACCAAATAACAAGCACTTTAAAATAACTTTTCATTCATTCATGCATTCATTCATTTTGGAAACATAAAGAACATTCCTAGAACCCAGGACAGAGTCTTGTGCATTGTAGATGATTCATAAATGTTTGACCAAGATGATGACCCAGCAATACTGCTACTAGATCTATACACTCAAAGAAATCAAAGAAAGAAGGAAGAGGACCCATATGTATACAAATATGCATACTGACTCTTTTCATGGTGGCAAAGAATTAGAAACTGAGGGGATGTCTATCAGTTGTGGACTGGCTGAACAAGCTGTGCTATCTGAATGCAATGGAATACTATTGTGTTGTAAGAAGTTATGAAAGGGAGGATTTCAGAAAAACCTGGGAAGACTTATATGAACTGATTCAAAGTGCAGTGAACAGAATAAGAATAAATTATATGGTAACAATATTGTAAAGACAAACAAGTTTGAAAGCCTTAGGAATTTTGATTAACAAAATGACCTACCACAATTCCTGAGGACTCAGGGTGAAACATGCTTCCCACCTACAGCTACAGTTCATGGACCCAGTTTGCAGGTCAAAGATATAGCAAGAACAGATGTGTGTGTGTATAATATATGTATACATATATATATATATGTGTGTGTATGTGTGCGTGTGTATACACACATATATATAAAAAATGCTTCATTTTCATTTAATATACATATATATGTATATATGTATAATATAATATATGTGTGTATATATGTATAAACATTTCCCCCAGCATCTCAGGGGTATAATGCCCCTTATACTACCTTAGTCTATGAGAAGAAAGTGGATCAGGCTCAGTTTGACACAGTTTCTATAAAGCATCAGTCCCACCAAGTTCAACTCCAAAGCTGGCTGTGCCAGCTTCTCCTGAGGTAGTTGCAATACCTGGCCCAAATACCTGAATTTTCAGATTCCTGTGGCTCATGCCTCCAGGCCAGTTAGGGTACTCTACTCTCTCTATCTAAAATGGAAAAGAGTGAACGAAAAGTTCAAAGGCCCAAGCCCACTTCTCAGGGCTATATGACTTAAGGGGTCAAGAAAAGGAGGTAGCCATAGGGCATTGTCCCCTTACCATGTGGTATAGGTGAAGGAGTTTTTCACTGTCAGACAAAATGCAGCAGAGCACGTCACATGCCAAGTCAGGCCATTTTAAAGACACGGTCCTTTTTGGCTACTCAGCCAATGGAAAAGGCTGCTTTCAACCACACAATAGGCCAACACAGAATGTCCATACACACTTTGATTCTCTAGTATTCTAGAATTATGACCTTAACATCTTCCACATGAATAATTCCATCTTAGGTGGTCTAGGCACCCACCAAACCCTTTGTGAGTGATGGACAATATGTGAATGAGGGACATCAATTCTCTAAGGAAAAGAGTCAGTTCAGAAAAGTTAGCATGGAAGCTAACCCTGCCAAGAAAACAAGAGGAATGTTGATAGATTATTAACATAAATAAACCAGGCCTATGCCTTCAACTTCCTCTCAGTCTCCAATGCCATCCCATAAAGCAGGCTGTCAGAGGAACAGTACCCAAAAACCATGTGAATGAAGCAAACAGCTTGACATCACAAGACATAAAACCCAGGCGATTTTATAGAGCTCAGGATGTTTAAAGAAGAAAAAAATGGCCAAGGGGAGATGAATCTTGGACCATTAATGAAAGTTTGTTTTAAAATATTTTACATTTTTTATTAAAGCAGAATGGGCAGGATATAAGCACTATAAACTTTCTATGCAGAGGATGTTACTGGCATTCCAATCCCGGGAATTATTGCCTTGTGCAAGGATCCATTCTGGCCTGCTACATTTTCCAGGGGAAGGGTTACACTGGGTGTTTGTTATGTAACCAAAGAAAAGGTGAATTCGTTTTTGAAAAGAGTAGCCAGACTTTCCTTCTCTCCTCCATGCTTCACAAACCACTCTCTCACCTCTGTTACCTTGCTAACAGTTGTGCCCTGGTGTGCCATCTCTAGATTTATGCTCCAAGATCTCTAAGACAAATAAATAAGATTTATTTCCTTGGTACTGCCTTAATCCGGCAGAGAGGGAAGGTTCAAAATAAGAATAAGCTTCTTCTTTATGGCTCCCCTTCTTTTCTCCCCCTCTCCACTTAATGAAAGAAACAATCAGTATTAATTCCTTTAATACTGAGAGAAATGGTTATTAAATAACTAATTGTTAATACCAGGGAGAGAGACAGGATTTGAAACCTTATTCCCTACTAGGCCAAGCCAGCATCTGAAAGACATAGCTGATAATGAGATTGGATTAACTTTCTCTTCAATCTAGTTCAGACCCCACCCAGATGGGGAAGTCCATTGTGTTCAACTCAGGTTTGGGCTAGGAAAAATTCTTTAATTAGATTGCCCAAAGTTGGGGGTGGTTTGGAAGTAAAGTGTGAGTCAAGGAGGAGGGAAAGAAAGCCTGGTCACTCTTTTCAAGAGCCTGTTCACCTTTTCTTTGGTTACATAAGAAAAACACTCAGGCATGATCAACGTCAAGTCTCCCAGCCCCTCATTAGAACAGGTCCACCTCTCATTATAATATTCATTACTTGTTAACCAATCCTAGTGGCCACTTTCAGGAACACTCAGTCTTCCAAGGGTTTCTAAGGGTCCAGTGGATTCCATGAGGGATCTTTGGCATTTGAGAGTGTCACTGACCCCTTTTATTATTATTATATGCTAGCATAATTAATAAAATGATTAACCGGAAATTATGTCTCTCAAACTTTTTTTATGTCACAATACTGAAAAAGACCTGAGGCAGCAGGGTATGATGAAAAGAGCAGTAGACCTATAATCAGAGACTATGAGACCAAAACTCAGCTCTGACCCTTACAACCCATGCGACCTTGGAAAGGAAAGGGAATAAGTATTCATTAAGCACCTACTATGTGCCAGGCACTTTACAAATGTTGTCTCATTTGATGCCCACAACAACCCTGTGAGGTAGGCACTATTATGCCCATTTTACAATTGAAGAAGCTGAGGCAGACAGAGGTTAAAGTCACTGCTAATAAGTATCTGAGGCTAGATTTGACCTCACGCCTAAAGTTCTACCTACTACACCACCGACTGCCTCGGCCAAATGATCTCACTTTTCTGGGCCTTGGTTTCTTAAGATAAAGGGGTTGAACCACAGGTTTCTAAGGTCCCTTCCAGCTCTACTGCTATTTTCTCAGAGTGGACACCATAATCCCTGCCTCCACCATTCAGAGGTGTCTGAGCAAGAATCCATCCCTTTGTAGAAAATCCCCGACACCCTTTTGTCTGAGCACAGTTGTGATAAATGACCCACTTATGTCTATCAGACTGGGAGAGGTGACAAGAACCTGGTATAGCCTAGGTTCCAGTGTAGGAGAGCAAAGTTCCTTCTTCCTATCACAGCCTGAAGCTCATCTCATGCAAGGGCCAGACTCCTCTCCACTGACTGAGCCATAGATGTGCTCTGTCTCCTCTGGAGATTGGGTCGTATCCTGTCCCTTCCACTGGCTATGATCTGGTTTTATCCCTGCTTCGTCTTCCCTTGACCCTAGCTGTCCCAGGTTTAGCCATAAGCCTTTCCTTGTATGAATGAGAGTTGTTGAATAAAGGTCTAATGCATTTGGCACCAATGACCAGTCTGCTTCTTCTGTGGAAATTCCCAAGTCTGTAAAAGCAGCTGCCACAGACAGGAACAGGCCTATCAAGTTTAGATAGGTTGGAACGTGGAAAACAGATGCAATTTCAACCCATGGGCCCATACTCAAACCTCTATGGGTTAGCAAGATGACAAGATTTAGAGTTGGAAGGGCCTTAGACATAATCTAATCCAGGGATCCCTGACCTTTTCTGTGACATGGGCCCTTTGGCGGTGTGCTAAAGCCTATGGATCTCTACTCAAAATAACATTTTTAAATGAAGGGGGAATAATAGGATCACAAAAAAAAATTGTATTGAAATATTTTGTTTTAAAGTTTATAGACCTCAGTTTAAGAACCCATAATCTAGAGAAACTCTCATTTTACAGATGAGGAAACTGAGGCCTCGTGAAGTTAATTGACTTTTTACCCACTGCCTTAGCCTTCAAGCACAATGTCCATGTTGTCATGATCTTAAATGAGATAATGTTTGTAGAGTGCTTAACACAGTGCCTGGCAAATAGTAGATACTTAATAAAAGCTTTCACCTTTCTCCCACTCCCCCCATGTAACAGTAAGCCATTTATCAGAGGACTCTATTAGAGGAAAATTTCCTAATGTTCATCAGACTTGTACTTTTCTTGACATTTCAATTCTCCTTTAAGAAATACTACTTGAGTTCCAACTCACAACCTGCGAGAAAAGGACAGAGACAGAGACAGAGACAGAGACATGCTTAGGGGAAAATCATGAGCATTTAGGAGGTTTTCTCTAGTAATGTAGCTCACAAGCCCCCATGAGTGTTTCCCCAAATGATGGTCATTGATATAAATTAGCCAGACAGACTTAATTAGATTTTAGAACTGATATTTATTAAGGTCATAAAGTCAGAACAGTTGGTACAAAACATTCCCTCAAAAATCTGGGACATACTATCTCACACATACATATAATTAGGGGAAAATGGATTCAAGCTTAGAGAAAACATATGGCAAAGGGTAAACTCACATCTCTTGGTTGGATAAAAATTCTTCTCTGTCTTTGTGAAGTGTTCGTGAAGTTCCCCACAGGCAAAGTGGAATTTTCTCCTGGGCTTCTTGTAAGTCCTAAACTTGTCTTTCCTCAGTGAGTTAGCTTTGTCCTTGACTTCTGATGCAAATGCTGACCCCAGCTATTGCTATTCTGAGGAGATTGCTGGGACACAAATGAGATGTCCACATCTTCTGGACCTTCTGAAGTTGTCAAGGTCTTTCTTGACAAGAGGAAGGAGACAAGAGGCACAGTAAAAGAGAAGGAAGTGTTTTCTCCCCACGTGATTCCCTCACAGGGCATCAGCCCACACTTCTGTGTCTCCTAGTGCAGCACCTCTGGGTTCTGAACTGGTCTACTGTTTTATCCAAATCCCACAGGGTCTGACTGAGTCTCCTCAACTAGTCCCAATGGTTTTTATCCCTTCCAATTTGATTAAGGACTTTACTCATTTAATTTAATGCCTTTGATTATTTGATTGATTACAATACAGCAGCTCTCACCTGAGAAAAGTATCCACATATTCTTAGTTACTTTAGATGGGCTGAAATTGGTTGAGGACGGTAGATTGATTCAATTGATCCTCTTCTTTACATAGAGAACATAAAAGTAAAATAATACAATTGAATAAGAGCAAGTTTGGTGGATTCAATTGTATCTACCAAAAAATTTTTTTAAAAAAAGGGCAGATCCTTATGTAGAAATGTTACATTAATAAGTCCCTCGAGATAGTTTTGGGATATATAAAGACATAAAGAATGAAGGCTATTGCTGAGTCAGCTATCATCACCATCTTATCAGTCAAAGATGATTTTTGTGGGTTTCTTCACCTGATGCTCTTGGGAAACTCAGTCAACCAGTGGCAACAGATGGGGGAACATGGGAGGATAATAAATGGGTTCTCCTCTTTCCTCACCCCTTTCATCGACGACATAAGAAAGTCCTGGTTCTCCAAATACACAAGGACAGCCAGTGGCAATACTGACTAGCCAGCTGTTCAGAATCCTCGATCCCTCTCTAGGAACTGGTACGTTTGGAAGACAGGGAGTAATAAAAATCAAAGAATATGGAGGCTTCAAGAGTCCTTCCCACACGCTACATACTGTTACTATGTCTTTAAAGGGGAATAGAATGTTGCGAGAGTGGATCATAAGTTGCTAGGGCTGCTAAGTGTGTGTCTGGTGTAGAGAAAAAGAACTAAGTGAATTTCTTTTCCAAAAGACTGAATAAGTTAATTGTAATACTTGAGAAAAAGTGAAGGAATATTTCCTGAGGAAAATCAGTTTAAATCTCCATCCAGAAAATTCCTGAGAAATGTTGACTGTCATCTTGAGAGCCAAGTGGTGAGAATGCATTTCCAGAGTTGAGGAATCATCAGATGTTGCTGGTCGAGGTGACTTTGGCTGTGATCTACCTTATTATGATATATTATTGAAATATTTAAATTTGTCTTTACATTGTTTGTATGATATTGATTGATAAACTATATTGCCAGGCATATTAATGTTTATTTAAACTTGTGAGACTAGAGGATTTGAGAAATGAAGAGATGAGCAAAAGTTTGAGCACTGAGAGTTAATGGATTAATTGCTGAGAGACGTGCATTTCTATTAACTTATGATAAATTAGCACTCATTTATCATAAGTTAATATTAAAGTTAAAATTATTCTTAATTCATCATAAGTTAATAGAAATGCACATCTCTCATTAATTAGAGTATACTTCTTGATTGCCTTAGAATCTTATTTCAGAATTAATATTTTTGACTACTGTAACACACCACATAGCCCACCACATAACAACATAGGCTGAATGCTTTTTATCTCTAAAGTCTGTTATATTTCCAAATACTCTGGTGTGGTTATAGCTCCAGGAAGGATAGTAATTAGTGTCAAAGAGAAGAGTCTTAAAAGGCTTCCTGGTGGAAATCATGGGATGTGTAAATTCTGAAGCTGGGAAGGATCTCGGAAAGTATAGGATCATAGGACCATGGGACCATAGATTTAGAGATAGAAGTGAAATTAGAGACCATCTAGTCTAACCTCCTCATCTGAAAAATGAGACCCAGAGAAGTAAATTAACTTGGTCAAAGTTTGAACTTGCATGTTCAGTTCAAGATTTGAGCCCAACACCAAACACTCCCAAGGGTGGAGTCCTTTCTATTCCACCATGCTATTCCTGCAAAGCAGATTGTTAAAGGAGACTGAGGTGCTGGTGGAGAAGGAGAAGGGTTGGGTGAGCTATAAACTATTCAAAACCTTTAAATCTTCAGTGAACTCTCAGGGAGAAATAAAACTGCCTTTTATCCTTCTGCCCTGTCAACAGAAACAATGACCAATAGATACATATAGAAGTTTGCTTTAAATCACTAGTACTTTTTAATCTAAATGCCTGAAAATTCATAGCTTAGGTGGAGTTTTGATGAATGACCAAAATTCATCTTCTTCTCCTTAGCTCAGGCCTCAGATTTGCCTGGGAACTCTGAGTCAGAGTTTAATAATTTCCTTAGTTGCTGGAAACTTCATTGATATCCCTTATAAATCTCTTCTCCCAGGAAGTCTATTTTGGGTTACCATAAGTTGTTTAAACATGACTGAGTAGACTCCCAACTCATGAGACCCAGCAGACCTCTGACATTCTGTCAGTTGGTTCTGACTCTATTTTCTGAATATTTTTGCTAGGAGACAACCCCAGCCCTCCATCCTATGAAATGTGAATTGTTTATTTTTATATAATTAATTTGTCACCTAACATGTGTATAGATAGATAATGTCATACAATTAAAGCTAAGCTATATGGAATCCTTATGGCTAATCTTTGCATCTCTTGTATCTGATATGGACTGACACATAGTAGACAATAAATATTTTTTAATTAGAATGAATGGAATGGAATTGATAGAAGAGTTTTCTGCATTGCCTAGGTTTATACCCTCCATGTTTCCCTCCCCAAAAATATTTACCAAAGCATTTTTTTTAGTTTAACTATTTTTAATGGAAATCTTTCTAAAATGCATTACATATTTTTTAAATAGAGACTATGAAACATAATTCAACCTTTCTGAATGACTTAGATCATTAATATGAACATTAGTGATTTTATTGTGGTGAAATACAGTAATGCCATATAAACTGACCAAGTGGGTAGGACTGTTTTACCCTGGACTAAATGACTCTAGCTTGGTATGCTTTTTGAGTTCTGTCTTCTCTTTGGCTATCAAAATAAGAATTGTCATTTCCCATTTCTGTCAGCCCTTGTCTGCTAGCATCCTTTCCTTTCTTTTTCATTTCTTGCTTTACATGGATTGTTGGTTTGAAAATTCCATACCCAGGCTTTTAAAAACTACAGATAAATTAAGAGAGTTAGGATCTTAGTGAGGGCTTGAGATGCTTTCTAATGAACTTTACACTTTCTAATCTCAGTGCTCAAAAGTCTTATTTATTTGGATTTTTTTTAAATATCTCCCCACTGAGCTTCCCAAAGTTAAATGATCCACCTCAAAAAGTGATGGGTTCCAATGACCAACCACAATAACAGAGGACTAGTAATGAAAACTGCTGTCCATCTCCCAGACCCAGAGGGCAGACTGAGACATTTTTCTGCACATGGCCAATGCAGGAATTTGTTTTGTTTGACCATATATGTTTATAACAGGAAGGGTTGTTTTTCCTGTTTTGTTTTGTTTCTTTTTTTCAATGAGGTGGTAAGGAAGGAAGTGGAAGGAAAGAAGGCAAATCTTCATTTGAAATAAAATTTAATTAAAAAAAAGAAAGTAATGGGTTCCCTCTCCATGGAAGCTTTTAAGAAGAAACTGAATGACCACTTGTTGGGAATGTTATAGTGGTGATTTCTTTCATGCATAGATCACACCGATGTCCATTCCAACTCCCTAGTTAGTAATCAAGACCCATCCACATCTTATTCTTCTAGGCATCCCTAGTATCTAACACTTAATGCCCTACTTATAACAGCCACTCAGTAAATGTTTATCATTGCTGGAGAAAAGCTCCCATCAGAGATAAGAATTCAAGCATCCTCAGCCTGGCACAACCCTTCCAGATATCACCTCATCCATCCATCTTCTTGCCTCCATTTGGGTTGTTCCATTCCCCAGTCTAGACACTTGTGGGCCATTTGTTCATTCCATAAGCATTTGATAATCCTCATTCTGCATGTCTAGCACTGTGCTAGGCACCATGGGAGATACAGAAGGAGCTGATGACATAATCCTTGTCATTAGGAGTTTATAAATCTCTTTAAAGAGATGAGGCCTATGGAATAAAACTGCGAGAGAATGTCAACAAATAAAAGATAACAGACCTCACTGTATAAAAATAATAAATGTTTCACCCTTTCTTCAAGATCTCCAAGGAAGAAAATTCCACAGCTTCTCCCTATGTCTCCCATGATATTCTATTCTACACCCAGCACCCCAAAGAAGTTGAGCCTTGATGTCCCAGGTTTGGATAGTGGCATGGAGCCTGTGGGAGGAGATGACAAGCAGAGAGAATGCGTCTGTTCTGGAGCTCTTGCCAATCCTGGACAGCTAATGCTTTCAGAAAAGTATGCCAGAGAATCTGAAACACTATTGATAATGAGGCTGTTCATTTTTGAAAGGCTGTAACCAGATAGTCTAGGAAAAACAGACTTGTTTCCAAAAGTGCAACTACAGGTTTGAAGTAGCTCATGAAAGATAGGCTATAGTCTGGCTCCTTTGTAGACCTGTTGTTGATCGGAGATGATGCCAAAGGAATCAGAATATTACACTAATTCCCTCTCCCTCTCCCTCTCCCTC
>NW_020954580.1:7045866-7094486 GCF_900497805.2 Vombatus ursinus | reverse complement strand
TCTCTCTCTCTCTCTCTCTCTCTCTCTCTCTCTCTCTCTCTCTCTTCCTCCTTCCCCCAGAAACTGACAAAAGTTGTAGAAAATCATAAACCTAGCACATACTGAATTAACTTTTCCTTCCTGGAGTCCATGACTAATTGGTGACTAGAGAATCAAGCCTGAGTTTCCACTGGGGCCCTGGCAAGGGTGACGTGGGCGTGCCCTCGAGCATGTGTATCTGTAAATGTTCAAAGCAGGGGGAAAAATACTAAGGTAGGGATTAAATTAAATCCTTTCCAGGCGTGGAGGACAATGTAAAGTTATTTGGACCCAAAAGGAGATTTGTGGAGTTAATAGAGATAAAGCTTCAGGAGAGCAACATCTTCTGGCCTCAGCCCTGATACAGACTTCTACCCAGCTGAATTTTGCTTTTTTTTTTTTACACATGTAAATATATTAGGATCTCATTGGGACAGTTATTCAAGACCCATCTCCCAACCTTTCCCCAAACTCCCTGCCCAATAAGTTCTCATTTTGCTTAGGCAGCCCCATTCTCAGAGAACTTAAAGAAGCTCTAATAGGTTATCTTTGCTACACTTCAGAAATCCTCTTCTCCAGCTCACCTCTATCAATTCTTTTATTGATTTTTCTCAGTATTAGGTGGGATGTCATAAAGTCACAGAACTATGACCAAAATCATCATCTCCATCTCTCAAATGGAGAAGATTAGAATGGCCCATCTCCAGGGAAAGAAAAGTGAGGAGGTCTTCTTTTAAGGGAATTATCTCTAGAAAAGGAATTCTCATCTCCAGTGTCTTAGGACTTAAAGCCAGAAGTGACCTTAGAGATCATCTCAACTAACACTTTCACTGACAGACAAGGAAACTAAAGCCCAGAGAGATGACTTGCCCAAGGCCACACAACTAGAAATTGGAAGAGCTGAGATTTATACCCATACCTTCTGATGCCAGATATACTGTTTTTCCCACTTCAACTTGTTGTCTTTTTATGTACTCCACCACCTTGAAAGTTTCAGAGGTGAAACACCCTTTCTGTAATTCCTTAAATTTCTAGTTTGTCCTTTCTTAGGACAATGTTTCAAAGATTAATCAAATATCTGCTATCCATCCATTCATTTAACATGTATGTATTTGTTACCTACCATGTGCCAAATACAGTGCTGGAGGCTGAGAATGAAGACAACAAATAAGTCCCCTCTCTACCAGAAGATTGCTTTTTATCTGCCGGCTGTTAAACATTCACCAATGAACTCAACAAAGCAACATCTATTTGATTAAAGACGTTTTGTGTTCAAGTCACTGTGCTACTGCTCTGAGCGAATCAAAAAGTTTAATTAAGACATGGTTTCTTCCCTCAATGCAGAGAAAGGAGATAAGTCACCAACAAAGATAGCTAAAATGCACGATATAAAATGATGACGATAATGATGATGATAACGACACTAACATTTATGTAGTACTTTATCTCATTTTATCTCATTTGATTATCTCATTTCATCCTCACAACAACCTTGGGAGGTAGGTGCTATTATTATCCCCATTTTACAGATGAGGAAACTGAGGCAAACAGAGGTAAAGTGACTTGCCCAGGGTACAACAACTAATAAGTGCTTGGGTCAGATTTGAACTCAAGTCTTCCTTATACCAAGCTCTGCACCACTGTATACACTGTTCCACCTTGTTACAGAACTAAATTCTATGTGAAGTAGTCAATCATCAGTCCCATAAAACCAGATCTGGACACTGGTGCTATATTTTAAAGTGACAGGAAAAGAGGTATACAGTTAAACTTTTTTCTTTGAATACTAGTCTATAAAATAATATAAGAAGAGAATGTGATATTGGTGATTAGGTTTTTTTTTGTTTTTTGGTTTTTTTTTTAATAAATTCACTACCTCCATAGTGTTCAATGCAATTACAAATTTTAGAAACATAGAATGTGGGAGCTCCTACTTAATGTTGTGACCATGGCATCTCTGAAATCCAGTTCCATCTTTTCTAGAAGAAAAGTATAATACTACTTACACTACAACCCTCAGGGGGTTGTTATGAGGAAGATACTTTGAAAGACTTAAAGCAGATGTGACATGTATTAGTATTGTTACTGTTGTTATAGGGCACACTATAATATTTATATTTTTGTAGGCCATCCCCACTAGCTTTAATCTCATAGCACTCTTGCCTTTTCTGGGTAAACTTCTTGAGAAGGCCATCTACAATAGGTGCCTCCATTTCCTTTTCTCTCACTCTCTTCTTAACTCTTTGCAGTCTGGACAACATTGGGACTGTTCTTTCCAAAGATACTAATGATCTCAGAAGCCAAATCTACTGGCCTTTTCTCTCATATTTTTTTTTATTTCTTTTCAGCCTTTGATACCTCTTCTCCTTAATAGTATCTTCTCTCTAGGTAATTTTGACACTGGCGCCTCCTGTTTCTCCTCCTACCTATCTAATGATTCCTTCTCTGTCTCCTTTGCTGGATCTTCACCCATGACCCACCTGCTCAGACTGAGAAGCACCCAAAGTTTTGTCTTTGGCCTTCTCCTCTTCTCTCTCTATGCTATTTCACTTGGCCATTTCATCAGTCAGTCAATAAATATATAGTAAGCACCTACCATGTTCCAAGCTCTGTTCTAAGCCCTTGGGATACAAAGAAAGGTAAAAGACAGTCTTTCGGCTTTCTGGGAACTCGCAATTTCCATAAGGGAGACAACTATGTACAAATAAGATATATAGAGAATAGACTGGAAATGATCCTCAGAACAAAGGTAGTAGAATGAAAAGGAATCAGGAAAGTCTTCCTGAAGAGGGTAGGATTTTATTTGAGACTTTGAAGGAAGCCAGAAAACCCAGAAGTCAAAAATAAAGAAAGAGAATTCCATGCATGATGGACAGTCAGTGAAAATGCCTGTAGTCAGGAGATGGAGTGTCATATTCTGGGAACTGCAATGAGGTCGCTTTCACTGGATGGAAGAATAAGTGATGGGGTATAAGATTTAAGAAAACTAGAAAGGCATGGAGGTTGAAGTGGGGGACAGGTTTCAATTATCTCTATGCAGATCACTCTCTGTTCTAATTATTTGGCCTTAATCTCTCTCCCCACCTCCAGTCTCCCATCTCAAACTGCTTTTAACACATCTTGAATTGGATATCCCAAAGACATCTTAAACTCAACATGTCCCAAACTGAACTCATTATCTTTTTCCCAAAATATTCTCTTCTTCCTAACTTCCCCACTACTACCAAGGGCACCACCTCATCTACTCAGTCACCAGACTCAAAAGCTTAAGGTCATACTAAACTCTTCATTCTCTCTCATTCCACACACCCCCCCCCCCATATCCAATCTGTTGCCAAGACTTGTCGATTTTACCTTCCTAATATCTCTCACATACGCTTCTTTCTTTGTTTTTGACACTGCCACCACCCCTATGTAAGCCCTCATCATCTCACACAAGGATTATTGCAATAGTCTACTGGTCTCCCTGCCTGAAGAATCTCCCCATTCTAATTGATCCTCCAATCAGCCACCAAATTGATCTTCCTAAAATAGAGGTCTGACCATATCACTCCAACCCCATTCAATAAATCCCAGTCATTCCTTATTAACTCCAGGATCGACTATAATTTCTTTTGTTCTGCTTTCACGGCCCTTCAAAATTTTGCCCCTTCCTACCTTTCTGGTCTTCTAACACCTTACTCTTCTCCATGTGCTTTGTGATCCATTGATAATATATGGCCTCTTTGCTGTTCATCAGACAAAACACTCCTCCATCTCCTGAATTTGGATGGATAGATAGATAGTTAGACAGACAGACAGACAAGATAGACAGAAGAAAGAGAGAGAGACACAGACAGACAGACAGACAGACAGATAGAGCTATATAAATGCTAGCTATTCTTCTTCTTCTTCTTTTTCCCTTCATAATTATCAAAGAATAAGATCATAGAATATTGGAATATTAGAGCTAGAAAAAACCTGAGAAATTTTCTAGTTTGTTCCTTTCATTTTACAGATGAAGATATTGAGATAGAGGAAGGGACTTCTCTAAGGTCATACAGTGAGTCAAAGACAGGACAAGAAATGAGGATCCCTGGTTCCCATCCCAGTGTGCTCTCTGATACACCATGCCACCTCTAACAAAGCCTTCATTAATATCTTTTTTTCTGCCTGTCATACTGTGCTGTATTCCACATAGAGCAAGTTCCTTAGTCAGAGTCTTTGCCCTATAGGAGCTCACAGTCTAAGAGTAAGAAACCAATGTAGTATTCCACTATACAATATGTAGTTTAATGACTATATCAGTAAAACCATAAAGCAAAACTAATAATATACATGTAATAGTTAATAAAATAACAATATATTTCAGTTTATAAAAATTGAGATTTTGGTTGTATTTTAAAGTTTATACAGTACTTTCTTGACAGCAACCTTGTCCAACAGATAACACAAAGGTTACTTAGTATCTTTGTTTTACTGATGAGGAAACTGAGGTTCAGGGGGATTTAAGCAATGTAATTCATATTGCTTGCCTTCTCACTGGGTGGCAGAGAGGCTGGAGAAAAGGAGAGAATTTAGAACTAAAAATTTTTTTAAATGAATGTAAAAAAATTAAGTAACCCAAGCTCACACAATTATATTTGCACTACCTACCTCACAAGGTCATTGTAAGAATGAAATGAGAAAATGGACTTTTATTAGGCAAAACACTTAACATGTATCTGGACTCTGACCTAAGCCTTTGAGGCCTGATTCCAGTGTTATTTCCCACTATACTATACCATCACAACAATGAGCAAAGATTTTATCTAATATAGGTAAGGGCTAAAGTCTTAAATTTCTAATCTGTCCTGAAAATAGAGAACTACTATTAGCAAAACCATGCGTTAGGATCATATTTATACCAATTAATGATTGTAATATTGGTTTATTTGCACTATAGTTTATTTCTATAGTTTATTTCAGGCATTACTATCTATTAGTAATAAATAAAATGACTAAATTTCACAAATACATGGAAATAAGTCTTCCTAGCAGAACTCAGTATTTTCACCTAATGAAAGTAAAAGCAGGGTTTTCTTTATCCTAAAAAATGGTTGTCCTCAACAGAACCCCAAAAGGAGCCTGATTAAGTCTTTATTTAAAACACATATAGCTTTCAAAGTTTAAGCATTTGGGGACCAAGGACCAGGACAGCGTTCTGTAGCTCTGTCCCAGAGAGATCAAGAAAGTTACCATCTCCTTTTTTTTCCTTTTGATCTTTTCTATGTAGAAGAGATATTAATTGACTATAGAGGGGAAAATATTGGTCAGAAATCCCAACCTTCTCTCCCCCACCTCCTGTCTCTTTGGCTTTGGAAATTCAGTCCAAAAGTTAACCTTAATCTCCTTTACTCTATGAACTCTGCCCTTCACCCATGCCTGAACTACCATATAATAGTAATAGCTAATACTTGTATCTCACCTTTTATGTGTCAAACACTATGCAAATCACTTTATAAATATTATCTCATTCGATCCTCACAACAATGCTATTATTAGCTCCATTTTACAGCTGAGGAAACTGAAGTGGTCAGGTCAAGAGACTTGCCCAGGGTCACACTGCTAGCAAGTGTCTGAGGCTAGATTTGAACTCAACCCTTCCTGATTCCAGGCCCAGAGCTCTATTCTCTATACTACCTAGCTGCCCCATATTATTGTGCCTGCCTTCCTCTCTACCTCTATTATCATCAGTGTCATCACTACTTACATTTGTCTAATACTTGAAGGCAGTTTCCTCACAACAACCCTGTGAGGTAGATTGCGCAACTATTATTATCACCTCCATTTTCAAGAAGAAGAAACAAAGACTTTAGGAGGGTTAAATAACATAACCACAGAGCTAGTAAGTGGTAGCACTGGGATTTGAACCCAACTCTCCTGTATCCAGTAAAAGGGCTCTTTCCATTATATCCATGCTCAATATAATTAGGTGAGAGAAAGGAAGGGAGGGAGATAAAAGGGTGAAAGAAAACCCCCAAACCACCCCAAATGCAAAAGTTAATTTCCTGTCAGGTGGATACCAAATCCTCGATGAGTTTTATCCTGGGCCTTGACGGGTCTCTTATGCCATCCATTCCACGTCCATAATGTTTACCCTACAGTCTCCAAAAACAGAAGTCTTCTGTCTTCTGCGGGGCCAAGTTCATCAGCATTTTCAGGGTGATGGAGGGGGGAGCCTGAAAAAGAGAATTATTGGGTGACCTGGAACTCCTCAGCAGCTTTCTCCCCACCACCACCCCCTCCCTTCCTCACCCAGGTTGACCACATTCTTCTTGGAAAATGTCAAAAAGCTGGCTACAGAGCAGCAAGGGCTAAGAACACTGGCCCAGAAAAGAGCTCTGAATGTCTTTTGCCTAGAGGCTGAGTCCTGGAACCCATAGCCCACAGGAAACAATAGTGCCTGATCTTAGCAAGGCCTGCAAGGTGAGACCCATGTCTTACCATCGAGTTACCTAGGCCAGGACTTTGGGTGGGATAAATGGGCAGAGAATTTAAATCAAAAAAGAAGACTTAAAAAGGTCACATAGTTCAGCCTTTTTTCCTCTAGAAAAGTCCACAATTTCCAAAACCTCCATGCAGATCTGATAATTTCAACACTCCATGATCTTCGTGGACACATTCCTCAGTGAAACTTCAGTCACCTACCTCAGAATTCCATGATATTGTCAGCTGAGGCTCTTTGTAAGGACATTATATTATATTTGTTTCAAAATTATTCTGGAAAAGTTAGCAATCCAAGGTGATGTAGCTTTGTGGATGACTAACTTTTCTCCCATGACATGGGTAAACTAATGACTTAGTCTGTTTTTCATTAAAATTCTCCACAATTGCTGAATTAAAGAACTTTCCAGCAGTTCATATTTTGTTCTCTGTTGTAACATCTCTCAGAGCTAGTTTGTGAAGTGGGATACCTATGGACACACATGTGCTCTTGGATTCCCAACATATTACGAAAATAGATGGATAAAATGAAGTATTCTGGTCTTTTTCATAAAAAATAATAAACAACTATGTTCCAATTCCTTTGAAAATGTGCAATCAATCAGTCAATCAATAAACATTTATTGTCTACTTTGTGCCAGGCACTGAGCAGTAAAGGCTTAACCTCTTTAAGATGCAAGGTTGGAAGGAGCTGGAAGCCTGCTGGATAACATAGGCAATACTATGCAAACCCTTTTTACAACAAAGGTAGGTTCAAAGGACAGGGAATTGGGCCAGAAAAGCCTTTGATTTTTATACAGAGACAATCACAAGAGTTTATATAGACCCAGAGACAGTACACGATATTCTCCTGCCTCTAAGCATATATGAGCTCAACAGTCTGTTTACTAGTTGAAACCAAGCCATCACAAAAGGAGCTGACATTTATGTAGTGCATTAAGGTTTGCAAAGTACTTTACATACATAACATTGTTTGATCTTCAACATAGGTTTGGAAGGCCTGAAATATAGATAATATGTAGAAATTGACACTCATAAAAATGAAGTCACCCATGGTTACCCAGAAGTAAGATTTGAACTCTGGTCTCCATCTAATTCCAAGCCTCTTTTGCATAATAGCTGAGGAGCAGATAAAACATTTCTGCTTATGCAAATAAAATGTGGAGAAGGTTAGAATGAGAAAGGAGTATTCAGAAGACAAATAGTGGTTTCTCTCCATAAGGGTTCTTTTGAAACAAGAAAGGATCCCTGTTATAACTCTAGATAATAGCACCATATCTGTGAAGCCTTTTTGACACACAAGAGAAAGACAATGCCTGTCCTAATATCAATGGTCATAAACTTATAATTATTGTATTAAAATCCCACCTACTTGTTTTGGATGCTGGTGTTGGTACCTTTGTCTGACTTTTACTTTGAACAGACCCTTGAACCCTACCTTATGTCCATGAACTTGGACCCCACCCCTACTTAAATATTATATTGCTGCTTAGTTAAAGCCTCTGTATACTAACTTCTGACCCCTTCACCCTGAAAACTGAACCTCTGAAAACTGAACTCTGGCCTTCCCATTGAACCTTGCAAAGTAGCCTCCAGATTGTCCTAATTCAGATCTCAGCTTTGGCTAGGGACTCACAGTAACTATGCAACCCTTTCCTAAGAAAATTTTTTAACATTATATCTAGCCTGCATATTACCCCAAATTCCGGCATTTACTTACTGACCATATTCTTTCATCACCCACAATCCAGAATAATAACAGATTTTTAAACACCAGGGTAAAATCACTAAAGCAGACTGCCCGATGCCCCCAAAGTACTGGTCAAACCTGGAGCTGTGTAAAAGTCTTAAGAAGTATTTGACTGTCTGCAATTAATAAGGATAAACTAGTTACTCAATCTCTAAGGCAGAAACTAATTACAATTTAAGTTTGGTCATGAAGGTCCCAAATTGGACTTAGATGTCTTTTTTTTTTTTTTTTAGGCAATTGGGGTTAAGTGACTTGCCCAGGGTCACACAGCTAGTAAGTGTCAAGTGTTTGGTCTGAGGCCCGATTTGAACTCAGGTCCTCCTGACTTCAGGGCCGGTGCTCTATCTACTGTGCCACCTAGCTGCCCCTTGATCTCTTTTTCTAGACTATATCTTTCCTTTAGAGTTCCTAAATTATAATGAGTAGTTAATATTCATGACTGTTAACTGTAATAGATGAATAATAAAGATCTAAAAAGAATAACTACCATTTTATATAGTACCTTCTATATGCCAGACTCTGTGCTAAGTGCTTTACGAATATTTCATTTGATCTAGTATTTCCTTAAGGTGGAAAACTTCTTCCACCAACAGTGATCACAGACTTCCTAATGACTCATTTCCCAAGCCTCTGAATGATTAATTAACATGTCCAGGGTTACACAGTATGTGTCAAGGGCAAGATTTGAACCTGTGTTCTTGATTCCAAGTCTAACACTGATTCTTAAAAGGTAATAGTTTGTTTTATAACTAATAATTACAATAATTACAACAATAACAAATAACATTTAAGGTTTACTAGTCACTTCACATATATTATTTTATTTGTTCCTTACAACAGCCCTATGAAGATGGTGCTATTATTATCCCCATATTACAGATGAGGAAACTCAGCTGGAGAGAGTTTTAAGGGATTTGCCCAGAGTCACATAACTAGCAAGTGTCTTGAGGCAGGACTTGAATTCAGCTCTTCTTGATTCCAACTCCAGCACTCCATCCATTATAGCACACTGTCTCTTTTTAAAGAAACAAAGAGTTTATTTTATAAAGAAAAAATTTAGAGTGGAAAAAGATTCTAGGAGACTCAGTTGCCCATACCCAAGGAAAGCCTCCACAGTTAGTGCACACATCCTTATCTAAGAACCAAAATTAACTTGGTGGCAGCTACGTGAATTATAAGCATAGTGCCTAGGAAGAAATGATCAGTCTGTAGAGGGTAGCCTTCCCTTGCTATGAAGTGATAGCAAACATCCAATCTACCTGAATTCCCTGTTGTTGCAATTTGAATCCATTTCCTGTTCTCTTGGGTTGGAAAACAATTGACCAACATCCTTGGGCATCCTGCCATAGATTTATAGATTGGAATCTTATGTTCTCCAGCACTGCCATCTACTCTCATTTCCTCATCTCCAGGATAAACTATAATTCCTTTTGCCTCTCCTCATAGGCTCTCTGTTCTTCCTTTTCCATAGTTTCTGCTTAGCTGGAAGGCAGATCTCTCCTTAACTACATATTTCTTAAGACACAGATACACAAAGTAAAAGGGGTCAGCCTTGGCAAAATGCTGAAGGTAGTGAAAGTTATCCTAGGGTTTAAGAGCACATAGTAAGGATTCAGTAAAGGCGAGTTGATTGATTTCCCAGTATCCTCTTATAAAAGGATGAGAATCGGGTAGTACTAGGACCTTATTTAGGCCTGAAGGCAGGAAGACTTCCACACATATACACAGCCACATATATGTATAAACATACGCAGGTGCATGAATGTATACACATGTGGGTATGTTGATATGCATATACATGTATGTGTACATGTGTACATATATACATACATGTATGTGTGGATGCACAGGTAATAACCGAGCTGGGAGAAACTCGTCCTCTTGCAGAAGGCAACATTTGAGTTGAGTCATGAAGGAAGAGAGAGATTCTAAGGGGCAAAGGTGAGAAGGGAGAGCATTCCAGACATGAGAAACAGCCTGTGAAAAAGCAAGGAGGTGGGAGATGAGTTTTTGTGCAAGAAACAGCATGGAGACCACCAGTATGGCTGGTTCAGCCCAATGCCAATAGAATCACAGAATAATGCAGGGCATCTTATGGGACTTCACAGCTCAGATCAGGTTGTAACCACAATGGAGAGGGGTTGCAGCTGAGGCCTTCACCAGAGCACAAGTGGGATGCCCCCTTCTCCAACTTCTCTGGCAAGCAGTGAGACCCTCTTAACATTCCTCCACACTCTGGTAAGGCAGATCTTGACCTTGCTCATTTAACAGCCTGGAATAAAGGTAAACAGTGCTCTCCTGAGGACTTTCCATATTTTATTAGCTGCTTAAGAAGGGCTTCATAACAAATGCAGTAGCCTGGGAGTGCTAATCTGATAAGGTCTTCCTAATGTCTTGGAGACTTTGTCCCAGAGGAGTAAGGGACTGAGGAACTTGGGGGGTAGAAGGAGAAGGGCAGGAAAGAGGGGATGAAACAGTGGGAGAAGAGAGAATCCTAGGGCTTTCTCCTGGTTTAAGTCTGAGCCAGAATTTAAATTAAACCCAAGCAGATTCACCTCTTAGATGAATTTACATGTCTTGATATGGAAATTGGATTATTGGATCATAGATTTAGGGCTGGAAGGAACCTCATAGGTGCAACCTCCTCATTTTACAAATAAGAAAAATCAGGCCAAGAGATGTGGAATGATTCTTCCAAGGTCACACAGGTACGAAACAGCAGTGTTGGGATTGAACTCAGGTCTTCTGTTTCTAAATCCAGTATGACCTGAAATTTCTCCCTTTCCCTGCTAGAATCTGGACCTTTGGGGCATATCTGTCCTGTGGAACTGTGCAATTTACAGAGGACCACAAATAACCAGCGCTTTGGCTCTCAATGCTGGCCAATATCAAAAAAGGGCCCTTTACAGCAACTACCAAGAAAAGATTCATTTTAGAAAGTTAGCAGTCTTCTATGCTCCAGAAAATTTATAGAAGGTTAGGCCTCAGGTCAGTTCAGTTCGTCCAAATCTCTAAATTCATGTTGTTGTGTTGTTTGTCCTTCATTTTCAGAGAGGACCAATGAAATCTCAAGGTGATGTATTGATTTGCCCGTGAGTTGGATTGAAGGGAGATGGAGTTGCACAAAGATGTCAGCCTCACTCTCTCTTCAGAAGTCATTGAAATCCAGTGGCACGTCAAAAGTCATGATGACTGGCGATGATCCAGGATGCAATGAATGACCTTCGCATCTTCAGGGTTTGACCAAGTTCGAAGGGCTCCACGGTGCCTGCTTCAGCCTCCTTCATGGCCATCGGAACAAATTGTGCTCATCTGCTCCTTCCACCGGCCGGGAGGGATGTCTTCACATGCTTGGGATAAACATCCCCCTACCTCACCAACAGGTATACCCCTCAATCTGGCTTGGCCTGTGTGGTGATTTTTCTTATCTGTAAAATGAGGAAGTTGCACCTATGAGGCTCCTTCCAGCCCTAAATCTATGATCCAATAATCCAAGTTCCATATCAAGACATGTAAATTCATCTAAGAGATGAATCTGCTTGGGTTTAATTTAAATTCTGGCTCATACTTAAACCAGGAGAAAGCCCCAGGATTCTCTCTTCTCCTCCTGTTTCATCCCCTCTTTCCTGCCCTTCTCCTTCTGTGCCCCCCAAGTTCCTCGGTCCCTTACTCCTCTGGGGCAAAGTCTCCAAGACATTAGAAAGACCTTATCAGATTAGCACTCCCAGGCTACTGCATTTGTTATGAAGCCCTTCTTAAACCTCACCTGCTTCTCCAGCGGAAGAAACCCAATAGCCTTGCCAGAGTCTTTGTAGTGAGAAGCAGGGAAGTGCAAGTATTTTACTCTGGATAGTCAATCTGGTATCAAGATAGAGGATGAACTTTCAACTCTCTGTCTCTTGACCCAGCTACTTTGCCTCCTTTCTCCTAGTATTTTCTACAAACAGTCCTAGAACCTCAGTCCCATAGCACCAGTGGCTGATGGACTTTGGAAAAGCATCTCTATCTCCATGGTAATTCAGACACAGTGTTATTTTAAACTATAATTCAAGGTAAATCGCAAATTGCATCAATCAGCAAATGCTCACACTACCCATTTCCCAAAATTGCCACATCTTCGGACGTGTGCTCTGGTGAGGAGCTCTGGTCTTGCCACCTGACTCACTACTCTGGGCTTCTCTTGTAACTCCCACCATACAGCAGGAGCATAGTCCATTATCATCCATAACAGGATGTTCCACACTCTTCTGTAATAGCAGCAGGAGGAGTGTGGAGTTTTACAGCACAGCATTACAGGTCACAGGTATTCATGGCAGTTGGCCAGCATAGGAACCAGGGAGTTTTGTAGGGAGCATTGTGGCTTCCTGGCACAGCAATGAAACAAACAAGATGTCGGAGCCAGTTCCCAGGCACCATTTCTTCCTTGTCTTCCTTTCCAGAACTACTGCCCAGACTCAAGCCTGACTTGTTTTCCTACTGAGAGACATCCTCCTTTCAAATTGGATGTGCCAAAAGTTGCTGAGTTCCATGCACAGACTTCTGAGAGGTATAGTTCCCAAAGACAGCATGTGGTAGATGGCTTTTACCACCTCTCCTTACATCCTAAATCAGAAAATATCACAATAATAACATAAACGAATCAAATGCTTGAGAGTCACAAAACATGTTGAATCCTCATTTATAGAAACATTAAGACCAGGTACATTGGTGAGCCTGGCTTCCCAGCGATGAGGGGGTCACAGTCACATATCCAAATGCCCCAGCTAGATAGATGTCTGCCAGAATTTGAATGAGCACTCAAGGGTTAAAGGGTTCTAGTAACAAATCATCTGGCTAATGTTAGCCAGGATTAGTTTCTCAACCCAGCTCTTTGTCAAGGCCCCAAGGGAATGGGACTAGAAACACAAAGTTAGGTAAAAGGAGAGGGAATGGAGGAGGGGGAGGTTAGGGTAGAGAAATGAAGAGATCTCTGGGGCACTCTGGGACACTGCCCAAGCTTGGGTTGCCATGGACTATGAAGGATTATTACAGGGGGAAGAACCATTGAAAATTTACTTTGACTTCCTAGTTTTTTTTTTTTTTTCCTAAGGACCACTCTCTGAGCAGACGCAAACAAGGCTTGTCACTTTAAGTCACTTTGGGCAAAGTTCTGCTGCTCCTCAACTCCCAGCCTTTTGTTGTAACTACATCTGGCCGTGGAAGTTGAAACTAAATGGCCCCAGGAAGTCATCTCTTCACTTAGGTCAGCACAAATTATAGGGGCTTTTCAGGGTTTTCTTATGGTTCAGAGTTAGTTCTCAAAGGGATGTATATAAAACAGAACTTTTTTTAAATGATGGAAGTCAGAGGGAAGGCACATGGGGTATAATGTTCAACCCAAGTCTGCTTGGATTGTTATATTAATTATACTTATCTCTTTCCCAGTAGAAGAATTCACAGCCTCATAGAACTTCAGAGTTGGAAGAGGCATCAATAGCCATTCAGGCTAATCCATTTTGGGGGGAAAATTCCTTTTGTAACATACCTGGCAAATGGTCATCTAGTTTTTCCTTGAAAACCTTTCAATGAAGGGGAACCCTCCACCTTCCAAAGCAGCCCATTCCAAATTATTGGAAAAATCTGTTTTGACATATGTCAAACCTTTTCAGCCATTGTTTCTAATTCTTTCCTCTGAGGCTAAACACTGTCTAATCCTCTTACCTCCATCACCCTTCAAAAACTCAAAGACAACTAACTACCAATTCAATGCTAGCTTTCCCATGGTGGGGGGAGGCCTCTACCAAAGAGTTAATGTTTCCCTATAATAAAGGTTTCCCTAGAATCAACCAGTATAGACAGAACCTCACTTGACTTTGGGCTTCTCATCAGTCTCAGTGTTACAAGGTTGCACAAGGGTATATGGGGTGGGGAGGGGAGTAAGGGACACCTCTGTGGAACAAGCCCCAGCCCATGACAATTCTTGAGGGGGTCAACCCAAGACCATGGAAGGGCTTTTCAGCCATTTGAAAGGGATAGTTTCCAAGATTTTGGACTATAGCTAAGCCCCCTTTCTGCCACTTAAGTTTCCTTGTCCTTAAAATGAAGTATGTTCACATCTAAAGGACCATTTAGTTCTTCCATTCTCTAAAAAGTAGACTAGTCCGCCATCATTGCTGAGCATCACACACCATTTTCTATGTGACAGACTCCTCTGGCACTCTGGTGAAGCCCACAGATCCCTTCTCAAAATAATGCTTTTAAAGGCATAAAATAATATATGCAGGATTATAAAGAAAACCAATTCTATTCCAATATAGTTGTAAATTATTTTAAAAGCTCATGTGCCTCTATTTAGAAACTTCTTGCTAAAAAAAATAAGATTGAATAAAACTAAACCCTGGCAGAGGAAGAGCAGGAGAGAGGAGGAAAGTAGTAAATCATTTATTGAATGGGAAAAGCTAGGCTGCTAAATTGTGATATGAATGAGAACTGGATAAAGTCCCTTCTAATCTAATTAAACAGCTCTGTATTTGTTAAGGGGAAGAAAGGATTCATGAGGAGTTCTCTTAATTTCAGAAGCTCACAATCAAGCAACCCTGAAAGATTCTTCCATTTAATAATAACTCACATTGATATGTTGCTCTGAGGTTTGCAAAGTACTTTATACTCATTATCTTACTTGATACTTAGAGCAACCCTGGTAATAGGAATATCTCACATATATGTGTGTGTGTGTATATGTGTGTGTGTGTGTGTGTACACTGCTTTAAGCGTATATATTTATACTGCTTTAAGATTTGCAGTGTGAAAGCTTATCCCATTTCATGCTTAAACTTGGATGACATAGATGCTATTGTTATCCTCATTTTACACATGGAAACTGAGTCTCAGAGAAACTTAATGACTTGTCCAGGATCTCACAACTCGTAATGATGTGAGGCATCCACTACTTCATGCTGCCTCATTGGAAATCATAGCACTAACTCTATTAAGAGAAGGCATTCTATTCTTTAACACACAAACACCCCTTTTATCATTGAGTTATACAGTCACTGTCAAGATCACTGTGGACTAGCCTGATCTAGAAAGTTTTGTAGTGGACTTGGGGCTTCTGTTGGGCCAAGAAAAAAAACCCTGAAAAATAGGGAAAAAGAAGAGATTATGAAGAGGTACAAAGAAATAAACGAACTATACAAGAAAGATCTTAATCTCACCAATAATTACAATGGTGTGGTTACTGATCTGGAGCCAGATATCCTGGAGAACAAATGAAGTCAAGTGGGCCTTAGGAAACATTGCTAACAATAAGGCTAGTGGAGGTGATGGATTTCCAGCTGAACTATTTAAAATCCTGAAATTAAAGTGCTGCACTCAATGCAAATTCAGAAAACTCAACAGCAGTCACTGAATTGGAAAAGATCAGTTTATATCCCAGTCCTAAAGAAGAGCAATGCCAAGGAATGTTCAAATTACTGAACAATTGTGCTTATTTCATATGCCAACAAGCGTATGCTTAACATACTGCTAGTAAGGCTTCAGTAATATGTGAAATGAGAATACCACAAAAGCAGGCTGGTTTTCAAAGAAGCAGAGGAACTAGAGACCAAATTGCCAACATTCACTGGATTATGGAGAAAGCAAAGGAGTTCAGAAAAACATCTCCTTATGCTTCATTGCCCACACTAAAGCCTTTGACTATGTGGATCACAATAAAATGAGGCAAGTCCTCAAAAAGATGAAAGTACCAGATCATCTTAGTTGTCTTCTGAGGAGTCCATACATGGGCAAGAAACAATAGTTAGAACCAGACATGGAACAACTGATTGGCTTAAAATTGGAAAAGGAGTACAACAAGGCTGTATTTTGTCACTCTTTTTATTTAACTTATATTCACAGTACATCATGCAAAATGCCAGTTTGAATGAATCAAAAGCCAAAATTAAGGTTGCCAGTAGAAATATCAGCAATCTTAGATATGAAGATGATACCACTCTGATGGCAGAAAGTGAAAAGGAATCAATGCTTCTTGATGAGTGTAAAAGCTGGCTTGAAGTTTAACATATAAAAAACTAAGACCTTGGCAACTGGTTTCATGACTTCTTGGCAAATGGAGGGAGAAGAAAAGGAAGTAGTGTCAGAATTTTAAATTCTTGGGTTGAGAGATCACTGTAGATGGTGACTGCAGCCATAAAAATAAAAGATGCTTGCTCTTTGGAAGGTAAGCTATGGCAAACCTGGACCAACATACTAAAAAGCAGATACATCACCTTGTTGACCAAGATCTGTATAGTCAAAGCTATGGTTTTCCCAGTAGCAATGTATGGCTGTGAGAGTTGGACCATAAAGAAAGTACCAAAGAATTGACACTTTCTCATTGTGGTGCTGGAGAAGACTTGAAAATCCCTTGGACAGCAAGTATATCAAATAAGTCAGTACTTGAAGAAATTAGCTCAGACTATTCACTGGAAAGTCAAATACTAAAGCTGAAGTTTAAATACTTTGGCCACGTAATGAGAAGATGAGCCTCATTGGAAAAGACCCTGATGTTGGGAAAGATTGAGTACAAAAGGATAAGGGAACAACAGAGGATGAGATGAATAGATAGCGTCATAGAAACAATGAACATGAACTTGGACAGACTTCAGGAGAGAGTGGAGAATAGAAGCACCAGACATGCTATGGTCCATGGGGTCACAAAGAGTCAGACATGATGGAATGACTGAACAAAAACAACAAGAGAGACAAAGAGAAGATGATGGTAGAATGGGATGTTAGAAAGTAGAAGAATGTTAACATCTAAACAAAGGTTAAAAAAAAAACAAGAAAAATTAAAAAAAATCATATTCAGGGGGCAGTGAGAGACTAGAATGAAATTAAAAAGAGTAAAAGGAGATAAGTTGGAGTCAAACTATTGAAGGGGAGAAGAGGAAAGTTGTGCATAAAACAGAACATTTTAAAAATGGGAGAGCAATGAGAATGACCCAGGGGAAGGTGTCAGGCTAAAAGGGTATGAACTTTGTGCTATAGGCAAGTTATGTGGATATAGGCAAGGCATCTAACTTCTCTGAACTTTAGTCCCCCTATCTATAAGATGGGGCTAATACTGTAAAGATCAGATGAAAACGAATGTAAAATAGCTTTGTAATCCTATGTCCTTCTTTGAATGTAGCTTATCTTCATCAGCCTCGTATAAGCTGTCATCACCAATATTATATCAGCACTATTATTGGACTTATGTCTAGATGTCCATGTCAGTGCCCATCCAAAGGACCTGAATGTCTATATGTTGAGAAAATTTTGCCTGCATTCCTATCAAATGTAAATTCAGAGGCTGAATCTACTGAAGAATCTCCATCACTCCATTCTGGGGTCTCGTATCTCAGATTGGCTACCTCCCTTCATTGCTGGTCTCTGGTTGTCTTCTTTGCCGTGAGGATGCCCAGTACCCTGTGATTAGGATGTCTCAAGACAAATACCTCTGGCCCCTGGGGAAGAGTCAGGACGATGACAGAGAGGCCCTGTTTACAGAAGGCAGGGGTCGAACGCTGCTCAAGGACTTTGTTTAAAATTCTTTTTGTAACCACATAGCTCTGTGTTTGGGTTTGCTGTTCTCATTAAATAAACAGCTGGAGAGTCCTCATGGATCATACCAGATGTGAGTAAGTAGAATTTGGGGGGATAATTAACATCACGCTCTAGCCAAACCAGCAGATTCCCAAGGATGATGCTGTGAGGGCATATATGGATGGCCAAGGAGGAGGAAAGGTCAACCAACCACAGTGTCAAATATTCACAAGCAGGGTCCAGAAGCAGTGACCCTTCACATCTTCTCTTCTTGCAGGATTATCAGCACTATGCACAGACTTCCACACATTTCTTATGAAAGGGGTTTAGGTCAGGGAAAGAAGTTAGATCCACAGGAAAAGAGAAAGGAGAAAGCTCAAGAGGTTCTGACATTGAAGGAGGAGTTGGGTATGGAAGGAGAATGAAAGCATGTTAACTTAAATTTGTCTTAAGATCAATAAGTCAGGTTATGACAATTATAGGCAGGCACTTGTGTCCTCTTGTATTTCTTTCAGAGATCTAAATATGGCACTGAAGAAAATTGGGGAGATACTGCTCTATAATTTTGCTAAAGTGAGTACCTCTAACCTAGGAAACCAAGGGGAAAAATGGTCTACACTCATAGGAACATCTGTGAAAACCCCATGAAGACACTGATGGATCTGCTGAGTAATAGCAAAGAAAGTTAGAAGAGAATAATGATGAAGAGGCAGGATTCAGACTGAACCACTATTTCACTACCAGATTCATTAATTAAGACAGCCAGCTGGCTAGATGTTTGAAGGTATTTGAGGGATATTGAAAAGTGGAATGAGACAAAGAAACCTGTGGAAGAGGAATATGCAAGATGAAAAGGCAAGGTTAATGGAATGAATTGAGGAAGCCTAAACCAACCTGGGTTCAAATTGCAGGAAAAGAAATTGAGATTATATCCAAGAAAGAATTTGTTGATGATTGAGCATTAAAATGTCCATTTAGCTCCTTAATCTTCTCAGCTCCATTGACCCTCTGCCCCTTTTCTACTCCACTTTAGCTATACACTAGCATGATCATACAACTTTGACCTGGCCAGTTCACAAAGGTGTGCCTGTTCCAAGATCTTGAACTTCCAAATTTCTCTCTGACCCTAGACTCCTATCCCTCCACCTCTCCCATTCTCTCCCTTTCAACACTTTTCATAAACTTTAACACATTAACCTATTCCTGCTCTCCCAGCAAACCTCACCTCTAGCTTCATCTGGTTGTTTCATTAGCTGTTCCCCTAGAATCCATAATTTTCCAATGACCTCCCAGTCCTCATCTCTTATTCTTAGACCAGTGCTCCTTCCACTGGAAGCTGCTTCAGTTTCTGAGTCCCCAAGCCTCCCTGGGGCTGCTCAGCTGCTTTCTGTTGCTGGAGCTAGAAGTGCGATCTTCCACCTTTCTCTTCCAGCATCTTCCTTGTAACTTTCTTGTGCTCTTCTGATGTTAGGTTCTTGAGGATAGAGACTGTGTTCATCTTTCATTTGGTATCCTGGGGCCCTAATGCCTAAAACATTTCAGGGTTTAAAAAAATATTTGTTGAATTGAATTGAATCTCACTTGCCCCACCTCCCCCCAAGATTATAAACTCCTTATGGACAAGGGTTGAGTTTTACTTATTTTTGTAACTCCCTCAGGGCCTGGTACAATGCTTTGGACCTGACCAATCAACTTAGTTGATCAGAACAAATGAGGAGGCCAAGCTTTGTTGAATAAACTGAATGGTGTGTTGAATACAGCTTAAGCCAATACTTTTGTGCCATTGATAGTCTAAACTTTAGGACTAAAGAAACTGTATCTTCTGACCTGTCACCCTGTGTTCACCTCAATGAAAAGTCCACGAGCTTGATTCAATAATTGGATTCATGTAAGGGGTGTGTGTGTGTGTGTGTGTGTGTGTGTGTGAGAGAGAAAGAGAGAGAGAGAGAGAGAGAGAGAGGAAGCACAAGGGGGAGGTATTTACCTGAAGGAGATGATGAAAAGACACACTTTTCCCTGACCAGAACACAATGAGTACACCTATGATTTCATAATGTTCTTTCTTTCACTGGGCTTCTTTTAGTCTTCTGGGAAGAGAGACATAACGCCTAACAATTTTCTAGGACACTGTTGTATGGTGACTGACTGGATTAGGACGCAATATGTCCTAAAGAGCAGTGGCATTAGAGTCAAAAGACCTGGCTTAAAATTCTGACTCTGCACTGCATGACCTTGGCAACCTCTCCAGATCTCCTATTTCCTCACCTATAAAATTAGGGGCTCAGTCTCAATCAGAAGCGTCAAACAGTCAAACACACAGCTGGCTTATGGTCTGCCATTCTCCTGAGTGTGGCCCAACCAGATTAAAATGTAACAGGGGAAGATTTAATGAAATAAATAAAAATACAATAGAACATAAATAATGCTAATGTGTAATTTTCTAAGTCAATATGCAACCTTCAGGGATCCTTATCTAAAGTTTACTAACCCCCGTTTCTACTTGAGTTTGATACCACTTGTCTAGATGACTTCTAAAGGCTTCTTCCAACTCTAAAATGCTATGATCTTATATAAGTAGGTGGATGAGGCTGCTGATTCTGTCTCCCTGACTCCAATTGGTCTCTCCCCACTTTAATCCATCTTTCATTCAGCTGTCAAACTGATCTTCCTAAAATGTAAGTCTTGACCTTGCCTATTCAATGGTTTTTGAATTTCCTATTCAACCCAGTGGTTCTCTATTACTTCCAGGATCAAATATAAATTCCTATCTGACTTTTAAAAGCTTTTCATAAACTGGCCCCTTCTTACCTTTCCAGACTTCTTATACCTTACTGCCCTCTATGGATCCAATGACACTGACCTTCTTACTGTTTCTTGCATGTGACATCCCATCTATTGTGTTTTCACTGACTCTCTTCCATACCAAGAACTCTCTCCCTCCTGGTATCTGCCTCCTTTTCCACCTTTTGCAAGAAGCCTTTCCCATCTTCCTTAATTTTAGTGTTTTTCCCCTGAGACTACCCTCAATGTATTATCTATGTACATATATAATATATTTATATAATATACATACAGGTATATGTATGTATATTTGGATGTGCATGTATACACATAAACACATGTTATGTGTATGCGTATGTATGTATATGTGTGTGTCTCTTTGTGTATATATCTATATCTTATTGGCACATCATTTTTGGCATATTCTCCCCCCTATTAGGCTGTGAGCTTCTTGAGGGCAAGGGAGTCTTTTGCCTTTCTTTATATCCCCAGTACTTAGCAACCCTGCCTTATCTCATAGTATGTTCTTCAAAGAAGACCAATGTCATTTTGAAGTCTTAACTTGCTCCTGAATTGGATTTAAGGGAGGCAGAGTTGCACAAAGTCATCAGCCTCATCTTCTCTTCCAGAGTCATCAAAGTCCAGTGGCAAGACAAAAGCCAAGATGACTAGCCATGGCCCAGGCTGGCAGTGGATGACCTTGGTGTCTTTGATGTTTAACCAAGCTCTAAGCGATTCACAGCACCCGATTCAGCCGCCTTCATGGCCATTGGAACAAGTTGTTTTTATCTGTTCATTACACCAGAGAGGAAGTCTTCACATTCTTGGGGTAGACATCCCCCTGACTCATTGAGACATACTCCTAACTCAACAACAGGTTTGAGGCCTCTTGGTTATTCTTAGCCTGGTTTAGCCTAATCTGCCAAGATGTTTTTACCAGAGTGTGGTTGCTGCCCAAGCTATAGCTTCTTGGAGCCACAGGTGAGAGTTGGTGCCAGGTAGACACCAAAGGTTAATGAGCAGGCATGAAAGGGGCTCAGCTATCACACCAGAGGTGCTAGTCCTCCCCAGCACCACATACACCCCACTTAATAAATGCTAGATGACTGACCAAGAGACCAGAGTGGTAGAACTTGTTGAATTGAGGCAGGGCCCATTACTTTCCAATATCAAACAACCCCCCCCCCCACCCCCGCACATCTGACCCTCATAATCGAATTCCTTGCATTTTCAAAGCATCCTCTGTCCTGAACCCACCCTCTTTTAAAATTTAAATATTCCTAGGAGAGAGTCTTTGTCATCTAAAGCCTTAAAACCCCCAGAGTACTCTCTTTAGTTGAAGAACAGCTGGGACAAGAAGGGGACATAATACAGGTGCCAGTGATAGGTAAGGGACAAGAGACAAATTTTAAAAGGTCACCTACCTTAGAATTTTGCCTGGGACTGGCCTAGGGTAGACCCTATCTGCTACCTAGGTTTAGATCTAATTACAGTGAAACAAAGTTTTTCTGCAACCCCCCCCACCCTACCCCCAAGCCAGTCCCCCAAAGACATCTAACTTTAAAGGCCCCACCCATCAATTGCAATATTAAAACTATTTATAGAAAATAAAAACAAATCCAAATCTCAGATCAAAATCCCAGGTGGCACAGAGCCAAAACTCTCTTGTGGTTTGAGGGGAGGGGGGAGGAAGAAAGAAAAAGGTTTTATTTCAAAACAGCCACCACCCCCTGCCATCCCCACTCAGGAGAGAGGACACAGGGAGGGCAGCCAGGCTGGGTCAGAAAACTGAAATGTCTCTGGGGCACTTGAAAGCAAAGGATCAGCTCATGAGTGCCCAAGAGAAAGACGTTGGGGACAAAGCAGGTGGGGGCAGAGGCAGGGAGAGGGAGCAGGGTGAAGAGGGGTTACCGAGATCCAGAGCTCCCTCCACCCTCCTTCAGCCCTTGGGCTCTGGGCACACACAGTGTGTGTCACTGCAAACAAACAAAGACCCAGAGTCATGCCAGGGGAATGAATGGCTCAGGGAAATGACAAGGTTATTTGTTGGTTTTGGAGGCCTGATGAGGCTCGCCTCCAAGCCAGACAAAGCCATTGACAGAGCACGTTTCCCCACCTTTGGGATGGCGCCCTTTGAGAAGAGCAAACAATGACCCAGCCGCAGTCTGTAGGTGGGCAGGCTCCATCTTACCTGGGTTTCCAAGCTAATTACCCAAAAGCCTTAACTAAGTACCAGCAAGTTGGGGACCTGCCCCACCCATCCCTCCCCCAGATGCTGTGATTAAGCCCATGTTGCTTTAATTTGCTTTACAATCACCTTTCTGGTTGCACTCTAAAAAGATAAATTAATATCATTATCATTCCAGTGTTCAGGATCAGGAAATGGAGAAAGAGAGGGGGCCTGTGGCTTTCTTGAGGACACCCAGCAAGTTCCAGGCAGAAAGAGGTTTAAAATTCAGCTTGGTTGTTTTGCTCACTCTCTCCCTCCCCTTTCCCTTCCTTTACTCCATTTCCCCTCCCATTGTCACTCTCCTTCCCTTGCTGGTCTCTTCTAGACTCTGAGAGGAGTAGCTTTCTTATGGACTCTTGAAAGCCCTCTTGTCTTTACAACAGACAATATCCTCCAAAGGAGAAGAACTAACTCCATCTGAAAAGTTGGATGCAGGAAAAAAAAAAAAAAAACAAGTCTTCATTTTCACTAACATCTAACTGAAATTTATTATCTCCTTTATTTTTTTATATGTCTTTCTAGGCTTCTCTTATTATCTCCTTTAATTATGAATATAAGCAACAGATCGTTCTGACAAGGGGCTCATAGGCTTCACCAGATCACCAAAGTTCCATGACACAAGCAAGGTTAAGACTCTTTGTACCTATGATCTTTTCTAGGTTATCTAGGGGTGAGAGAAGGCTTAAAAAAAATAGAACAGAGATATAGCAATCCAATATCCAAGACTGGCATGCTAAAGCCCAGCTCACTCAGACTTTTTAATCATTCAACTTTGCCTGGACCAAATTATCTTCATAAGTTATCTAAGAAAGTTATTAGTGAAAATAAGATGGTTGAGGGAAGGGTGGCATTCACATTCAACCTAATTAAAAGGAACAAACATTCTTTAAAGGATCTCAGCAGATTGTTTGTAGGCAAATGCTAATTATAAATGAATCTTCTACTAATGGGTTTTAAAACAATTTTTTCTATATGCTGAAATCAGTGCGTGCAACTTAAAAATAATAAAAGTATATTTATTTAAAGCTATTCTGTAGTTCTGACTTAACTATCCCTCTCTCTCCTTTGGTATACAATTAATGATGCCAGTCTGTACCTGGCTTGGGGAAGCAGTGAATACATTAAGTTACACACCCACAAGTATGCTTGCCCTCAGTCACCATTGGACTCAGACTTATTGCCCTGAAAAGCAAGCAGCTGAATGGTAAAGAGGAGGAGGCCTGGGTCCTAATGAATAAGCCACAAAATGAGCAAGCCACTTGGGGGTTATAATGTTGACAGTATCTGACTTGGTAAATTAATTGCCCTACACATTTGGGGTTTTATTGGTTAATCTATTTTGTACTATTATGTGCTTAGAGACCTAGCAAATAGACACATACTCAGACACATTTTTATAGATTTGAAGAGGAAATGAGAAATATAAAATGAATTCCTCCATTGGGCGTGCCCCTACAGAAATCTAATTTAATTCTATGAGGCTTATGTATGGGGTACACTCAGTGCCTTAAGTATATTTAACTAGCCAACTCCAAAGACAACTATATACCCTGAAACAGAAATAGCCTTTAAACTAGAAAGCAATCATGGACCAAGACCAACCAACCTGCTAGGCAGATTCCTATCTTCAGGATACAGACATTTCAAATGGCCCATTGTATTTATGTGGGCCCCTGGCCAGCGCCATATTTACCCAAGTCATGGATGTTGGGTCTGTCCAGATATCCCAATGGAAGGAACCATGAATTTAAAGTGGAAGGACTTAGGTTCAAATCCTGACTCTGACACTTCATATCTGGGTTGTGACCTTAGGCAAATCACTTAACCTGTTTATTTCATTAGTAAAGTAAGGGGATTGGATTGAAGGATCTCTCAGGTCCCTGCCATCTCTGATCCTATGATCATTCTAACCTCCTCTTCCTACACTCTTTGCTCAAGGAACCCCAAAGTCTGCCACAAACAAACTCAGAGTCCTCAAATAATACTTGGGGATATCTCAGGCCCTTCCAAATCTAAACTATGATCCTATGAAATGTAAACACAGATGTGTGTGTGTGTGTGTGTGTGAGTGTGTGTGTGTGTGTGTGTGTGTGTGTGTGTGTGTGTGTGTTGAAGCTTATAAAGTGTATGTGAATCCTCATGCCTGGCTTCACATGCTTCTGTTGCCTGATTTCTTTCAAGCCCCAACCCACATAGCTGGACTAAACCCAGAGATATGCTTAATCATGAGTTTATACGACTGTAGCTTTCTCTGTTTTTAAATAAAACCAATACCATCATCATTCAGGCAGGCTCAGTTCCAAATTGTGAAATCAGTAAATTTCATCTTCAGCACCCCTGACTTTCTTTCTCTGGGTCATTTTTTCCCCAAGTGGTTCCTGTTTTGGTCTTTCCCACTAGGTAGTTAATTCTCCTTCTTATCTTCTTCCCAGGCACCAAGTACCTGCTTGTTCCTTCTCTCCTTGACTCAGTGTGGCACTGTGGATAGAATGCTGGATTTGGAGACATTGAAACTACGTTGGCATCCTGGGCTGAAACAGGTGACCAGCAACACTCCCTAGTGTGGTCTGAACTTGATTAAAATGTAATTGGAAAATAATTTTATTTTTTTAATTTATTATTTATTAAATAAAAATACAATAAAACCTAGATAAGGTTAATTTCTGGTTTTCCAAATCAATATGCAACCTGCAGGGATCTATTTCTATTTGAATTTGATTAGTTATTGTCCTTCATTCTTAAAGAGACCAAAATGACATCCCCACGTTGGATGCCCATTGGAGTGATGTGTCTGATTGTGGCTAATCAGACTAATACAAGCTGGGAAGGCTCAAGGACAGGTCAGGCTCAAATACTCCATGTGACCGTTTGGAGTGGGGATGTCTCCAAATTTGCAGGCTAATGCCTGTCCAGGCCAGCCCAAGGAGGGTCTGCCTGGCCCACTGGCCTCAGGGGTCTCCCCTAAGGAATAAGCAGGATGCAGTAATGTATGTGTATCTTAAACTAGATGACCACTTAAATATCTTCTAACTCTAAATTTATGATCTTACAACTGATTTCCAGGAAAAGGATTAAACAAATATATTCATACTACTTGGTAAATGACTATTGTAGTTTCTTCTCTATAAGGATCTACATTTAAGCCGGAGAAGGAAATGGTGAACCATACCAATATCTTTGGCAAGATTTTATGTTATATGGTATTATATTATATTATATCATAATGTTATATTATTGTAACAAGGTCAATGTGTTCTTGAAGTAATGAATGAGGGAAATGACTGTGGGATCCCCATGTCCAAGTGGAAATTGAGGGAGTTTTGGGAGGGGATGGGGCAGTGCAGAGTAAGCTTGTGCCTAACCTATGCTCCATCATGGAAGGCTACATGGAAGAGGTGGCCTTCCAAGAAGGACTACAAAGAGCCATGTTTGCTGCCTTTGAGCCAGAATAGGAGCCTAATTTTAATAGGGTTTAGGTAGCCCATAAGCCAAGTCCCATCATCTGGGACTTGTTACTGTATACAATGTTCTCTTGGATCTGCTCATTTCACTCTTTCCATGCAAGTCTTTCCATGTTTTACTAAGATCATTGAGGTCATCTTTACTTATAACACAATAGTATTCCATCACAAATATATACCACAACTTGTTCAGCCATTCCCCAACTGATGGGCATCCCTGCAATTTCCAGTTCTTTGCCACCACAAAGAGAGCTGCTATAAACATTTAAGGACATATAGGTTCTCTTCCTTTTTCCCTAATCATCTTTGAAAATACACCTAGAGGTATTGCTGGGTTAAAGGGTATAGGCAGTTTAATAACTCTTTGGGCGTAATTCCATATTGCTCTCCAAAATGGTTGGATCTCTATCAGAGAACACTGAAAAGAAGACAGGGTATTTCAAGGGAGGACCTGGTTAAATGGAATTGGAGCAATGTTGGTCTTAATGACTTCCTGTGAGTCTACTTCCACCTCTTCATTTAACAGCTTGGGAAACTGAGGAACAAGGAAGTTAAGTGACCTACTAAGTTGACAATGTTAGTATCACTTAGGGGGATTAGAACACAGACTCTCTGGCTCTAGAACCAATGCTCTTTCCACTGTGCCACAAAATGAATTAATTTATTAATTGATTAACTAAAAAGAATTTAATAAGCACTTACTATGTGCCAGGCACTGGGCTAAGTAATCAAGTTGCAAACTGAAGCAAATGAGATAATCTTTGCCCACAGTGAGCTTACATTCTAATGGAAGAAGATAGCACATAGAAAGGAATGGTGGGAGCAAGGTTGGTTGATGGTACCAGTAAAGAATTGTTATGGTAGCCTCATCCCAGTTGTGATAAAGTGAAAAATCTCACCTATCAGAGCTGAGGGAAACGGAAGAAGACTAGAGTATATGGAGTATGATTTAGAGTTATCGGGGAGGTGGGGGAGAGAAATGTTTGAGAAAAATAAAGCAGGGCTTACGGAGGCAGAGTATCAGCTACCATCTAACTGGGCTCTCTTCTAGGTTTCACTTCAAGGAGGTCTCAATGAACACCTGATCTTCCATTATTCTCTCAGTGTTTAGCAGGACAACTCTAGCTAAATGATCTCAAGGTCTTATCCTGGAGGACAGTCCAAGGACCTGCCCATAAGTTGACTCATTAGCATCCTGTGTGTGTGTGTGTGTGTGTGTGTGTGTGTGTGTGTGCGTGTGTGTTTGTGTGTTTCATAGACTGTTTATGTAGGCAATATTTCTGACTTACAAGGAATTGCTTCCACTTCACCAGTCGTGTTTGTTAATTCATAGACAGCACTGAAACTTATGACTGAAGCCACCAATGTTTGGGCAACATTGTTTACAGGGCCTCTATCTTCATTCACTGCCAAGTTTAAATAGAAGAAACTGAATGAGGGGTCTTACCCTGGGCTCTCAAAAAAGAACTGCCTTGCGTGTATATGTGACCCAGGTGCTGAGTATATTGCATGCTACATGCAATCAATAAACCCATTTGGTAATCAGCAGAGTCCCCCTAGGACCTGGCTCTCCACGCATCTTTTGTTATCTCACATGCCATTAGACTTTCCATAGACCTTATAAGGAGCAGTTGATATGCTGAAGAGGGAAAGCATCCATCATGGTGGACCCCTTCTCCAGCACCCTCTGTGCACTTCACTTTAGACGCATTCTATTTTAAAGTACCTGTCAGATGACATTTACTGAGCACTCATGGCTGGGTGCCAAGCTAGTTATTTAGTCCATCCTTACCCCAGAAATGGGAGGTATTATGGCATACTTCGAACCAGGAAATCTAATTTCTAGTCCTAATTTTGTGGCTATTTAGCTGGATAAGCCCAGCTAAAATGTCACTTGACTTCTCAATGACTCAGATTCTCATATTTATAGCAACAGGGTTGAAAAAGTAACGTGGAGTTTTTGAAAGATTGCTCCTTAGTTTGGCATCAGAGAATGTGGATGTGGGCTCAAATCCCATTTATGCTACTTACTATCTATGGGGCAAGTCACTTAAGCAAGCAGGCAAGCACTTACTAGGTTCCAGACTCTATGATAAGTAACAGAGCTACCTGGACAAAAATTAAATAGTCTTTGTCCTCAAGAAGCTTAAATTCTAATAGAGGAGACACTATATGAAAAAAGGAATGCAAAGAGTTTTTTTTGTTTGTTTGTTTGGTTGGTTAATTGGTTGGTGGTGTGGAAAGCCCTGGGAAGATCAAGAAAGACATCGTGTAGAAGATACTTGAGATAAACTTTAAAGAAAGCTAATAGGGCACAGTTTTTTTTTTGTCTTTCATTTTCTAAGAGGACCAATGAAATCGCTGGCTGATGTCTTGACTTGTGCGTGAATTGGATTTAAGTGGAGTTACACAGTCATCAGCCTCATTCTCTCTTCCAGAGTCATAGAGGTCCAGTGGTAGGACAAAAATCAAGATGACTAGTAATGGCCTGAGATGAAGTGGATGCCCTTGGCAATTTTGATGTCTGGCCAAGCTCTATGCATTCCACAATGTCTATTTCAGCCACCTTCATGGTCATTCGAACAAATTGTTCTCATTCACTCATTCCATCAGGGGGAAGTCTTCATATGCTTGGAGTAGACATCCTCCTCGCTCATCAAGGGGTTTGAAACCCATCAGTTGCCTTCAACCTGATTTAGCCCATATGTCGAGATGGTACAGCCACAGCACATGCTATAGCTTCTTGGAACCACAGGTAAGAGTTGAATGGCAGGCAGAAACCAAAGATGGACAAGCATCCTTGTCCTTATGTACATCCCAGCCAAGGGGACAGAAAGTACCAAGGTACAGAATTCAGGAGATGAAATGTCCTGGGTAAAGAAGAGCAAGAACACCAGTTTGGCTGAACCAGCTTGAAAGATAGTTTAGAGTTAGGATGGGAAGGGCTTTAAATGCTAGAGGAATTTGTGTTTTATGCTTAAGATAAGAGGGAGCCCATGAAGTGTAATGAACAGGGGAGTGATGTGTTTAGATCTGTAGAATAAGAAAATCACTTTTGCAGCTATGTGGAAGATGATTAGAAAGGCTATTTCAATCATCTCCTTTAATCTCATTTATCTCACTGAACCTCAGTATCCTCCCCTGTAAAGTGAAGGAGTTAGGCTAGATAATGTCTTAGTTCCCTTCAAACTTTATTCTTCTCCGTCTGGATAATCTTTTTGGTCAGTCACGTTACTAACATTCCATGATTCCACTATAATTCAACATGCACTTATTGGATATTTATAAGGTATTGTGCTAGTCATTGCAAAGGGGTGCAAAAAAGAAAAAAGAAACCTGTCTATTATTTGAAGGATTTTACAGTCAGCCTACTAGGAAGTATGGTACATGCACATAAAAAATGATAACAGAAGGCAGTTAGGAGGCTCAAGAACTACAATGCTTGACTTGGTCAAGAAAGCCCAAATTCAAATCATGCCTTAGACACTTAAAGGCCATGTGACCATTGGCAAATCATTTGATCTCTCTTGGCCTTAGATTCCTGATCTCTAAAATGATGGGATTGGTCTTAATGGCTTCTAACATACCTTCCAGCCCTAAGTCTATAATCTTGTAAGATAAATGTCATGGAAGACCTATAAATGAAGCATCTTCTAGCTTGGGAGAAGGCTGATGACTCTCATCTATTAGAGGATTCCAGGAAGGCTTCTCTATATGACTCATGAGGTTGTAGGGATGAAATGAAATAACTAGATGCTTTAAAATGTACACTAAATGTAAATTATTCTCATATTTCCCCTTCCCTCCCATTCTCCCTTAAAGCCTGGAGATTCAATTCAATTCAACACACAATTATTAACCATTTACTATGTACAAAGCACAGTACTTGGTGCCATGAATACAAAGATAAAAAGGAAACAGCCCTGCCCTCAAGAAGCTTATATTCTACTAGAAGGATTCTTCTGATATCTATTGAAATTCATCTTGCTTCAATCTCAGTTCTTTTCCTCTGGGTCTACATCAAGGAAGGAAGATAGTAGGATAAGATTTAGCTACCAAAGTCCTGTACCTGTTTCTCCATTCCAGACTACATCCATCAATCAATTAACAGGGAGTAATGAAATGACATCCTGGTGCAGATTGTTGTAGTGTAGGAGTGAATGGTAGACAAAACTTTTCCTCCGAGAGACCTACATTCTATTAATGTTAATGCCATTTACAGTTTTTCATTTGGGTGAGTGGGGTAGGTCTTGCATTCTATAGAAAAAGAAAGTGAATCTCAAAGTATCTATGACTTGCCCAGAATTACATTACCAAGCAAAAACAGTCAGGGATAATAAAAGTCTTGCCTCCCCGCCCCCCTCCCCCCCACCCAGTCCTCTATAGACCAGGATGAGAAAGGAAAAGAAGGCAAGACTTCTTCTTTTTAAGTGTTTGACATTTCTTGGTTGAGCTCCAACCCACTTGACTTAGAAGGGTGAGTCCATCAAGAAAGGTCCTTAATTACTGTAGTTCCTTAAACAAGATGAATAACATTTCTGGGGCCCAACCTGTAAGACATGTGTCCCTTCTCTGACTATTATTCCTTAGGTGTTGCTTTGTGGCTGCATGCAGAGGGCATATGATATCTTCTCAATCCTTTAGACACTCAATCCTTTAGGCATTTAAATCAGAGATTATTCAGACTGAGGAGGACTTCCAGGGGTCATTTGATCCATTCCCCAAACTCTCAATAACACAATACTTCTGACAGTTATGGCTCTTGTTTGACCTCTCTCAGACATGAATTCTGATTTTTTTCTGAAATTTTTCCTCATGCCATTGCCAGTCACCAACCTCCAGAGTTAAGTTGGCATTAGGTGGTAGTGAGAACCCTGAGTCTGTTCACTTGAAGGGAATTGGTCTCCTTTTTGATGAAATGCCTGGGAGAAAGAAACTGTATACAAGTGCCACCTGCTGCATAGAACCTTTCATGATTCCCCCCTCAGCTGCTAGTGCACTCCTCCTCCAATATTTTTTTTAACTTTATATTTCCCTTCTATATATTTATTATCTACAGGCTATCTATTCCACTTGAATATAAACTCCTTATGGGCAGGAACCATTTCATTTTTGTCTTTATCTTTGTATACCTAACACTTAGAATAATGCCTGGCACATAGTGCTTATTAAATGACTGGTGGTTTGGGGGGGGGGGTGGAATGTCTAGTTGACACTCATTCAGGAATGATTTGCTGATGATGATTTTGTCTAAGTGATGGGCAACCATCCTGATATGTGCCACTAAAGTCAGTCTGGCAGAATAAGACAAGAATTGAGAATCAGAACACCTGAGTATAAGTCCTTGCTTTGCCCGTGGACTCACTAAGTTCTCCTGCTCAAACAATATGCCTTCTCTGGGTGTCACCCCACCTCTACCCCCCCAGAGAAATCACAATTGTTTCTTCTTCCATCACAGACTTTTAGAAGGCTCTAGTTTACTAATATCAAGGGAAAGTCTCTGAGAAAGTATGTTTGAGGTTTTTTAAATTCAGATGTCATATCCCTGGTCGGTTTGGATTATTTGACCAGCCCGAGTATGATCAAGGTTATGACTTAACCTTTATAGTGAGTTAATACATAGAAATTGCTTGTTGTTGTTGTTCAGTCATTTCAGTCATGTCCAGTTCTTCAGAACCCCTTTTGGGGTTCTCTTGGCAAAGATATTGGGGTGGTTTGCCATTTCTTTCTCCAGCTCATTTTGAGGATGAGGAAACTGAGGCAAATGGGTTAAATGACTTGTCCAGGGTCACACAGTTAACGCATGCCTGACAGGTGTATAAAGAGTTGAGGGAGGACTAGGACCTCTTGTGTGAGGGCTTGCAGAGCCCTTTTCAGGGCTGCTCATTCACCTTTGGTGTCCACTTGTTTCTCACCTGTGGCTCCAAGAAGCTGTAGCATGTGTACCTGCCACACCCAGGTAAACCGTCCTGGTAAAGAAACTAAACCTGGTTGTGGGTAACTGACAAGTCTCAAACCCATCAGTGAGTTAAGGGAACATCTACCTCCAGTATGTGAAGACTTCTCCTGGCAGAATGGGCAGATGAGAATGATTTGTTCCAACAGTCATCAAGGAGGCTTAAGCGTTGTGGAGCACTTAGAGCTTAGTTAGGCATCAAAGACACCAAGGTCCTCCTCTGTATCCCGGGCCATCACCATTCATCTTGACTTTTGTCCTGCCACTAGACCTTTATGACCCTGGAAGAGAGAGTGAAGTTGATGACTTTGTGTAGCTCTGCCTCAGTTAAATCCAATTCATGAGCAAGTCAAGATATCACCCAGTGATATCATTGGTCCTCTTCAAAATGAAGGACAAACAACAGGTGTCTGAGGCCAGATTTGAACTCAGGTCTTCCTGACTCCAGGCCAGAAACTCTATCCACTGTGCCACCTAGTTACTCCTATAGATACTGGTAGCACAGATCTAAAAGTCATCTTCAACTAGAGCACTTTGGCTATTTACTATTAATTAATTGTCATTTTAATTTGAATAATTATATAATATTTTAAAGTATATAATTAATTTTAACTTTGATAATTATTCCAAACAATAGCTAGCATTTATATGATACTTTAAGATTTGCAGGATGCTTTATATATATTATCTTATTTTATTCCCAGAATGGGGCAGCTAGGTAGCACAGTGGTTAGAGCACTGAGCTTAGAATCAGGAAGACTCAACTTCATGAGTTCAGATCTGGACTCAGACACTTACTAAATGTGTGACCTTGGGCAAATCAATTAACCCTGTTTGCCTCAGTCTCCTTATCTGTAAAATGAACTGGACAAGGAAATAGGAAACTACTCCAGTATCTTTGCCAAGAAAATCCCAAAATGCGGTCATGGAGAGTCAGGCATAACTGAACAACAAAAATTTTCACAACCCTGAGATGTAGGCACTGTTATTATATCTATTTTACAGATGAGGAAACTGAGGCAGACCAAGGCAGATTTTTCACCCCCAGTAAGTGTCTGAGGCAAAATTGGAATTTAGGTCTTCCCAACTCCAGATCCATCACTCTCATCTATCCACTTTACCACGTGGGTACATACATCCACCTCTTTGAGCACTACACTAACCTGGCAGCCACCAAATGGTACATGTCCTCAGAAGAGTTACAGTCTAGCAATATGGCTTCTCATTGAAGAGTGGCACCATGAAGTAATAGATAGGCCATGAGACTATTTTTTTTTTCTCCAAGAGTTTTCATTGAAATGAAATATGTTTCCAGTGAATGAGAAGCTAGAGTAACCCCTTTACACGTTGATTCTCTTGTGTTATGGTAGACAGAGGACTGGGTTTGGAGTTGGAAAACCTGCATACAGATCCTGCTTCTGCTATTTCCTACCTGTGTGACCTAAGACACATATAAATAAAGGGATTGAACTAGAAGGCCTCTAAAGTCCCTTCCAGCTTGAAATCTGATGTCCAGTTTCCTCAGTGCCATCCATAATACCTACCAATCTTATCTGAATAGAATTCCCCATGAACTCAATAGCAGAATGACGTTATCTCCCTTGATAGTAGAGATCATGGACGTTCTTAGTAAGGCTTGGGGGCCTAGCCCTACATAAATACTACAGTAATTACAGAGTGATTACTGTGGGCTAATTAATGAGATCCAGTTTGATTTACAATAGTCTCTTTTCTCTGTTGGTGTTCAGGTGAGGGGGCTGTTTCACTTGAGAAACCATAATTTGATTATTAAGAAAAAAAAAGGCAAAGGCACACTGGGGAGGTCCAGAGGCGTTATCTCAACCCCAATTATCTACATATAAACCACAGGTGCATACATACATGCAGAGAATGTATTGCAAGATACTCACAGTTCCACTAGGGAAAATGTCAGTAGCACAAAGGAATTATAGTGTATTGAGGACAATTTTAATACACATACATACAGAGAATGCTTTTGCAAGCCTATTCCCAAAGCCCAAGGCAGTGTTGAAGAAGTCAGTTACCAGGACAACGGCAGGGGGCAGCCTAGAGGGCAAAGGCTTCTGGGGGTGGTCTAAAGAAGGCTGCTGCTTCTGTCTCCCATAAGTCACTATCAACTATGAGTGCCAGTGACTGTGACAGAGCACATGGGGCGGGGGGGTCTGCTGAGGTGTGACTGTGTGCTTGGAAGACAGTAAAGCTTCTACTTTCCCAGCCCTCAGGAGCCCAAGCTTAAGAGAAAGGAACACATGGGGTCCAACATAGTCCAGCAGGTGCTGGGGCAACAGTAAGGGGGGAGAGGAAGGGAAATGATTTCCTAGCCCCTCTGCCCTATCATTGCAATGCAATGCAATTAAATTCAATGGGCATCTATTAAGCGCCGATTATGTGTCAGACACATAATCTGAGTGTACAAAGATAAATACGAAATGGTTCCTGTCCTCAAGAAGCTTACATTCTACTAGAAATAATCAGATTCTTATGGTTTCCCTTTCACTCTGGCCAGATGCACAAAGTAAATGTGTTTCCTAAATATTCATTTTCCCCCAGTGTTTGGTGATTCTATTTTATCCATATTCTCTACCTGTTCATCTGTAGCAATGTGCTTTCCATTAAACACTCTTTCATCGTGGACCTAGAGATAGAAGGAAACCAGGTGGCTTATCCAAACCCCTCATTTTGGAGATAAAGAAAATAAGGTCTTGGAGGGATGAAGTTACCTGCCCAAGGTCATGCAAGTCACAAATGGCCGAAGTGGGATTTGCATCTGCATCCTCTGATTACTGAGCCAGTATTCTTTTGACTTTACCATTATGTCTGTCTTGAGAACCAGCAGATTTTTAAATAATGAGAATGAAGATAGTGGTGATTCCATAAGAGAAACTACAACCCGGTCTTTTGGAGAGAACCCACCAAAGGATATCCTTGGATTTTTTAGCTAAGGGGTGAGAGGTTGGGAGTATGATAAAAATTACCCAGACTCTCCAGAAATTAGATGAGTGGATCTTATATGAGAAAAACAGAAGAGGGAAAGAGGAAATGCCAATTTCAGTGTCCCTAAAATATCTAGATAGGAATTCAGCTGTTGCCACTGCCGGTAGGAGGTCTTCATTTTCATCATCAAGGAGCAAGTAAGGTAACTTCTGCTTTCCAAGTGTCTATTTCAAGGTCCAGTGGAGTTATCCCTAACTCCAGCCTGATCTAGCCTGCAAGTTGGAAGCTGACACTGTGACCTGGCACATTTCCCATTTGTGCACATGGGCATCGGTGAGAGAAAGAGGAGGCAGTGGTTTGAATCAGATGACCTTTTCAGATATCTTTTTGCCAGAGAAGGCCACCTTGTCATCATTGTCCTTCTCACCATCCCTAAGAGACGTGGCAATTAGCAACAACCAATTGGTTGTCACTGGATATACGTGTATGAATATATGTGTATATATACACACAGGTACACATGTATGTTTATATGTATGTACATGTGTATATGTATGCTGGATTTTTATGCATACATGTGTATGTGTGTATATACATACATACATACATTACTGTGCTAAGTAGGCATTTTAATCTTAAGTATAACTGCTTCAACCCAATCTATTCCCATTTCCATCTTGTAGGAAATTCCTAAGGCTTACTTCAAGAATCAGTTCAATTGCCATCTGCCACAGGAGTGTTTTTTTTCTCTGAAATTACTTTCCATCTACTGTGGGTATGTATATGTATGTATATATACATATATAGTATGTGTATACACACACACACACACATACATCTAAACGTGTGTTTGTGTGTGTGTGTGTGTGTGTATACGTTTAGATAGATGGGTAGATGGATGGGTGGATAGTAGATGATAGATAAAAAGGTATAGATTAAAAGGAAGAACAATATGTAAATATATGTACCAGATGAAAAACGTACTCATTTTTTCCTTCTCTCCCTGTTCTTCAATAAACTCCCCTGCTAAGAATGTCAACAAAATGGAAATGGAACAAAGGCACAAAGTCTAAAGGCCTAATTAGAAATAGACATCACATTTGTAAAAGGATAAAATGATAGATCAGGAGGCTCTCTGCCTGAAGAGACTGATAAGGAATTAATTATATGTGCCCAGTGGCCATAAATGAAACCAGACCCAGAGAATCAAATGAGCATAATTTTTTATTGGGGGGAAGGGGAGGGTGACGTGGTATTACCCTACTTCATGCTGAATGCCATGATTTCCACAGAATCAAAAACATGTCAGCCTTACTCGGTAAGCCCAGTTGCATGCCTAGGACATTTTGAACAGTCTGTTTCTAATTCACTCACACTTAACGCATCACAAATACTGTTTCTCTCAGAGGTACTTGGTGCTGTAAAGTTTCTTCCATGAGCCATTATTGTTTGACTGGGCTTATTAAAAAAGAAAAGGCACCCTTCCCCCTCCCTCTTTTTTTTTCTTTTCTTGGAAGAAGTTGAACTTCTTCCAAGAGTAAATGAAACTCTGACTCCAAGTTTGGTTTAAAATTGACAAGCTGATAAATTGGATGTGGGGCTCAGAGGGCAAAGTGGGAGGGGAGTGGAGGAGGTGGAGAAGAGAATCAGGAGACTTTCATTTGGGGGCAAGATCAAACTTTGGATCCAAAGCTATTAAAATGTCTGATCTGTGCTGAGTCACAGAGACAGTGTAACCCAGGAAGGAGGGGGAAGGCATTGGCTACCTGCCAACTCCATGTGCTCCCCAGGTTGATGAATGAGCTTCCTATGGCCTTACAACAGGCTTATAATTTCACCAGCATTTTAAACATAAAATTAGGCACCACGTGCATGGCACTGGGAGGGCCATAAGCAAGGTCCTTGTATGTACATCTGACAGGTAGCTGACTCATTTTTTTTTTCTTTCAGTCTTGGAAACTCCATTTCTTTGGGTTCTGGTCCATTAGGCCCACAGATTCTCCACCAGATGTTTAGAAATACCCATTCAACAAAGGTGAATAAATAGGGTGACTAATTGTACAGGTAATCAATAACTATGTTGCTCGATTAGCTGATTTTTTTTATTTTACAATATGGGAACTAGTTGGGAGAAAAGGTTCTGGTCACACATGTCCATGCATGGATTTTTATCACACTTTAACCTTGAAAGCATCTTCACATGGTTTTGCTAAAACCATATGTTCCCATTAGAAGTCAATGCATGCATTTAATTTAGTAGTTATTGATTTAAATGCTCTTTAATTCCACAAAAGTATTTCCCTGCCACTCCGCCATCATAAGAACTATAGATCTGAAATCGTGCCTGGACAACACCAAAATATCTGCTTAATCATATCAACCAAATTAAATAAAGGATACATCTGGTCAATTTAAATAATCAGCCAAATCAGGGAAAGAATTGTTTAACCAACAGTTAGTTATTAAGCATCAGTTAAGCATATAGCACTAACTGTATAAATACTAAATATATGAGTGGGGGGTTGAGGGGAAGATAGGTGGTACAGTGGATAAAGAGCCAGGCCTCATCTTTCTGAGTTCAAATCCATATTCAGACACTTACAAGCTGTGTGGCCCTGTGCAAGTCACTTAACCCTGTTTGCCTCAGTTTCCTCATCTGTAAAATGAGTTGGAGAAGGAAATGGCAGACCACTCTAGTATCCCTGCCAGAAAGCCCCAAATGGGGTCATGAAGAGTTGGACATGACTGAAATGACTATATATAGCATAGAATAAATCATGTATGTCTTTTGCAGGATATATATGATATAATTTATGTATCTAATATAAATATGCATGTATGTATGTATGTATATACATATATATCTATGGCTGTTTATGTACATATATGTGCATACATATGTATATGTATGTGTGTGTATGTATATATATTGTGTGTGAATATGTGTTTGTGTGTGGGTGTGGGTGTGTGTCTGGGTATGTATGCAATAGAATAATACATTTGGTATTGTGAGGAATCTTAGAAGTCATCTGGGGGTGGCAGAACCAAGATGACAGAGTAAAAGCAGTGATTTCCTTGACCTCTCCCTCAAATACCTTCAAACACCTGTAAAAAAAAAATGGCTCTAAACAAATTCTAGAGCAGCAAAACCCACAAAAAGACAGAGTGAAACAAATTTCAAGCCCAAGACAACCTGGATGGTTGACGGGAAAGGTCTGTTGCAACGGGCTGGGAAAGGAGCGCAGTCCAGCATGGGGTGCGTAGGCAAAGACAAGCCCCCAGTAAACCTGGAGCAGGCCTCAAGGGACTGAATCACGGGCAGATGTAGCAGTTTCCAGACTTCTCAACCCACAAATGCTAAAGACAATTTAGAAGGTCAGTAGGAAAGGTCTGTAGGACCTCAGGTGAGAGAGGAGCATGGTCTGGCCCCCATCCTGGCACAGCCCCAGGGCAGCAGCTGCTTCTGGAGCTCTTGGCCCACAGACATAGGGGGGATCAAGCCACTGATCAGAGGGGAACTACAGGGATCTCTTTGCAGGTGCTGAGGCAGGATTTTCTTGCTTTGCCAGTGCTTGGATCTGGGTCACAGTTCTGGGTGGTGGTCCTGGGGCAAGGAGGAACATTGGCATGGAGAGCTAATAGTGGCAGTGGAGAGGGAATCCTCCTCACAATTCTAAGGCAGAAAAGAGTGCTTGTGGTCACTCAAAGACAATAGCACAGGTCAGGAAAGGAGTAAACACCTCACCTTTGATCATACCACCTTGGAAGAACTGAAAATTTACAGGTCCCTAGAAGTATCTCTGAAAACAGCTGCACAAAACCTTTGAAGCTTGGGACAGTACATTCTCCACACTGGAAGCAGACCCCTACCTTAAAAAAGAGTTTAAAATGCAAATAATTGGCTGGGAACATGAGCAAACAGTGCAAAAAAAAAAAGTCAGACCATAGTATCTTACTTTGCTGACAAAGAAGATCAAAACATATAATCAGAAGAAGACAACAAAGTCAAGGCTCCTACATCCAAAGCCTCGAAAAAAAATATGAATCAGTCCCAGGCCATGGAAGAACTTAAAAAAGATTTTGAGAAGCAAGTAAGAGAAGTAAAGGAAAAACTGGGAATAGAAATGAGAGTGATGGAAGAAAATCATGAAAAGCAAGTCAACAGCTTGCTAAAGGAGATCCACAAAAATACTGAAGAAAATAACACATTAAAAAATAGACTAACCCAAATGGCAAAAAGCTATTGAGGAGAAGAAGACCTTAAAAAGCAGAACTGGTCAAAAGAAAAAGGAAATCCAAAAGCTCACTGAAGAAAACAATTTCCTAAAAATTAGAATGGAGCAAATGGAAGCTAATTACTTTATGAGAAATCAAGAAACTATAAATCAAAACCAAAAGAATGAAAAAATAGAAGACAATGTGAAATACCTCATTGGAAAAACAACTTACCTAGTAAATAGATCCAGGAGAGATTATTTTAAAATTATTGGGCTACCTGAAAGCCATGATCAAAAAAAGAGCCTAGACATCTTCTTTCAAGAAATTAACAAGGAAAACTGTTCTGATATTCTAGAACCAGAGGGTGAAATAGAAATTGAAAGAATCCACCAATCACCTTCTGAAAGAGATCCCCAAAGGAAAATCCTAGGAATATCATAGCCAAATTCCAGAGTTCCCAGGTCAAGAAGAAAATATTGCAAGCAGCCAGAAAGAAACAACTCAAGTATTGTGGAAATACAATCAGGATAACACAAGATTTAGCAGCTTCTACATTAAGAAATCAGAGGGCTTAGAATATGATATTCTGGAGGTTAAAGGAGCTAGGATTAAAACCAAGAATTATCTACCCAGCAAAACTGAGTATAATCCTTCATGGGAAAAAATGGACATTCATTGAAATAGAGGACTTTCAAACATTCTTGATGAAAAGACCAGAGCTGAATAGAAAATTTGACTTTCAAATACAAGACTCAAGAGAAGCATGAAAAGGTAAACAGGAAAGAGAAATCATAAGGACTTATTAAAGTTGAAGTGTTTACATTCCTACATGGAAAGGTGATATTTGTAACTCAGGAGACCTTTCTCAGTATTAGGGTAGTTGGAGGGCACAGGGTGAGTTGAAGATGAAGGGGTGATATCAAAAAAATAAAATTAAGGGATGAGAGAGGATTGTACTGGGAGAAGGAGAAAGGGAGAGATAGAATGGGGTAAACTATCTCGCATAAAACAGACAAGAAAAAGCTTTTACAGTGAAGGGGAAAGGGGGGAAGGTGAGAGGGAATGAGTGAATCTTACTCTCATTGAATTTGGCTTAAGGAGGGAATAACATACACACTCAATTGGGTATGGAAATCTATCTTACTCTACTGGAAAATAGAGGGGAAGGGGATAAGAGAGGGGGGATGATAGAAGGGAGGGCAGATTGGGGGAGGGTGTAATCAGAAGCAAACACTTTTGAGGAGGGACAGGGTCAAAGGAGAAAAAAATAAATGGAAGGTGGGATAGGATAAAGGAAAATACAGTTAGTTCTTCACAACATGGCTATTATGGAAGTGTTTTGCATGACTTCACATGTATAACCTGTATTGAGTTGTTTACCTTCTCACTGAGGGTGGGAGGGGAGAAAGGGAGAGAATATGGAATGCAAAGTTTTAAAAACAAAGGTTAAAATTTGTTTTTACATGCAACTGGGAAATAAGATAAACAGGAAAAGGGGTATAGAAATTTATCCTGCCCTACAGTAAAATAGAAGGGGAAGGGGATAAGAGAAAGGGGGGTGATAGAAGGGAGGGCAGATCAGGGGAAGGGGTATTCAGAAGGCACACCATCTTGGGGTAGGGAGATGGGAGAGATGGGGAGAAAATTTGGAACTCAAAATCTTAAGGAAGTGAATGTTGAAAACTAAAATAAATTAATTAATTAAAAAAAACAGAAAGAAAGAAAAAAGAAGTCATCTGGTCCAATTCTTTGCCCAATGAATAAAGTCCCCTACAACATACCTGGCAAAAGGTTATGCCCTTAAGGAGCTTACACTCTAATAGGGGAGATGAGATACATACATAAATCATTTTACTGTATCTCGGGTGGTAAGTAAGAGAGATACAAAGTGTTGTGAATGTATAGATAGTAGAGAGAAAAATAGCATCTGGTTGGAGAGATCAGGAAAGCTTTTATGAGTAAAATGGCATTTGGAATGGACCTTTTAAAGATAATTTCTGCAGGCAAAGATGCATTGGAGGGAGGAAACATGCAAAACAGAAGGAATAAGATGGGCAAAGAAAGGAAAGGGAGAAAATATAGAGCTTTGGGAAGTATGGGGCAGTGAGTCATCTAATTTAGCTGGCATATAGGACAGAGGCATCAAATCCAATCTATTCACCATTGTGCCATTTAACATTGTGCCAAGCTCTGAGGAAAATACAAAGATATATCAAATAGTTCCTGCATTTGAAGAGTTTATGATGCAATAGGAGAGATAAGGCATGTACACAAGTAACTATATTACAAAGTAGACCCTGATAAATACACAGTGAGTGCAAAGTGAGACTTCAAGAAATCAGTTATCCAAGTGGAACTTGAAGAAGTTATGGCTAAAAAGAAGTTCACCTGAAAAATATATGGGTGTTTCATATGCTTGTTTTGTCTTATTCTGTGGATTGCCAACAGAATGAGTCAACAGAGTCATATTGAAGCCAAAAAAAGCAATTGCAGTACTAGGCTATGTTGAGAGCAGCATATGGATTCCGGAATATGAAAGTGAGAATTCCACTGTCCCTTCCCCCTGCTCAGGTTGCATTGAAGTATCATTTTAGGAAGGACATTGATCAGGCAGAGGGTATCCAGAGAAGGGCAGTCAAGATAGTCAAGGGTCCCAAATCATGCCATGTAATGATCATTGGAAGGAAATAGAGAAATTTATCCTGGGAAAAAAGAAGACTTGGGGGGGGAGGTGTTTAAGAACAATAGCTATCTTTGTTGAGTATTTGAAGGGCCATCTTGTGGAAGAAAGGTTAGGCTTGTACTTTTAGGTCACAGAAAGCAGGAAGAAGAACAATAGGTGGAAGTGACAAGAATATTGTAAGGATTTTTCATCAGGTATGGGATGAACTAAACAACCCTTGAGATCCATTACAACTCTAGTTAATCAGCTATTCTGCATTTGACTTACAACAGCAGGGAATAGGGAAGGCTTCATAGATTAGGTAGTCTCAGAGGAGGTCCTTGAAAGATGGAGATGGGGGCAGCTATGCGGCACAGTGGATAGAGTGCCGGTCTTGGAGTCAGGAGGACCTGAGTTCAAATCTAGCCTCAGACACTTAACACTTACTAGCTGTGTGGCCCTGGGCAACTCACTTAACCCCAATCGCCTCACCAAAAAGCAAAAAAAAAAAGAAAGAAAGAAAGATGGAGATATTTTCAGAAGTTGGTAATGGGAAGAAGTCCATTTCAAGTATATGAGATTAGAAAGCATGGGACATGTTCACACAACAACAATTAGTCTTTAGTTGTTGTTTCAGTTGTGCCCAACTCTTTGTGATCTCATTTGGAGTTTTCTTGGCATGTACTGGAGTAGTTTCCTGTTTCTTTCTCCACAGATACTGGAGTAGTTTCCCATTTCTTTCTCCAGATCATTTTACAGATGAGAAAACTGAGGCAAACAGGGTTAAGTGACTTGCCCAAATTCACACAGTTAGTAATTGTCTGAGGTTAGATTTGAACTCATGAAGATGAGTCTTTCTGATGTCAAGCCCAGCACTCTATCCACCATGCCACCTAGTTGCCCCTATAACTAGTCTACCTTGGCAAAAATCACAGAGTACATGGCAGAGAACTGTGTGATATAAACCTGAGAAAGCTGATTGGAGCAAAAACTTGTACATGGCCCTGAATGACAGGCTAAGGAGTTTGGACTTTATCTGGTAGTATTTGGACATTGGTTACCATGGTGCTAGACTCTGATCACATATGTGCATTAGAGAGAGTAATCTGGAATCTCCATGTAAGTTAGATTGACATGGAAGGAATGGAGATGAGGAGAGATACTAGGCAGCCACTGTAATAATCGAGGTGATTAGTAATGGGGTCTGAACTTGGACGGTGGTAGAAAAAAAAGGGAATGGAAAGGACATGGATATGAAGTATCTCAGAAACAGACATGATAAAACCTGATCACAGTATATGTATATGAACTCAGTGATGAAAGATGATCCTGTGTTTTCAAGCCTGGACAGCTGAGAGAATGATGATGCTATTTTTTCTTTCACCAGATAAGAAAGTTGAGGAAGAACAGCTTTGGGGAGTTTAAATTCAAATTCAGAAATGTTGAGTTTGAGGAATGTTGGCAAGACATTCAAGTTTATATATCCAATAGGGAGTTGGAAATTTGGGGGCTGAAGCTTTGGGGAGAGATCCAAGCCGAAGATACAGATCTGGGAGTCATCTACATAGATGTGAAGTGGCCATAGTTGGAGACTGGGGAGTACATAAAATCGATAAGGGAGTAGAATATGGAGGGCATGGGAAGGACAAAGCCTTTGGGTAGACTTAAAAATAGGAGGTGGAAAGAGGAAAAAGAGTCAGCAAAGGAAACTGGAAAAGAATGAATAGGGAGATAGAGAACCAAAATAGCTTAGAAGTTAAGGGAAAAGAGACCATGGAGAAGGAGGACATAGTTAAAATGACCAAAAGTTTCAGGAATATCAAAGAACTGAGAAAATAATAATAACTAACATTTATGTATTGTAAGACCCAGTGTCAACATGATGGAGGATAGACTTATAGGTCCTTTTGGTCAGGACCACAGGAGATATACCCTACTCCTCCATACTTGTTCCTTTAGAGGAAGACGGAGTTCTCAAATGACTGAACTACCACCCTGGGCTCCAGTAAGTTTCTCCCTAGGGGTAAGAGCCTGGGCTGGGCTGAAGACTGAACTGGGGGTGGTATGGGCTCAGATGGTCATATTTCCTTCCTGTTCAGTCATTATAAGAATTGTAACTCTGAACTTAGGGTCTGCTAATTTGGCCAATGTATTTTTTTAAAGATTCTATCTGCCCTTTTACACTCTGAAGTATGTGCCAGGTACTGTGCTGTGTTTACAATTATCTCTTTTGATTTTCACAACAACCCTGGGTTATTATTTTTATGCTATTATCCTCATTTTACAGATGAAGAAACTGAGGTAAGTAGGGGTTATGTGATTTTCCCAGGGTCACATAGCTAGTAAGTGGGTGAGGCCAGATTTGAACTCATGAAGATGAGTCTCTCTGACTCCAGGTTCAGCACTCTATCCACTGCATCACCTAGCTGCCACTGGCCTTGGCAATTAGGCAGCTCTTGGTAATCTTTTGGAGAGTAATTTCAGTAGAGTGCTAGGGTAGAAGTAAATTTCAAGGATTCATGGACACAGTGGATAATGATGTGGAGACAGCTAGTATAGACTACTGTTTCAAAAAGTTTGTCAGAAAAGAGAAGAGAAGAGAAGAGAGGAAACAGTATCAGTTTTTGTGGTCATTTCTTTGTTTAAGGCTAGTCTTTGTCTGTCTTGGCCATTTTTTCTTCTCCTTCAACATTTCAGACTTTGGAAAGTTCATCTTTTCTCATAATTTCAAGAATTTAAGGAAACTTCCAAATTTCTATCTGTAATCCTGACCTCTCTTTGACTCCAGTCCTGCATTTCCAGTGGCCTGTTGGCCTTGATATCGCAAAAGAGGATCACCAAAAATAAGATCCGGTAGCCAAACCATTTCCATGGAAGAAGTCATAACTATAATACTCTTCTTCTGGATTAGACATTGTTTGTAGAATGAAAAGCAACTCCATTTCCAGAGAGTAGGAGGGTTGCAGCATAAGAGCACAAGGTCTTTTCATACTCATATAACAATCATCATTTGGTTTAAATGTCCTTTAATCCAATCAATCAACCCATCAATCCATGAACAAGCATTTAGGTGCCAGCCATTGTGCTGAGCACCGGGAATACAAAGTAAGGTAAAATGATTCCTTATGAATCTTACATCTCTACCAGGCTGGAGTAAGGGCAGGGGAAGCACCAGATACCTGTCTTCTTTGGGAGATGGGAGGTGGTGGTATCTTAGGTTCAACATTTACTTAGTGGTCTTCCTTCCTAGGCTACATTCCTTCCTTCCTTCCTTCCTTCCTTCCTTCCTTCCTTCCTTCCTTCCTTCCTTCCTTCCTTCCTTCCTTCCTTTCTTTCTTTCTTTCTTAAAAATTGTATTGGGGCCACAGGTGTGACTATTGCGGTTTTAGGGCACCTGGGGAAGGAATGGGTTCCACCTCGGTACCAGAGTAGCCTTTGTTGCCTTTAAAATCAATTTTATGGGATGAGGTGACAATGTTAAGGCCTACATCTGATCTTATTGAAAGACCCAATGTCAATATTATTGAAGATAGACTTGTGGATCCTTTTGGTCAAGACCACAGGGAATATACTCTGCTCCTCCATATTTGTTCCTTTGGAGGAAGACAGAGTTCTTAAATGACTGAGCTACCACCCTGGGCTCCAGTAAGCTCCTCCCTAGGGGTCAGAGCCTGGGTTGGGCTGAAGACTGAACTGGAGGTGGTATGGGCTCATATGGATATATTTCCTTCCTATTCAGTCATTATGAGAATTGTAACTCTGAACTTAGGGTCTGTTAACTTGGCCAATGTATTTTTTTTTTAAGTTTCCATCTGCTGTTTTATATTCTGAAGTACAGAAATATAGAGAAAGAACAATGGAGAGCTGTAGTCAAGTTAATAGGCATTTATTAAGCACCTTGTATGTGCCAGGCACTAGGTTAAGTGGTAGGGATATAAAAAAGGCAAGGGGGGATCCCACAATCTAAAGGGGGAGACAGCATGCAAACAACTACACATAAACAAGATAGATACAAGAAAAATTGGAGCTAAGCAACAAAGGAAAGGAGCTAAGATCCAGGAAAGGTTTCTGATAGAAGGTAGGACTTTCCTTAGCTGAAACTTGAAGAAAGCCAGGAGGTGGTGACGAGAAGGGAGAGCATTCCAGTGCAAGTGCCCAGCGTTGAGAGATGGAGTGTTCTGTATGAGGAACAGCAAGGAGACCAAAGTCACCATATCACAGAATAAATGGAGGGGGGTAAGGGTGTAAGAAGACTAGAAAGGTGGGAAGAGGTCAAGTTATGAAGGGCTTTAAAAACTAAATAGAGGATTATATATTTGATCTTGAGGGGGTAGTGGGTGTACAAGGAGCACTAGCACCTCTGCTGTGAGGACTGCCAAGACCTTTTCAAGGCTGCTCATCCTCTTTTGGTATCCACCTGATCCACCCAACTCACCCCTCTGGCTCCAAGAAGCTGTAGCATGTGCAGCAGCCACACCCTGGTAAAATCGTCTCAGTAGATGGGCTAAACCAGGCTGAGGATAACCGACAAGCCTCAATCTCATCAGTGAGTTAGGGGGATGTCTACCTCAAGCATGTGAAAACTTCCCCTTAGCAGAATGTACAGATGAGAACTTGTTCCGATGGCTATGAAAATAGCTGAAGCAGGTATTGTGGATCACTTAGAGCTTGGTCAAACACCAAAGACACCAAGGTCATGCAATGCATCCTGGGCCATTACCAGTTTTGTAGACTTTTGTCTTGCTGACAACTATTCCCCTTCTATTTGATGGTCATGTCTTCCTGAGGATACCTCTGCCTCCCTTATTTTCAGAAGCTTTTCTTTCCCTCAAAGTTTTAATCTCCTCAGATTCTCAAACTTCTTTCTTTTTTTAATTAATTTATTTTGAATTATCAACAATCACTTCCATAAGCTTTTGAGTTTTAAATTTTTCTCCCCTTCCCTCCCCAAGACGGTGAGCAACCTGCAATAGGCTACACGTATACATTCCTATTAAACATATTTTCACATTAGTCATGTTGTAAGTAAGAATTAGAACTAATAAAAAGAATCACTGGAAAGAGGAAACAAAACACAACAGAAGAAAAAAAAAACAGCAAATAGTATGCTTCGATCTACGTACAAACTCCATAGTTCTTTCTTTGGATGTGGATAACATTTTCCATCATGAGACTTTTGAAGATGTGTTAGATCCTTGCATTGCTGAGAAGAGCTAAGTCTATCAAAGTTAGTTATTGCACAATCTGGCTGTTACTGTCTACAATGTTCTCCTGGTTCTGCTCATTTCACTCAGCATCAGTCCATATTAGTCTTTCCAGGTTTTTCTGAAGTCTGCCTGCTCATCATTTCTTATAGCACAATAGTATTCCATTACATTCATATGCAACTACTTGTTCAGCCATTCCCCAATTGATGAGCATCCCCTCAATTTCCAATTTGTTGCCACCACAAAAAGAGCTGCTATAATTCTTTTTGTACATGTGGGTCCTTTTCCCATTTTTGTGATCTCTTTGGGACACAACCCTAGAAGTGTTATTGCTGGGTCAAAGGGTATGCACACTTTGATAGCCTTTTGGCCATAGTTCCAAATTACTCTCCAAAATGGTTGGATCATTTCACAACTCTACCAACAATGCATTAGTGTTTCAATTTTCCAACATCTTCTCCAACATTTATCATTTTCCTGTCAAACTTCTTTCTTGATGGGAAGTTGAGGTGAGGAGTGAGAATGGGACCAGGGAGGACCTTGAAAGACTCAGGGAGCCCCCTCTCTACTTAGCCATTTGTCCTAAGTTTCGAAGCCAGAGTCCATTGCTCTGGAAGGACTGGTTCTACCAAGGGAGGTCATTCAGTAGGCTGGGGAAAAAAAAGCAGAAGAAAGTGGGTTCTAATCCTTGCTCTGCCACAACTTTGGGTCTTTGCTTCCTCTTCTGTAAAATGAGGTGATTGAGTAAAGTGGTCTCTAAACTTCTCTCTCTAACACACCTGTGAGTATATGAAACTTGGTTGCCATTTGGCTCCATTTCACCTAAAAACCTAGCAGTTGGTTGGTTGTTAGCCTTTGTGCTCAAAGAGTACCAAAATGACATAACTGTATTGGAGTCAAACTACAAGCCACAATGTGTCCAACTGTGGCTGATCAAACCAATATAGCTTGGAAAGTTCTACCATAGGTCAGGCACAAATAGTCCATAAGAACATTTGGAGTGGAGTTGTCTCTAAATCTGTGTGTATTATGTTTCTTTTGAGCTACTAAAATTCTGCTTTGCTCATGGAGCACAGGGCTTTCTTTGGTGTGAGCACACCATGCTGGATGGTCTTGTGCCAGTGTCTCCCATGTCTCACAATCCAAAGATTCCAAAGTTCTTCTGAGAGACCTTGAGAATGTCCTTGTATCACTTCTTCTGACTTCTGTGTGAGTACTTGCCTTATGTGATGGAAGGAAGGAAAGAAGGAAGGAAGGAAGGAAAGAAGGAAGGAAGGAAGGAAGGAAAGAAGGAAGGAAGGAAGGAAGGAAGGAAGGAAGGAAGGAAGGAAGGAAGGAAGGAAGGAAGGAAGGAAGGAAGGAAGGAAGGAAGGA
>NW_020954580.1:7036968-7045856 GCF_900497805.2 Vombatus ursinus | reverse complement strand
GGAAGGAAGGAAGGAAGGAAGGAAGGAAGGAAGGAAGGAAGGAAGGATTTAAGTGTGCATACTGTGTGCTAAGCACTGTACTAAGTACACAAAAGCAAAAGCAAAAACAGTTCCTGCCTTCAAGGAGCTTATATTCTAATTGGGGCACATGCAGGGAAGTGGTAGATAGAGGGAATTTTAGTCCAAAAAGTTTCAGGGAAGGTAAGACCAGATGGGGACATATTAACACATCCTGTTCAGGGACAATAGTAGAGTAGCTAATTTGATCATGGTTCCTGGTTCCAGAACTAGAAAAGGATAAACATATACTTGGGTCATAGAGGCAGTAGGTGAAGAAATAGCAGAAGAGTTGGCCAGAGAGGAAACAGTAAAGCTTTCCTGAAATGAATGAAGCCCTTTCCAGATTTAATATGATAATTTGAGGTGAGAGGAGATGAAGTTAGGGTTCCTTCAAGCATTTTTTAACTTCTTTCCCCAGAGCATCAATTGTTTATCATACCACTCTGCCTCCAACCTCCAAGGATTGAGGCTTCTTGAAAGCCAAATATGAAGAAACCACTGACCTTAGCACTTAGTTACCAATAATAATGAGTTAAAACAGGGAGCCACCAGATGGACTACTTCATGAGGACCAAGGGGCATTGGAGAAGCAAGTCTCTCCAGCAATGACCAACTTGTCATGTCCTGGGGTCTCTATTGTCCACCGTGAGGCAATGTCACCACCATCGTAAATGAAGGGAATCTTTCATTCCATTTCCCCTGGCTGTGGTTTGTGGTGGTTGCCCTAGGTGCCAAAATTCCTAGTTACAGCTTGGGCTACATCATGTAAATTGGTGTTCTGCATCATGGGCTATGTGAGCTCAAAGAAAAAGTTTTCCCAAGGATTTTCCCCGGCCTGTTTTCCAGTATATGAGAAGCATCTTGGCATAGCAAAAAGAGAGCTTGCTTCAGAGTCAGAAAGACCTGGATTTAAGTGCTGCCCCTCATCCTTAATAGCTGTGTGGCCCTGAGCAAGTCACTCACTTTCAGTGCCCCACTGCCACCACTCCACCCCAGAAATTCTCTTAATACTATAAATTACCAGAGTTATTGACCTGTGTGGGTGCAGGGTTTTTTCCTCCCTGAGAATTCTCTTCACCAGTGAACTCATACTTCTGAACCCATACCTTCAAGAGTACACTGTTCTTGAGATCTAGACTCATAAAGGTAACTGGTGGAATCGACAAGGTAAGATGCAAAAGAGCATTGACTTGGAGTCTAAAGACCAGACTTGGAATTGCGCCTCTTCTACTTAGTACTTGCGTGAACTTAATTGATATCATTGAGCCTCAGTTTCTTTATCTATCAAATAACAGACTTGAGCTCAATGATTGCTAAGATCTCACCCATCTCTTAAAAAAAGAACAAAACTATGATTACAGTCCTCTGCAAAGTAACTCACACATAAGCTATGCAGGTCAAGGCAGCCAGGGACTCTTTGTTTTCCATGAGCTTCTTTCTTAAATTGTTTTTTGTTTCTTTCTTCTCTATGTTCCTTTTCTCCTAATCCTTTTCACTGGTTCAGGACCTTTCTATCAAGAAAGGAAGATAGAGTAAGAAACACCCCAAAGAGACTAAGATACCCTAGAATTGTTTGCCAGGTCATCAGGGGACCCTGGACACTGCTTGGAGACCTATGGCATGGGGTGAATGAGCACACACACACAAATACACACACACACACACACAACAAGGCTGTACTGTAAGACAGATTCTCTATATTTACATTTTTTCTTGTTGCTACAGGAATCAGAAGCAGCAGCAAAAAATAGACCTAATAAGGGGCCCTTTGTGCCCAGCCATTAGAAGACAGGATTTTTCAAAAGTATTTACTCTTCCCCCAGAAAGAAGCAGTGGAGTGCAGACATTCACTGTGAACATGCCCACGGCTTCTCTACAGACATTCCAAGAGACATACAAGGCCCCTCTTTTCCAAGGTCCGTCTGGCCATAAATTGCAATCGATGTTAATTTACGAAAACAAATGACACCAATCCTGCACCATGACATTTTGAAATGGGAGAATGAGGCAGAGCCATAAAATAGGAATAAAATAAAAACACACGCTCATGCCCCATAGCTGGTCTGGCAAGCTCCCAAGCCACACAGAGCCCCGGAGCGTCCCTACCCCAGCATATAAAGCTTGTGCAAAGTTAAATTTATTCGATTACAAGACATGAAATTAGCTCTTTGTCAACAGTGCACAGCAGGAAATTAAACACATCCGGGGCTTTTTTCATGTGGCTTCTCTCTCCACCCCATCTGAGGGACTATATATAGACAGAGATAAATATAGATTGAGAAGTGGACTTGGGCAATCAATGTTTTTTCCATGCTAGCCTGGAGCTTTTCCCATTTTTTGCTGTGGTCCACAGTGAGGAAACACCAAATTTGCTTCAATGATTACTGTGCTCATGACTTGGGTGAGAGGGAATTTATGTGTGCTAGAAAGGGCACTGACCTTGGGGGTGAGAAGACCTGGATTTGAGTCCTGCCTCTGACACGAACTACCTGCATGACCACAGACAAGTCTCCTAGATTGTCTGAGATTCAGTGTCCTCACCAGTAAAATATGGGAATGATGTTTCTTGTAATACCTAGTTAATAGATTTGTTGTGAGTCAGGCACTCTGCAAACCTTGAAACCTTATATAAATAACATTATCACCAACATCACAATTGGGTAATTAGGGCTGGTAATGCCCTTTGCCTATGAAGGAGAGAAATTGTCTAGGACACTTAGTAAATATTTGTTTAACTGAATTGAACTAAATTGTTGAATTGAATTTATCCTTCTCTTGTAAGACATCTCCTTTCTCCTGAACAAATTAAAGAGGGACAGGCAGTGAGGTTTACCTCCAAAAAAAAGAATGGCTAGGGGATGTTTATTCTATTAATTTTTTTCTCTGCTATCAAGGGTGATGAAAAGTAAAATGGGCACATGAAAAAAGTAGAACCTGATGCTAACTGTGTGACCTTGGGCCAGTCATTTCCTCCTACTTCAGGCTTCATTTTCCTCTTTTGTAAAATGAAAAGTTGGACTGAATGACCTCTAAAGCCTCCTCTGTATCTCAAAAAACAAAAACAAAAACAAGGAAACAAATAAAAAAAAACCCAGCAACTATGATTCAAGTATTTCCCAGAAATTGTAATTCTAAAGCTGCTTAGTCAATAATGTATATAGAGTAAATCAATGATCTTAGGATGGAAAGAAAATGGAGAAATTAAAAATAATCTTCACTTCAGCAGAAAGAAGAGAGAGGCAAGATAGCAAAGCATGAAGAGTGCTCTACTTGGAGCATGGAGTCAGTCTTGGCTTTGCTACCCACTGCCAGTGTGACTTTAAAGTGACCCATCTGTAAAGTGAGCATAATACTTTTTTTTGTTTTTGCCAGGTAATTGGGGTTAAGTGACTTGCCCAGGGTCACACAGCTAGTAAGTATCAAGTGTCTGGTCTGAGATCAGATTTGAACTCAGGTCCTCCTAACTCCAGAGCTGGTGCTCTATTTATTGTGCCATCTAGCTGCCCTACCCTTTTAAGCATAATAATACTTGTGATACCTATTAATAGAATCATTATGAAAAAGGATCTTCATAAACCTTAAAGTCCTATATAAGTGTGAATTATCATTGTAACTTAGACTAAAGATCAAGATAGACTTTCTGACCAGGAGAAATATGATAATGAAGTGATGAAAGCTCTCAAGATTTCTATTTTGCTTTTTAAAACATTAGGAGAGAAGATCTCTATTTTGCTATTTTGCCTAGAGACACAATAAAGGCTCTGACATGTAGACCTCTAGAGGTCTATTCCAAACCAAGGATCCAACCCATGAATAGAGTTGGCTAGTCTCTACCCTAAGGAATATACTTATATTTTCAAGCAACTCACATGTTAAATGAAACTAGAGATTCCTTCAGTTGGCCTCCAGTGACAAGAAACTTTCCCAAAAGGAAGTCAAGGCCTTCATTTACCAGTCCAATCAATGAGTCAGCGTGGTACATGGAAAAGAGGATCTGGATTTGAAGCCTACCTCTGCTAATTGCTATCTCTTTAACCTTGAGCAATTTAATTCATTTTAACCAGAATTTATTAGGTCCCTTCTATGTACCTCTACTAGGCCCTGGGAGTACAAAGACAAAAAAGAAAGTCTTTGACCCTGAGGAGGTTTCATCTTACTGCTCATAGTATGTGTACCCAAGGAAATTTGTCACCCTGTATATGAATCTGGTCCTACATCAGGGTAACCATGGAGAGGCAGATAGCACTGATGGTAACCATGGAGACTCAGATACTTTCCCAGTATTTCAGTGGTTATGAGGACATCGTGAATTGTTTTGGTGTCTCAGATTTTTCATGGAAGATTCTGTGAGAAAGATGCTGGAGGAAAGGATCAAAAATGGAGTGCAATGCGTATACACATCCTCTATCTTGGGAATATATGAGAAGAAACTGGCATCAAGATATCGCAGTTCTTTCATTCAAAGAGACCAGGAAGTAATTGTTGTTTCTAAGGGTAGTGCATGAACAAAGAGATATTATGTTACTAAATGAACCTGACTGAGTGAATCTCTTCATCAGTGACATTCTCCCTCTACAACAGTCACACTACGCTGAGAGAAAATCATTTCAAGTAGGGGGACCAGCTGCAGGAGTAGTAACTGAGCTGCACTCTCAAAGAAGTTATAGATTCCAAGACACAAAAGGGAAGAGCAATTTATGGATAAGCACAAGTAAATGAGTAGGGCAGATCACTTAACTTCTCTAAGAATCTCACTTTCTTACAATGAGAGGGTTGGGCTAAATGACCTTTAAGGTCTTTCCCAGTTCTAAGTGTTATGACTGTTGATAACAGCTTTATGGAAGAACAGGACAGACTATATTCTTAAGGGGCATTGGTGGATGCAGGAGAAAAGAACACAATTGTTTCCAGCAATCTCCTCTTACAGTCATGGGAAGAAAGCACAAGCAGTGATTCATTTGTTTCAGGGCAGGATCTGAGGGGCTGATGAAAGTTCAAGGGAGAAAAAAGTCCAAGAGAAGATATTTCCAAAGATAGAGAGAGTAATCTTCCAATGAGGCAGTTGGAAGAAAACAGTTTAAGGAGAGACATGTCTTTAGCCTGCCTCAAACAGATGTTTACTGGCTCACTTGAGTCCTGGGGCCAACTGAAGAACATTTTCCATCACAGATATTTCACAGTAGAAAAAAAGAAATTCTAAATGGATGGCACCAGATTGTGTACCTGATGTATTGTCCTAGCCTTGTCACTAAGAGTCAGAGAACCATAGTCTGGAAGGCAGAGGAGCTGGAAAACTCGAAGAAGAAAATTCACTTGACAGGAATCAGTTATTTGAGGTCATTGTGGAAAGTTTCCTTAGAGAAGAAAAAAAGATAGGGGTGGAGGGAGAGAGGAAAGGAAGAGTAACGTTCAAACAAACAATCACTCATGGGAAAGATTTGCAGGATAAGATTTCCTTAGTGAGACCATAAAGATAACGTATTCTGAGTCAAAGCATATTCCCTCCTGACTTTGGCAGAAGAAATTCCAAGGGGTGACAGACCTTCTGGAGGTCATTCTGGTCAGCCTTCTGCTTCTAGGCAGGTGTGCATTGCATACAGGTGAGGAAGATCATGACCTCCTCTAGGTCATCTGTCTGGACCCCTCACAATCTTTACAAACTCTCTTACATTCTTCTGTATGTTCCTTTCTCATAAGGAGCAGCTTAAGAAACGTACCCTCTCTCTGGTAGCTGAAAGCAGGTTCATAGAATTTAGAGGTCAAAGGGACATCTTTTCTAATCTCTCATTTTACATACTAAAACTGAGGTTCAGAGAAGGAATTCAACTTGCCCAAAGTCATACAGGTGATAACAGAAATAGGACTGGAAGATAACTTTTTGTCTTCTGACTCCAATTACAGTGCTCTTTTCACTATAACATGTAGCCTCAGCTTGAAGGGCTGAGATAATAACTAAATAGAGAGCATTGTGCAGAGTGTTTCGACCACTTTTGAAATTCAAACTAGTCCCAGCATGGTCTAGCAGTCACCTTCTCATCTCTTCTCTCTCGCTCTCATCTCTGGCATAGTGCCCTTCAGAAAGTTCTTTATATCCTCTCTCCTCACCCTCCCCACCAAAAAAAATTGGCAAAGTTCCAAAATCAGACACTACTCATGATACGAATTCATGAATGGAATTCTGGAGGTATATAGTTCCCACCAAAACACAAAATTTAAAAACAAAACAAAACCAAAAAAAAGGAGTGTTCTTGTCCAGATATTTCTCCTTATGTGTGTCTCTGAATTCCCCATTTTGGTCAATGATAGAATTCTCTCAGTCCCCCAGACCATGTGAAAATTGACTTTAATGGCCCAATTGATGGGAGAGCCTGGCTCCATAGTGGAGAATCAAGCTCTTTTTCTCATACTATCTGCCCTTGACTTTTTCATAATCTCTGCCCTAGGAAAAATCACTTAAAGTCCAGGTATGACTCGAGTCTAGGGTCTCCCCAAAAAGTGATCAGAAAGGTATTCAACATTCAAGGTAGGTCAGGTATGGGACAGCTATTTATTTCTTCTACACAAAGTAAATGCTTTAAACACAAAAGACACTTAGGCATGCATTAACAAAGACTTGAAACATGATATGAAAATTCCCAACTCTTACTCTAATCTCCTAAAAGATTGATAATTAAAACATCAAAACATGAATGATTTTGTGGCACCCCTTAAACAGCCATTTCACCTTCACTTTTGCTCCACATTGCCCCAACAGCTCCATCAAGGTCCATATCTTCTGGCAAGATAAGACATGACTTGGATTCGTCAACCTGCTGGTGGTCTTCTTTGAGAATGATAGAGCCAGTCAACACTGGCTAAGGAACTCCTGAACTCCCAAGGTAGCCACCAAGCTAGAAGAGTACATCTATTCAAGTCTCTTATTTGTTCAAGGGAAAAGCATAAAACTGGCACATGTGCTTGTGAGAGCAGCTGTCATAGATATCAATTGGGAGACAGAAAATCCCAGGAAGCTACTGTTTGTGCATCAAAAGATCACATCGTATCAAAGATTTAGGGCTTAGAAGACATCTAGTCAAAATCTCTCATTTTTCAGAAGAGGAAACTGAGATCCAGAGAGAATAAATGACTTACCCAACATTATATAGGAAATAAGTGAATGGAAGAATTTAAATTCAATATGTAAACTTTGACTCCAAAGCTAGGGATTGTTCCAGTGCTCCATGCTATCTCTCATTGTAGCGGCATGCCTCACTGTGATGTACACAGAGGAAGCCTTTATACTTGTTGAATTGAATATAATTGAATTTAAATGTTAGGAGGAGCACTCTGAGCTAAATACCCAGGAATCCCTACCCATAAAGGCTACAAGGCAGTGGAAGTATAGGAGGTTTCAAAGTTTCTCTCTCTCAAAAAATGTTAAGAAAAGCCACAAATGATTTGAGTACAGTTATGCCCACCAGTAGAGAAGATGGACAAAATGATCTCCTTCCTTCTCACCCCATGGCTCTCTTATCATGACCCCTTCAGGTGTTTCTTCCTTTCAGAATCCCCAGGGGCTAGCAATATGGCCAAATTTCAACTGGCAGTTTTGCCTCCATAGTCCCATAAGCACTTAGAAGACAATACTGTCCTTCTTTGGCATAAATGGATTGTTAGCTCCATGTCCTGTGAGATCTTGGGGAAACAATGTTACATAAACAGAACATGTCAAACTTTATGATCCCCAGAGAAGTCCCATCTGAAAAGCTCCAGAGGCATTAAGAACAATCTTGCCATATCTGCTTTCTACATTCCCCTGACAAAGAGCCAAACCCTATGCTTGCGAAAGTCCCCAGTAACAAAGCTCACACTCAGTAATATTTCTTTCTTTTGAGGGGGGTGGGAGGGAGAGGAGAGAAGGGGTGAAACAGCACACCACAAAAAGGATAGACTTTAAAGATAAGAAAATTCAATAGAAAGTAAGTGCCTACTATGGGGTAGACACTCTGTTGAGTACTGAGAACACAAAGCTGAAAAATTGCCTTTGCTCCCCACAGGAAGCTTTCACTTTGGGGTGTGGAGATGGTATAGCACATACTCAAATAGGTAAAATACAACAGCATCATAGGGTAAAGATATGAGAAATGTAGGCCAAGCACTGCAGGGACATTTGTGGAAGAAGATAGAATGCTTTAAGCAATGTCTGGGAGATCATGGAAAAGGTGATACCAAAAGCAAGCAGTGGAGGGCTAGAAAGAATCTGGGCAGATGGAGTTAAGAGGGACACATTCATTCCAGGCATTAGGGAAAGACTGAATGAATACATGTGGGAAAGAACAGGAAAAATTGGGTAATAACTAATGATCCCATTTGGCTAGAATGCAGAGTATGAGAGAGAGAGAGAGAGAGAGAGAGAGAGAGAGAGAGAGAGAAGCATAAAATAAAAAAGAGGAAAGGGAAAAAGGAAGGAAGGGAGAGAGGGAGGAGGGAAGAAGGGAAAGAAGGAAGGATAGAAGAAGGGAAGATGGAAGAAGGGAAGGAAGGAAGGAAGGAAGGGAAGGAAAGGAGTGAGGAGGAAAGAAGAAAGAAAGAAAGAAAGAAAGAAAGAAAGAAAGAAAGAAAGAAAGAAAGAAAGAAAGAAAGAAAGAAAGAAAGAAAGGAAGAAAGGAAGAAAGGAAGGAAGGAAGGAAGGAAGGAAGGAAGGAAGGAAGGAAGGAAGGAAGGAAGGAAGAGAAAAGAAGGAAGGGAGAAAAAGAAAAGAAGGAAGAAGAAAGAAAGAAAGAAAGAAAGAAAGAAAGAAAGAAAGAAAGAAAGAAAGAAAGAAAGAAAGAAAGAAAGAAAGGAAGAAA
>NW_020954580.1:7021512-7036804 GCF_900497805.2 Vombatus ursinus | reverse complement strand
AAGGAAGGAAGGAAGGAAGGAAGGAAGGAAGGAAGGAAGGAAGGAAGGAAGGAAGGAAGGAAGGAAGGAAGGAAGGAAGGAAGGAAAAGAAAAGAAGGAAGGAAGAAGGAAGGAAGAAGAAAGAAAGAAAGAAATCAAGAAATCAAGAAAAGTTAGATTTGGGGGAGAAGGGGAGAATCAAATTTTGGACATGTTGAATTCAATATGCCTGCGGGAAATCCAGATGAAAGTGTCCAATGGGGAGTTAGGAATAGAGTATTAGAGCTCAGGGGAGAGTGGAGCGGACTCTAAAGATTTAGAAGTCATCTTCATAAAGATGATAATTAAACCAAGATGAGTAAGATCATCAAGGGAAAGTATAGAGAGAAAGGACTGAAGAGAGTCAAAGACATCCTTCAGAGGCTCAAGTTAGATAGTCAGAAGAGGAAGATGAAGCTACAAGGGAGAATGAGAAACCCAAGGAGAAAGGGTTGGCGTAGAGTCCCTAGTGACAATTCTGGTAATGAGGAAAAGGAGGGGAGTCCTGCCATCAGGGCAGGTGGTTCCTGATTCAACTCCTTGAGTTCTACATTCTCTAAGTCAAAAACTATTTTGCCATCTAGCTGTTGCTTGACAATGTGGTTCCAAGAAATGCATTAAATCATAAAAGTGACACATTTCCTCATTTGTCTATGTGTGTACGTGTGTTCATTCTGCCTCTGTGTGAGGTTTTTTTTAATCGTTTCACCCCCTTTTTATGAGGGTGCAGGGGGACCCTCTGCGATGTGGTGGAGTGGCTCATATATAGTTGTAGAGAAACTTTTTTCCTTCTGATCTTTCCTGTACTAAATGAACAAAGCCGCCAAATAAAATTGATTGCCGCTGTAATAATGAGACACTGCTAAGAAATTTTACAAATGCAGAGTAAGGGATCTAGAGTCACATATTATTTTAATAATGTCAAGTAATATTTCATTTTATATGCCAAGATAGAATTTAAAACCTAGGTGAGTCTTTTTCTTGCCCAGTTATTTGAAGATACATGACTTGATGAGGTAGGAGGCTCAAATACATGCACTAGAGAGGATTTCCCGTACATGTGTCACAAAGACATTGAGGAGACCACTGGGCTGCTGGCTTGGATCTATAGCACCACCTGATGGCCAAATTATAGGCTATATTACCTCAGAGGTTCATTAATATCTGTTGCTGTTGTTGTTCAGTCATTTTCAGTCAGGTCCAACTCTTCGTGACCCCATTCGGGGTTTTCTTGGCAAAGATACTGGAGTGGTTTGTCATTTTCTTCTCCATTTTGCAGGTAAGAAAACTGAAACAAACAGAGTTAAGTGACTTGCCCAGGGTCACACATCTAGTAAGTGTCTGAGGCTGGATTTGAACTCAAGTCTTCCTGACTCCAGGTCCTGCACTCTATCCACTGTGCCATCTAGCTGCCCTTCACTAACATACTGATTCCTTATCTTTTTATAGGCTTATGGGAGACAGAACATGATTTGGCATAGACAGATCCCGCTACTTGTATCACCTTAACTGTTACCTGAAATTACCACCAAGTGTATATACAGCCTAGACAACAATCATTTATATGCTACTAAAAGAGTTGTAAGCATTTCCAAACATTTTGAAGCTGGGGAGGAGAGGAACTAGTCAACTAGTTAATTAACTATTTTTGTATAACTTCCCCTGAACCATTTTGGAGGAACAGATATAAAGGTTGGGAAAAATGTGTGTGTGTGTGTGTGTGTGTGTGTGTGTGTGTGTGTGTGTGTGTGTAAAATGCTGGCTTTTTCTTGGTACTATTTGTCAGTCTAGTGAAGTCTATAGAGCCCTTCTCAGAATAATGTTTTTAAGTATGTGAAATATGAAAGACTATAAAGTAAACTAACTATACTGAAATACAATTATCTATCTACACATACATACATGTGTATATACATACACACACTTTTTTTTTTAATTCACAAATATTAGGTTAAGAATTCTGGTCTAGTGGAAAGAACAAAAGATTTAGAGCCAGAAGATATGTTTTAATTTCCTCAACTATAAAATGATGGGATTGGATTTGATGATCTCTGATATCGCTTCTAGCTCTAAATCTTAGGATCCTATAAAGTCACTTGGTTAGTTTCAGAAACAAGATAATTTGCCTTGTTTACAACATGGTCGTGCTTGGCATATTAAATTTATTTGAATAGTTTCCTAAGACGTTGATTAGAACTGCACTAATTGAATTTGTCTCAAAATGTTTTTCATTTTCATTACAAATGGAACTAACTCCAAGTTGCTGACTTTTAACCGATCTGACATCTCTTGGGTTTTGCTTGGGAACAGAAGTCCTATATTCTCTCTTATCCAGCTACCTCCTTGTGGTGAGCCTCAGTTCTCTCCAAGCCGGTACCAATGGAACATCCATTCTGGGAAGTTTTATAAGTCTAGGGAATGGATTCAAGAATGATCCTAGCCTTCCGTCTGAAGACAAACTTACCTAAGTACGGAGAGGCTGATTATCATCAGTAGATTGGCCAGTAGGTGATGAATTCCTAGGCCATGGCAACCCATGAAACAAACAAATATAAATAAAATACTTGATTTGTCATTCTAAAATGTCATCAACTAACATTTCTAAATTTAGAGGAAACTTTTTATTTTTTATTTAGTTCACATGTGGTTACAAATATATATCTGTGATGATACATATTATCTATCATGTATCATATATGTCATATGAATGTGGGGTTTTTTTGTCTTAGGAGAGAATTTTCTTTATTTCCTATGTCTAGCATATATTTTATATAAGCCTATACATTAGGCACTGAAAAATATATACAGTATGATTATGAATCTCCATCATTGCCCACATCATACATTATTACTATCCTGCCTACCCTCTAACTCCCTATGGCCTTACAGCCTACACATGTACACCTGATTGGGGGAGTAAGAATAAAAGTATATCCATCAGTCACTCAACAAGCATTTATACAACCAAAGATAATAACAAGTTAATACAAAGGTGGAAAAATAACAATTCCTTTCCTCAAAGAGCTACAGTTTAATGGCTATTGAGAAGAAATCCCTTATAAACTTCAAATTACTATGTGAATGTTCACTCTGTATTTAAATTAAAGCATATGGTTAAGTATATAGAAGTTCAATTACAAAGATCTGAAAGGTTCAAGAAGTATTAATATCCTATCTAAGCATCATCAAGTAATTTGTTTGAGTAAATTTCTGAGGGAAGTAAGTGTTCTGATGTTATGAAGATGGGTTGATAAGCAGAGAAATTTCTCTAAAGATCTATACCCTTCCACAGGCACCTGAGGAAAGGGCAGGGGAAATGCTGTGTGATTCTGAATTGGGGGGAACTAGGGGGACTAGTAATGGGGAACACCAGGCAGAAGTCTGCTCACTCTTCAATGGCCTCAGTTTTAGCTTTTGGCCAATTAACCCAATTGGTTTGAAAGCAGCATTAGGTAAGATCAAGGTCATTTGTTCACTTTCAGAAGAGTCTGATGCACCTTGTTTTGAAATATAATACATTCTGATAGATTGTAATTTCCTTGAGAGCAGGCGATGTTTTAGTTTTTGCCTTCCTATCTCCAGCACCAATCACTGGTCCACAGCAAAAATAATTAGTTAATGAAATCCCCCAGCATTCAGCACAGGGTCTTCCACATGTTGTTGTTGCTGTTGTTCATTCATTTCAGTCACATCCAACTCTTCATTGACCCCATTTGGGGTTTTCTTGGCACAGATACTGGAGTGGTTTTCCATTTCCTTCTCCAATCTTGCACATTGTAAGGGCTTAATAAATGTTTATCAAATTACTGAATTACATGATCACATCCTGCACCCCTACCCCATGGCAGGCAACTTGCCAATGCACGCCAATGACCCTAAGGGATCTCTGAGGAAGAATAGCTAGTATACCATAAAAAGGAGGGGTAATCAAAACACAGGTCCCTCCATATTCTCTTTGAATAGTAAAGGACTATACAAATTTCAAAAGAGCAAGTTGGGAAATGACCACAATTGGGCCTCCTGACTATGTTCTCTCTAAGATAATGGGCTTAGGGAGCCATGCCTGTCCGTGTCAGATCACCAGCTCAAATAGCTATGGGGCTGCTTGTTGCATCCTATTATGAATAATGATTTTGAACAAGAGCAGAGTCAGTTGTCCATCCTCAGATGATCTGGGAGTCTGCCCCGTTGCTTCACTCACTATTCCCAGAAGGCTGCTCTCTTTCCTTTTATCCATGGCCTTTTCAAACATCAAGTAAACCTCCCCTTCAAGCTAAGTGGAGCAGATTTTATAAGTGTCATTTTACAAGGCTCAAGCTGAATTCTTAAAATCCTTCCAGAGTGACCGAAGCATTGACCGCCACCCCCTCTTCAGGATGTTTTATAACCTTTTTTGCATAAACTATTAGCTGGAGTTGGCATCAAACTCATTGGTGTTGAGGACACAGGGGTTTACTTTTCTTTAGTTGTTTACTTAGTATGTTCATGAAATCACTTTGAATCTCTATTTAAAAGGTAGTTCAAATGTTGTTTTTAAATGTTTTGTTCCAGTAGGTATGCAAGTTCTTTTTAGAAATCAATAACTCTATTGCGTTAGCAGTTTTCAGCAGAGGTAGTTTGTAATAGTTGCAGAATATCACAATATTTGCTAAGGGGACCATTGTATGTAAATCTGAAGAAATTAAAATTACTAAAGGTGGAAGAAGAAAGGTGAGAGATATAGATAGAGAGAGAGAGACAGAGAGAGAGAGACAGAGACAAAGAAAGATAGACGAAGACAGAGACAAAAAGAGAGAGAAAGAGAGAGGAGAAAGGAAAGAGAGGAAGGTGAGAGAAGGATAGGGACAGAGAGATTGAGAGAAGAGAGAGAGAGAAAGAAAAGAAGAAGAGAGGGGAGAGAGAGAGAGGGAGAGAGAGAGAGGGAGAGAATTTTCAAGAATTTGGACTAGGCAGCATAAAGTTAAAGAGTTAAGACAACTAGCAAACATCATAGATATCAAATGGTAACCTAGTCCTTGTCAAGATTCTTTTGGAGTTGCTAACATAGGGCAATTAAGGTGTGATAACTCCCTCAAATAGAAAGAGCTCTGGACCTAAAATTAAAGGCCTGGATTCAATGATTGACTCTGACATGTCTTAGGATGTCTTTAATGAGCAGGTCATTGAACTCTTATGAGTCTGTTTCCTTGCTTGTAAAATGAAAATATTAATACTTATATTGCTTATCTCACAGACACAAATACGCGTAGAGCATGAGCCAGATAGGCTCTGTGCATTCCTCTGTATGCAAGCTAGAAATTGCTTTATAAAGGTAATCTTAATATTATTATTATTTTTTTGGTTGGGCAGTGGGGGTTAAGTGACTTGCCCAGAGTCACACAGCTAATGAATGTTATGTGTCTGAGGCCGGATTTGAACTCAGGTCCTCCTGAATCCAGGGACGGTGCTCTATCCACTGTGCCACCTAGCTGCCCCTAATATTATTATTGTTATCACAGGTAGATGAGCTAATACTGGAAATTTTGGTTACTAGTGACCTAGGTAAGGGCAGAAAAAGGATTTGGGGGAGTTTAGGGGAGCCAGACACTAAGGCATTAGATATAAGGGGAAGACACTGGTGTATCCAAATGAAACGATGCCAAATATGCCTGCTAGTAATACCAAGTTTAAAAATATGGATTATTGAGAAAAATTAAAGATTACAAATAGAAAATTGTCATTTTTAAGGATATGTGTACTTCTTTAAACACTTGATCAATGTGTATTATAGTTGAGTAATATTGTTTAAGTTTAATGTATGAATAATACTTATTTTTTTATTATTAAAAGGTAGGAAACTATAGCAATCCATTCTAATTAAACATACCTATAGTTTAAGCAAAGTAGTTTAGATGATGGGATGAGGATACCTACTGCCGTCTAGTAACATTGGATACCATTAATTCACTTGTCATCACTCATCACAAACCCATCAAACCACACCATACCATGGAGTTATCCATTTCCATCCTTGTCCAAAAAGTGGAATCAGTGAGTTTTCCCAGCAGAAATAGCTATCTTATCCATCTATTGAACAATTTGTGATCTTTTGTGAACCATTAAGTTAGGCCATCCATCTGTTGTCCATCATCCTTGTTATAAGATCTGTCCAGTGTCTGCCTGACTCTGATGCATCTGCTGTGCCTGACCTTCTGTGGACTTCATTTGTGATGTCAGCTTATCAGTTATCTCACTGCCTGCCGGGTTATCACAGGCTTCCATGTTCTGGGAACCAAGGTCCTCTTGCACAGTGCCCAAGGCACTATGGACCAAACTGTGGAAATGAACATTTCTGACCCAATCTCCAAAGACATTTTGTCATAAACCATTGTTATATGGATATGGTTGAAATTAATCCAGATTTCAGACTAGGATTGGGGGGTGGGGAGGATGCCATATTTGGATTTAGAAAAGTAGAATTTTGATCCTATCTCTCCTACTTACTATTTCTATGACATTGGACAAGTTACTTAAACACTCTGGGTCTCATTTTCTGGGAGTTTGGACGAAGGGATCTCTAAAGATCAAAGATGTGCTGGCAAATGTTTCTAAAAAGGTCTCCAGCAAAAAAAGTAAGCCTGACACACTATGAAATTTAACATGCTTTATTAATATTTTATCAATTATTTTTTAAAAGTCTAGACAATCAACAAAACAGCAAATCAAGCCCAGATTTGTAGTGTTTGCTGATGTTGGTTGGAGGAAGGTCCAGTACACCACTGATTAAGTCCTTGCGCTTCATCTTCTGGACTATCTCATGACATCTTGCTTCATTGATGGCTGAATTCAACATATTCCAATACCTCCTAGACTACTAAACTATTTGTGTATTCTGTACTTCTCCAGGACTGTTCATGATTCATCTATTTAGTTTTATTGGGGATATGTTAAACCAATTAGTTGAGATAACCTCTGTAGGTACAACAGCTTTTCTTGGAGCTCAGTGACAGGAGTTGTAAAACAAGACACAAGTGTCTACATAAAGCAGATGTCAGGTGTTTGCATCAATTTTGTTTCTAGTTTTCTCCCCAAAATCAGTGAACCAAAACCATATCTGTCATTATTCCATATGCTAACTTCCAGCTAAGTTTTTTGAGTTAATTGTCTGATAAATAATACTCAGGAAAGCCAAATCTGGAAATGTAAAACCCTGGCAATGGCATCACATTATATTAAATATCCCTTCTATTCTCTTCACCTAGGTCTTTATATTATAATAATAATAATAACAATAATAACTCACTTTTATATGGCACTTACTATATGCTTTACAATTATTAACTCATTTGATCCTCACAACAACCTCAATTGTTGTTGTACATTTATTTTTCAGTTACGTCCAACTCCCTATGACCCCATTTGGGGTTTTCTTGGCAAAGATACTGGAGTGGTTTGCCATTTCCTTCTCCAGCTCATTTTACAGATGAGGAAACTGAGGCAAACAGGGTTAAGCGACTTGCCTAGGGTCACACAGCTAGTAAGTGTCTTGGGGCCAGATTTGAACTCAGTTCTTCCTGAATCTAGGCTTGGCACTCTATTCACTGCATCACCTTGCTGCCACTACCTTAGGAGGTAGGTGCTATTGTTATCCCCATTTTACAGATGAAGAAACTGAGACAAAGTGACTTTGCCCAGGTTCACACAGCTAGTAAGTGTATGAGACCAAATGTGAGCTCAGGTCTTTCTGAATCCAGGCTCTGACCTCTATCCACTGCACCACCTGGCTACCCTCTTTCTCCCTTCATTCCTCCTAGTCTATTTCTTTCATCAGTCTGTTTCTCCATATCTTTTTCTGTAGACTGTAGAGTTCTTCTTCAAGTTCTTTCCATATTAAGGATTCCAGAGAACTTTTTAGGTCAAAGATGCCTTACCACTACTTCTTTGGTATGCACAAGGCAATAGTGTACAGTTGGTTTTCCACCTCCTCTCCCACTTCTCCACTCATCCAAGGTCCCAGCACCAGCTTTCTGGAGTCCTTATGCTTTTCCCTGACTGCCCAGGGTGCCTTGCTATCTTTGGAAAATAAGAGTTTCATCCTTCATCCTTCCCAATCCCTTTATCCAGCTCCTCTGACCTGTGTCCCATTCCCTCAAGTATCTAAGCTCAGTTTTCTAAGATGACAATTAGCTAATCTGTTAAACCAATGCATGCAGTATGACAATGAATGATGATGTGTTTATGAGACTTACAGGATCATACAGTTATATCTAGAAAAAACCTTACAGATCTGAGAGCCCAGATGATTCCTATGTTCTCTGATTCCAAATATAACAATGTTGCCTCCTTATGAAATCAAACACACACACAGAGAGAAACACTATCTCTCTGTCTCTCTGAATCTCTCTGTCTCTGTCTCTGTCTCTGCCTCTGTCTCTGTCTGCCTGCCTGTCTGTCTGTCTCTTTCTCTCTCTTTCTCTCCCATTCCTTTAAAAGTAGCCTTCCCATTACAAAGATTCAGCCCAAAGGAGTGACCCAAGGATGGGAATTTCAGACTCCAGGGCAGTCTTATTCAGTTAGTATTTTGTGGCAAGTAGCAGTTCTCAAATAGCTACCTCTCTTGGAGGAGCCCTGCAAACACCAACCTCATCGTTCACTCATGAGGACTAGAGAAAGGTAGTGACTAGCACTCAGCCCCCTTAGAGAAGTCCCTTCTCCCCAGCTTTCAGGTATCAAAAGAAATCACAGGTATCATGTTCTCTTTGGGATCCCACCCTCAAAGCTACAGTTTTAGAGAGGCAAATCAAATCCAGAAAAAGACCAATTGAAACACAGGCCCCAAGGAAGGCAGTGATGTTATCCATCACCCATCTGTGGACTGTCAAAAATCATTTTAATTACCCCACAACCTCATGCAAATAAAAAAAAATCAGGCCTTGAAGGTATAAGACAGCAAATCACTTAGTGCTCACCACTGGCCCCTGGATTTTCTTTCCAAGAAACATGTTTCTCTCTCCCTGTCAAGCCTCAGGGCCTTACCAACACTAAACCTCCAGTCTCAGCTCAGGGGAAAAAAAATCCAGACCTTCCTTAAAAAGCCTGAGTTTGGCCCCATTGGTGGAGGGCTGAGAAAGCTGGCCATTCATCATGGAAAATTTCCTAATCAGACGGAATGCATTCGTCTTAATTCTAGCTTAATGTTTATAAGAAGCCTTTCTCAAAGACTTCTTCTTGGATTTTTTTGTGTGTCCCTCTTTGTTTCTTCAGTGAAGACTCTAAGACACCCCAATTCGGCCCAGCTCTCCAGCAGTGTCGTAGACTCCTGAAGCCAGTCTTTCTCCCTTTGGGGCAGCAAGCCAAGGGCTGTGTCATCTGACCTTTTCCCAGGAGAATTCTGCCTTCCTGAAAGTCTACCTGCCCAGGCCGGTTGCATTTGCCAAAGGGGCTCACCTGCAGTTTCCCACAGCCGTTCAGGGTTTCTTTTGGTTACTCTGAACTCTGGGAACATGAATCTTGAAATATCACAATAGAAGATCTTTCTCCATCTTCTGCAAAGGACATACTACAAAAGGACTAGCTCAAGCTTCAGCTAGAGGGTTATAAGCTAGACATTATGCAGAACTTTCTGGAAGAGGAGCTGTTAAATTCTGAAATATATTACATTTTCCCAATTTTCACCGAGTTAAACCAGATGAGTACAGAGGGGGAAGGGGGAAGGGGCACAGGAAGAAATGATTTAATTTTGTGTATGAATGTCCTAGAAAGAGGACAGGCAGGAAGAAAGGTTAGTGTAGGCCAAACAATTATATATATATATATATGTGTGTGTGTGTGTGTGTATATATGTATATGTGTATGTATGTATGTATGTATATGTGTGTTATGTGTACATATATATGTATATAACATGTGTATGTATGCACTTGCACATACACACATATGTACATATATATTACATCATAAAATGAAATAAACTTATTCCTTCAGATACAGTCTTCTCCTTCATTGTTATATTTTTTCTCCATCTTTCTCTTAGGTCCAAAAACCATGATGGCTTCTCTCTAGACAACAGAAAGAGCTAGGCTTAAATGCAAGCTGAATTACTAAGCTCTTCACACCCATCGACCCAGAAATCCCTCTAGTGAGCTTATACTGCAAGGAGGTCAAAGACTGAAAACATTTATTGGACCTAAAGTCCAATTTAACAGAAAGAACTAGGCCTAGATGCAAGAAAAGTTACTAAACTGTTCACACCTTTTGACCCAGCAATCCCACTAGCGGGTTCATGCTTCAAAGGTGTCAAAGGCTAAAAGTGTATATTGAACAAAAGTTCGATTTATACTGAAATACTCAGAGCCGGCACTCTTTTGTGGTAACAAAAGTGTTATCTGATCAATGATCAATCAAGGAATGATGGAAAAACTGATCATATAGGAATGGTATGCAATAGCATTGTGAAGTAAGTAAAGACTTCTATAAGAAATTCAGATATAACAGAGGAGACATGCTCAGATTCACCCTGAAGACTATAGTCCCTTCAAGAATATTCACTAGCCATATCTTTTATTTCCCTCCTTACATGCTCTAAATGAATGGTGGGCTATTAAAAAAAAAACAGTTGTAAGGGGGATATGTTATATTTGGGAACTATATCCTCCACAAGTGCTACTCTGGGTTGGAAATATTTATAAGCATGCCTGAAGGGAAGCAAGGTATAAACCTTCCTGGGAAAGAGTGCACTGGAATAGAAAGAAAAGCAAAATATTTGTGGAGCAAGGAAATTGCTTCCCAGATGCATCTAATTTTCACAACTATTAAACTGTGCCTGAAAACAATGCTATAGTTCCTGTCCTGAGAAACCTCAGTTCCAGAACCTCAGTGATTCAGATCTAGTGAAGTCCCAGAGATAGTGGGGCAAGTTGTTAACCTTACCTTTTAACCTCACCTTGATCACTGTACTACGCTGATATAAGAAAATGGGAAATCCCAAGAGAGTAGGCCCACAAATACATTATTCTTGTTCTACTGGCTTATAGTACCACAATGTGAAGATGGCTTGAAATGCAAAGTGGAGAGAACTCTGAAAACTTAGGAAGTTAGAGTTTTGGAAATGGGTGATGAAAGTGTTGGCTTTATGATTCTTATCCCTTGTTATGAATCTTACCTTCTTTTCAGGATAGATATCCTTTCATATTGCTATGATATCACTCAATTAATCCTGGTCCAGTTGGGAAAATTCAGAGGAAAAATGGAAGTTCATTAACTGGGATTGACAAGATGAAAAACCTGATCAGCTCTTGTGCAATGGGACACCCATCCCCCGTTGGTTGGTCTGTTTTTCCTGTAAAGGAGGAATCAATGTATTTCCAAGAGCTCAGGACAAAATGATGAAATAAAGGAGGCGTTGAACATTTCTTAGATAATTCACATGTTTATTTTGGGAATAATGATGTAGTCGGTGCCAAGTGTTGACAATCTGTGGCCCTAGACAATTGGAAAGAGGGAACTTGAATGTTTTGATAATGTGGTTTAGTGGACAAAGAACTGGGCTGAGAGCCAAGAGATGTGGGTTCTGGGCCTGATTGCCCACAACTCACTCCATAACTTTGAGCAAGTCTCTTCATTTCTCCGTACCCTAATGCTTTCCAAAAAAGAGACTGGGGAATATGGACTCTAAGGTACCATTCTAGGTCTAGAGTTCTATGATTTTAAAGGAATATACAAATAGTCTTACAGTCCAGTAACAACCTTTTCTCCTGCTTCTCACTAGACATATAGATAGGAAGTATCAAGGATAACCTTGAAGTTTCTTGTACGTAGTCTATGGGAGGGACTGGTGAGAAGGAAAAAGGCCAAAGGCAATGAAGGAATCTATATAATGGATCACAAACTCCTGACTGTATTAAAGTATTCTGTCTATTTGTCCTTTAATGTCAGCTAAGATCACACCTTCTGCAAGAAGCTTTCCCCAATCCCCTTTAATGCTGGTGTCTCCCCTTTACTGATTATCTCCAACTTATCCTATAAATAGCTTATTGTTTGCATGTTGTCTCACCCATTGGACCAACAGCTCCTGGAGAATAAAAAATGTTTTTCCCTTTCTTTGTGTCCTGGTGCTTAGTATAGTTCCTGGAACATAGGGGGCACTTAATAAATGTTTGTTGGCTTGTCTTGACCTGTGAGATCCATTGAGCCAGAAATGTTTTCTTTCCCCTAAAGACTCTCCTCTTGAAGCAGAGCAAAGATGGTGGAGTAAAAGCAGGAACTCACCTGAACTCTCCCAAATTCTCCTCCAAACGACTTTAAAATAATGTCTCAAATTGAATTCTGAAGTAACAGAACCAACAAAAGTTTGGGGTGAAACAATTTTCCATCTTAAGACAACTTAGGAGGTCAGCAGGATGGGTCTGTCTCACCAGATTGGTGGCCAGGCCTGGCACACAGCACAGCAGGGGCCAGACCCTGGCAAGTCAGCAGTAGGCCATGGAGGTGGCTATGTTAGCAGCAACAGCAGCTTCTTGAGCTTCCAGCCTATAGATAGTAAAGGGGTCAGACAATGGTTCAGAAGAGATGACAGGGGACCCTTTGCTAGCCCTGGGTATGGGACCATGTTGCATTGCCCACACTCAGTTCTGGGTCACAGTCTCAGGGCAAAGAGGAGCACTAGCACTTGCGAGTAGGGGCCCTGGTCACAGTTTCAAGGTGGAGAAGAGTGCTGGTGGTCACTCACAGACCATAGTAGAGGCCAGGAAAGGAGTTACCACACTTCTCCTTAGATCATACCACCTTGGAAGAACTGAAACTTGACAGACCTCTAGAACTAGCTCTGAAGACAGAAGCACAAAAAACCTGAAATTTGGAACAATGCTCCCTTAACCCCAGGAGCAGAGTTTAACTTTAACTTCAAGTTAAAAGTCAAGAAATAGACTGGGGAAATGAATAAACAACAACATTAACAAAAAGGACCTGACCATAGAAAGTTCCTACGGTGACAGGGAAGATCAAGACACAAACTCAGGAAAAGACAGCAAAGTCAAAAGAGTTCCATGCAAAGCCTCAAAGAAAAATGTGAATTGGAAACAAACCCAAAAAGAATTCTTGGGAGAGCTCAAAAAGGATTTTTAAAACCCAATAAATGAGGTAGAGGAAAAAATGGGGAAAGAAATGAGGGTGATACAAGGAAATTGTGAAAAGAAAGTCAACAGCTTGGCAAAAGAGGCACCAAAAATACTGAAGAAAATAACACCTTAAAAGATAGAATTAGCCAAATGGTAAAAGAGACAGCTAGGTGGCTCAGGGGATAGAGCACTGGGCCTGGAGTCAGGAAGACTGGAGCTGAAATCTGGCCTCAAACATCCACTAGCTATTTGATCCTTGGCAGTATTTAACCTCTATTTGCCATAATCCACCAGAGAAGGAAATGGTAAACCACTCCAATATCTTTGCCAAGAAAAACTCAAATAAGATCATGAAGAGTCAGACACAACTGAATGACTGAACAACAACAACAACAGAAGCACAGAAATCCACTGAAGAGAATAACTCCTTAAAAAGAAGATTTGGCCAAATGGAAAAAAGAGGTACAAAAGCTCACTGAAGAAAATAATTCCTTAGAAATTAAGAGTTAGGCAGGTGGAAACTAATGGTTCCTTGAGACATCAAGAAAAAATTAAGTTAAATTAAAAGAATGAAAAAAGTAGAAGAAAATGTGAAATAACTTATTGGAAAAACAACTGACCTGGAAAATAGATAAGGAAGAGATAATTTAAGAATTATTGGACTGCCTGAAATCCTTGATCAAAAAAAAAAAAGCCTAGACAGCATATTTCAAGAAATTATCAAGGAAAACTGCCCTGATATTCTAGAACCAAAGGGTAAAACAGCAATTGAAAGAATCCACTAATCACTTTTCAAAAAAGATCCAAAAGGAAAACTCCCATTAATATTATAGCCAAATTCCAGAGTTCCCAGGTCAAGGAGAAAATATTACAAGCAACCAGGAAGAAACATTTCAAATATCATGGAGTCACAGTCAGGATCACACAAGATTTAGCAGCTTCTACATTAAAGAATCAGAGAGCTTGGAATATGATATTTCAGAAGACAAAGGAACTAGGATTATAACCAAGAATAACCTACTCAGCAACACTGAGTATAATCCTTCAGGAGGAAAAAAAAAATGATCTTTAATGAAATAGAGGACTTTCAAGCATTTCTAATGAAAATATCAGAGCACAGTAGAAAATTTGACTTTCAAGTACAAGACTCAAGAGAAGCATAAAAAAGGTAAACATGAAAGATTCTCCTCTACCTCTGCCATCTTCACCCTATAGCCTGGCATCCAATGCCAAGTGAGCAGACGATGCAAATATGCCCAGTGAATTTTAAATGGATTCACTTCAGTTCAAAGACCCCTAGCTACAAAGGTGGGAAGGTCATCACCTTCGTTGTCAAAAGGCACCTATTATCTGATCAATCTGTAGTTAAGCCAGGTACCAAAAGGGGAGTATGAGAAGTGGGGGGACAGGAGAATAAAAAGAGAACCTCATGCCTTCAGGAAATTTACAATCCAAGAAAGGAAGCACTGTTTTAAAGACATAGGATGCCCAGAGAGACAACACAACCAATAGTAAACTAAGGCATGAACCAAGGTGTAGAAGGCAACTATTTCTAGGTGGTGACTTAATAGGTCCTTTGAAGTCTCCCATACCTAAACTTCTATCCCATAAGCTTTATCAAGGACCCTGATAAAACTAGTCATGGTCACTTGGAGCACCACAGAATTTCATGGCTGAAAGGGATCTCAGAGATCTAGTCCTACTCTTGTCATTTTTCAGATAAAGAAGATGACACTCAGACACCACAGGGATATTTGTCATTTGGATGCAAATGCCATCCAGTAGGGGATAACATGGGGTCATTTTGAGCCATTGACATTTTAGTTAAAAAGAGCTCATCTAGTTAGCTACTGCAGCTCCATAGGGCCAGGTCAGCCAAACTTTACCTTAAGAACACTGAGGAGTAAAGATAGAGAAGACAGAATGATTTGAGGCTGAAAGTGCTGTCTGGCTTCTGAGAACTAGACACCTAGGGAGTGAGGGAGGTCTCAGAGAAAGGAGAGATGAAAAAAAAGTGACTGGGGCACTGAAGTTGCTACCCCCAAGAGGAACTTCGCTTACTTCCCAATTTCACTTTCACTGAGTTCAAGAGTTCCTAATCTGAGGTCTGTGAACATTTATATACATATACATATACATATACATATACATATACATATACATATACATATACATATACA
>NW_020954580.1:7010048-7021502 GCF_900497805.2 Vombatus ursinus | reverse complement strand
ATACATATACATATACATATACATATACATATACATATACATATACACATACATATACACATACATATAGATGTGTGTATGTGTGTATGTGTTTATATATGCATATATACATGCACATATTATAAATTGTACATATGAGAATGTATATGTGTATATGTCTACCTATAGAGGATATATACACATAAGCATGTATATATGCTTATACATACACATATACACAACTATTTAAATATACACACAAATGCACATATACATGTACATATGTACACATAGAATATTTTTTATATTCTTTCAAAATATTTTGTTTCCTTTGTAATCTTATGTATTTTATTTTATGAATTTAAAAACATTATTCTGAGAAAGGGTCCATAGGCTTCACCAGACTGCCAAAGGGACCCATGATACACACCAAAAAAGTGAAGAAGCCCTGATTTATTTACATTAGTTAATGTGCATAAATTACCAATAAACACTGAGCTCTAGTTGCTGGGCAAGTAATAAGGAGGAAAAAGGACTTAATTATCCAGTTGTCTTCCATATCCATCTGCCTCTGTGCCCTTTCTTTCAATCAGTCACAGCAGGCTTCCTAAAGGAAGACATAGAGGATTTTAGGGAACAGTGGATGCTGGGACCCAGCAGGGTCGATAAATAAATGCTCCTACTCCAGCCCACCTCCTTTTGAGACATTCCAGTGTACGAGAGCCTAAGGGACGCAGTGACTGTCAGACGGGCGAGAATCCTGGTATTGGTCACCCCCCAGCCCAAAGGGAAGATAGTGATGGTTGAGGGGGAGGACTAGAATGTGGTCAAGGCATCATAATTTGCCCTCTAATTAATTTGCTGGATGGAAGAGAGAGAAACTGTTTTAAAATTTTTCCATCTCCGTCTCTGTCTTAGCAGGGGTACCCTCCTAACTATAATGGCCAAGATAGATAAAGATGAAAACAATGGATGCTTTGTTTAGTCCCTGGCTCCAGGCAAATCCCTTCCCTGCTGGGATGGCAGAGGGAAAGGACACTGGGCCGCCTCCCCTGCGGATGCCTAGGAAATCATATACTGGCCTCAGCCCTAGGAGTCAAAGCTGCTACACTGAAGCCAAAATGCTCTTTACAGAAAGAGTTTGAAGAGAAGAGCTGAGAAGGGGGCTGTGGGGGGATCTGGAGGGACAACCCCAAATTCTCCTGAGACACTTTGACGTGACCCTTATTACATAATCCTGGAACCCCAGATTGGGGAGCTAGAGCACTAAGAAAGGAATACACTCCAGGCTCATCTCACATGATGAGCTGGCTGCTTGGTTTGTGGGGGAACCAGCGATGGGATACGGGCGTCCAGTGGAAAGAGTACAGGTCAGGAAATAGCCATAACAATGATAATTGCAGCACCAACGACAGCAACAACTCACACTTTTATTCTCCCCCTCTTGCAATCCCTGAATAGAGAGACAGACCTGCCTTCTCTCTCTTCCTAACACCACCCTCCACTGGCTACCTACCTGATGGCCCTAGGGAGAGGTTACTAAGAGGATTTGCTGAAGGTCTGAAAAAACAGCCCAATAGGAGAGGCAATAGCTACAACGGAAGCCTGGAGTGACAACCCTATGACTAGCTCAAATTCTGGTTCCGACTAATCACATGACCGTTCAGGCAAATCATTTAACCACCTTGCAATGGAGATAGTACCTTACAGGGTATTTTAGAGGGGAAAATGCTTTGTTAAAACTCAGAGTATTTCATAAATGTGAGTCATTTTTTGCTGAGGTTGTTATTACTCTGTCACAAATAAGGAAGCACATCTGATTCTCTTTTTTCTGGAGGTTAATGATCCAGTGTGTAGATTATCTGAGCTTCTCTACTTTTCTCTTCTTCCTTTTAATTATCATCCTGTCTGTGGTCTCTTATGCCTAAGGAGAGGCAGGATATGGTCAAGTCAAGAAGCATTTATTAAATACTTATTATGTGCCAAGAACTGGGAATACAAATACAAGATGAAAAATAGTCCCTGCCCTCGAGAAGCTTACATTCTAATGGATCAAGACACTACACAGAAAGGAGCTGGATTGTGAGAAGGGAAAGGGATGGTACACATGAAGGAGCATGGTTGCAAAATATGGAGAATGAAGGATGACTGGTCTGGGTCCTTCCTCAAAATGGAGGTTCAGAGAGAAACTCATCAACGAAAGAAGAGGCCACAGAAGTGGAGAGAGAAGGCAGTTGAAACATGGTGATAAATTCCAGAGTGTCAAGCACAGCTAGTCCTCCATTTCTCAAAATGGAAGCTCCAGAAGAAACTCACCCATGAATGAGTTAATTGCACAATGTCAATAACATAGGCTTAGAGAGAGTGAGCACACCCAGTCCAATATATAGAAGTTAGTAAAGAAGTGTACACCTCCACCAAGATTTCTCAGATGAAAACAACCTGGGCTGGCATGAACTGAAGTTAACCAACTTACGTGGCAGGTACTTTGAGTCTTTTACTAATGGAAGGATTGAAGCAATCAGGTTTCCAAAGATATTCATGAGAGGTTGGTGAAATGGGTCACAGACAACTGACTAATTTGTAGCATAGTAGAAAACAGTGTTCTAGGAATCAGAAAACCTGGGTCCTGATCCTGGTTCTGCCTCTAGTACGACCTTGGGTGAATCATCTCTGACTTGGTTTATCCATATGTGAAACATGGCAGTTAGATAAGATGATCTCTGGCATCCTTAATAACTCAGAAACTCTATAATTTTCTAGCCATTATGGGTTAGACATAATCAAGTGAAAGAGAGCTAATAGTGTCTCCACAAAATATTATCCAGATTCAATGTCAGGGGCTATAGAATGTCAGAGAGAAAGGAATAAACTAGAAGAGTGACTGGGGATCAGAAGTTGAGGGGCAATGGCTGGGGGAATCATAGCATCAGAGATTTAGAGCTAGAAAAGATCTTAGAGGTCTTTGAATCTAAAACTTTTCATTTTATAGATGAAAAATTGAGGCCCAGAGAAATTAAGTGACTTGCCCAGAGTCTCTCAGGTAGTAAGTAGCAGGGCTAGTATGGGAACCCAACAGCTTTTGTTTTCAAGTCAACTCAAGTACATTTGGAGGGAACTTTCTGTATTATGTACTTTGACCCTCATAAAAATCTGGACTGTAGACAAGTACAAATCCCAGGGTATCAGAAATTGTAGAATCTCCAAATTGGAAGGCCCCTGAGAGGTCATCTAGTCCAACCTATTGATAACACACATGAGGTCAAGAATTCAGCTCCTTTCTGTTTCTTCCCAATATTCTCCATAGCTATGCCCACTCCCAATGTCTTTCTCTCTTAAGCCAGCTTCCCCACTGTTCATTTCTAAGGCAGGCATTTCAAGGACTGACCAGCCAAATGCTACCTTTTCATTTCTCCAAAGTTACATTTTGGAGAAAATATGCAGACAAACACACCAAATATGTGCCAAACTCAGGAAGTCAGAGCAGTCCCAAAATACTCCCCCAATTTTGCTCTGCAGTTGATTTCCCAGATGGGCTGGATGGGACTCAAAAATGTTTAGCTTATATTCTTTCTCATCTTGCCTGGCCAGCTCTTCTGAAGGTACAGAGGAAGGAATGAGTCTGGTATTAAGTGTGAGAAGTACCATTGGCCAACAATGTCTTTTCTCATCATCAGATATTCACCCATGGTAGGGTCATAGACTCCAAATCTTTATTCCTGCTTGGGGTCCTGGAAAGCTCTCCTTCATGGACAATTGCTTGGATTCAGGTGACATGTTGGGGAAGCTGGAATGAAATACTTCTCCATGTCAATTCTTGCCCACCCCACCAGAGGACACTTGATCTACAGCATGGTGGTTTGGGAAAGAATTTTATCTTGAAGCCAACTGGCAGGCCACTGGGAAAGTGTCGAGAATAACACCTTTTAAGTCCTGTTTTCCTCAGGAGTACTAGTCAGGGACAAGATTCCAGCTTGTCTCACATAATGAGCTTACTGTGGTTTCTGGAGGACACCTAATTATGAAACACCAAGGTCTAATGGAAAGACTAGGATCATAGAACCTAGAGTTTAAAAGAAACTCAAAGGTTATCTAGGCTGACACCCTTCCTTTTGTAGTCAAGGAAACCAAGGTCCAGACAAGAGAACTGTCTTGCCAAAAGTCGGATTGGAACCCAGTTTCTCAAACTCTAAAACCAACATTTTCTCCATTGCACCATATTGACTGCAGGGCTGGGAGTTGGGAGACTGGGGTTCCAACCTTGATCTACTCATCATGGGCAATACAATTTTAGAAAAGCACGTAACCTCTTTATATCTTGGTTCCTCATTTGCAAAACGAAAACATACATTGCAGGAGATTTAGGGAGCCTAGAATGAGAAAAAAAATGAGAAAGCATTTTGAGAGCAGACGTGCTGTGGAAATACAAACAATAACGATTATGATATTTGATTCTATTCACATTTGTCCTCAATCAACACAATGGCACTGACGATATACTGAATAAAATAACATTCATGCTCAAGCAATTTCTCATTATTTCTTGAGTTTTCTAAAGCAATTATTGGTTTGCGGCATAGCATTCCAATAGCTGGCCCTCAGTTTATACCACTGCTGAGACTGAGCCCTTCTCACTGCTCAGTCAATAAGCATTTGTAAGCACCTACTATGTGCCAGGCACTGTGTTGAGAGGTAGAGATACAAATAGAAGTAAAAAGATAGTCCCTGCCTTTAGGGAGCTGACAATCTAATGGGAGATGAGAGACCACAAGCAAATATATACAAACAAGCCATATATAGGATCTCCAGATGTGTTGCCTCCATCCATGGACCTCCATCCATTCCAGAAACAGTTCTATCCAAAGACAATATTAGTCTTCCTGATCCCAGAGTTTCCACCACCAACAAGCTGGACTGGTGATGCTTGGCCCAGCCACACAAGAAGGAGAGAACATTCCTGGCATTTTAGAACACTAACACAAGAGAGGAGTGTGGCAGATAGGGTTGACCTTGGAGTCAGAAAGACCATGGTTCAAATCCAGCCTCATACATGTACTGGCTTTGTGATCATGAACAAGTCGCTGAACTTCTCAGGCACCCCAGGTTAACTCTCTAAGATTATAATTAGATAGAGCATTTATTAAGCACTTAAGGTATGCCAGACACTGTGCTAGACAATGGTTATACAAAAACAAGCAAGTAAGACTATTCCTCCTCTTAAGAAGTTTACATTGTAATGAAGGAAAGTCAATACTTAAAGAGGAACTGGAAGGTAGGAGGTTCTGGGGAAGGCTTCTGGCAAGGAAGAGGAGAAGAAATCCAGTCAGGAGTGAAGTGAGCATGACTAGGGACCCTCATGGAATGACCTAAAGTTTTTAGACAAACTGATCTACCTTGGTTCAAGAAGTTTCTGCAAGAGGAATTCTTTATACTGATGATTTCATCACAGGTTGGGAAGCAAAACAATACAAATATAAATTGTTCCTATGCCTGGGTTTTACCTCTCTGATTCTTCCAAATAAAGGCCTTCTTTATTCATTAAAGCATTTTTTAACTCGTGTTTTGAGGACTCCATTGGGCATCTCCATGGTACCGTGGAGAAAAATACTTACAATGGCAGAGAAGCATATGAACCTACCCACTTTAATCTCTGTGTTGATCTCCATCTGTAAATGCCACTGCTACCACACCTGGGTGTGGACCTGTCCCAGGATAGTCAGCATCCAGGGCCCCATTATCTCCTCGAGAAATGAATGTTTATTGAAATCAATGTGGCTTATAGACTCAGTGGAGAAATAAGCTGAGCAGATCATGGTGGTACCAATAGGGAGCTTCAAGCATCTGGCAGTGTAGACTGACTGGCATCAGTCTAGGCCATCTGATGGCCTAGAATTTCCATCAAAAATGCCTCCAATTTTCACATAAGAATCAAAATCAGAAGGAGAATGGTCATTTCTATTCCTGGGCTATGAGTAGCCCGAAACCTCCAACATATGTTGGAAATAGGTTGGAGTCAGTCAAGACCCTTGGTGGACAAGGGAATTTTATTAGGGAAGTTGTAGATATCAGAACTCTTTTGATAACTCCTACTTTTTTTCTACTGGGTCCAGCAGACTTCCTTTGTTTATTCTTTGCCTTAGATGCTCCCCTTTAGTTCCTATCCTCTCCCCAGAGTCCCACCATTCAATCAATTTCTTCTATCTGCATCTTTTTTTCCTTTACTAATTTTTGTGATTACTCGTTCTTTACTTCCTACTTCCTCCTGCTTCTTTCCTCCTTACTATTAGGTACCCTCATGACAGTCACTGTGGTAGAATGAAAAGAGCAATAAATTTAGCATCAAAGCACCTAAGGTCAAATCCCCACGACTATCTATGTGAATGTGGGCAATTCACTTAGCCTTCTGTACCTCAGTTCCCTCATCTGTAAAATGAGGAGATTGGACTGTATTGAAGGTATCAAACATTCAGCCTAATGCAACACTTCCAAGTCTAACCTAAAGCAGATTGAAATGTAACTGGGAAATATTTAACAAAATAAATAAAAATACATTAGAACCTAGATAAAGCAGAAGGCAGTGCACATACTATAGGTGGAGTTCTCTAAAGAGAGATTTGATAACCACTTTCTGGGCAAGGGATAGAGGAGATCTTCTCCCCAGGTATGAACTGGACCAGGTGACCTCTGATGCCCTTCCAGTTGAGAACTTGTATGATACTATAAGTTCAGATTTTTTTTCCAAATAAAGAAGACTGGGGAGTCCAGAAAAAAATGCATCATTTATAGGGTCGTTCTGTAACTAACTTGCTACATATAACTTTGGGTAAGACATTTCATTTCTTTGGGGCTGAATTGACTTTTTATGTCAAATGAAGGGGGCAAGGCTAGAGGATCTCTAAGGACTCCAGCACTAACACGGAAAAATATCTAAACTAAGAGACCACATCATGAATAAATCAATCAGTGACTCAACAAGCTTTTATTAAGCATCTACTACATGGCAGGCATTGGGGACATAAATACAGATGAAACAATCCATACTTTCAAGGAGCTAATCAAACCATATCTATTAAAGCATAATGATTGTAGGTTGAAAAAGCCTGCTACAACGGTTACCCATCAATAGAGGTACTAGCAGAAGGTCCCCCAGTCTCTCCATTCAGCTCTGTCCCCTACTTCCTGATATTCATCTAGTCTTGGACTCCCAGTGACTATCTGCTTTCTTGTTATCTCTCAAGGTTTCAACTATGCTGGGGCATCTCAGAAGTATTACCCTCTTTGAGAATCACTACTATCCCTATCTCTTGTTTTCCCCACCCCAGTTATTTATATTCTTACTCATAAAGATGCTCTGAGGCTCTCCTTGGCACAGAATTTCTGCTTTTGACCCAGTCTCTTGCAGCTATCAAAGCCTATCTTTCAGTTCTTTTCATTCATACTATAAATGATAATCATTTAAGGTGTTATCCCTGTTAGAGGTATTTGGATTTTACAGGAAATGGAGTGCTAATTTAAATAAATGAAGTTTTAAAGATGGAAAGGCATAAGACACTTGGGAGTCCTTCCCAGAACCTCTGAAATCACATAATATCAGTCACCAACTGGTCTTATGGTAAGGCCAACCCTCTAAGTGTTTAGTCCTAGCCCAATACCAGTATGATGAAGACATATATTACTGTACTCTTTACCACTGCAATTGCCCTGTGCACTGCCCAAGCCTGCCCCTAGAAAGACTTTATTTCCAAACTTATGGGCAGAATATGAATGAGTCAGACTTCGATATGTGATGTCTCACCATGACAACAGAGTGTACAGTGGGACCTTGGGATGCTCCCTGACCTAGGGCAGGGTTACTCAAGCTAAGGGACACTACATCTGGTCGGGGAATGGAGGAGTTACCATAAACTAACTGCTTTCTGCCAGGTCGACTTTCTTTCTCCTTCTTTTAATGTACAGGTATATGCGTGTGTGTGTTCATTTTTCTTGCCTAAGAAGAGTGGGGAAGGAAGGAGGGAAGGAAGAGAGAAGGAAGGAAGGAAGGAAGGAAGGAAGGAAGGAAGGAAGGAAGTAAAGGAAAGGAAAGGAAGGAGGGAGGGAGGAAAGAAGAGAGGAGGAAGGAAGGGAGGAAGGAAGGAAAGAAAAAGGAAAGAAGGAAGGGAGGGAGGGAGAAAGGGAAGAAGGAAGGATTTATTAAATACCTATTATATTCCAGGAAGTGTGATTGGTACTTTACAAATATTATCAAATTTGTTCCTCACAACAACCCTGGAAAGTAGATACTATTATTATTTCCATTTTACAACTGAGAAAACTAAGGCAAACAGAAGTATAGTGACTTGTCCCGGGCTACATGGTTAGTACATATATGAGGTTGGATTTGAATACGAGTTTTTCTGACTCCAGGTGCAGTGCTCTATCCACTGAGCCACCAAGCTGTCTCATGGGCCACAGGAAGTCATAGCTATAATAACCAGAGCACCGAATGTACAATCAGAGGACCTGGGTTTTAACCCCAGTCCTGCAATTTGCTATTGCTAAGATGTGTGAAAAGGAAATCGCTTTGCCTTTCCAAGTCTCAGTTTCCTTATCTGTAAAATGTGGGGGATGGTCTAAGCTATCATCCAACTTTAAAGCCTGTGACCCCAGGTGGAAGGAGAGTGAGATCCAGGAGTTTAAAGGATTCTGAGGAAGTAAATTAAGATCTAAGGTGATTGTAATTCTGGCACCATTCAGGAAGTGGGGGATGGATTAACAGAATGACTTTGAATCTTCCTAAGAGACACTGAGTATAGACATCCAGTACATACCTAGCCTTATACAAAATTCCCTGTACACAGTCGTTGGCTCCCTGGACTGGATTAGCCCAAAGCAATGGGACCTTCAACTCAGAAACTTCCCTTTATGTTTGTCAGCCCAAGCTCCCAGCCAGGTGAGGGGGAATTGGGGAGGGGGGGAGCTGGTCAGGCATGTCATTGTGGGAAACCAGGCTGGCAGACCTTGTAAATTCTCAAGATTTCACCACTCTCCTTGGTATGTTGGCCGAGACTGCGCCCTCCCTCCCCACCACCACTAGTCTCTAAAGAAAGGGATGCCAGTCTCGGCTTTGTCTCACAAACTTCCCCTGTGTTTCTGAGAAACCCAGTCATGGCTGAGGGCCTGGGCTCCTGAGAAGCCCTTCCAGGCCACTGATTCCTGCCTTTGTTTTAATCTAAAAGAGACTTCTAGTTCCTGCACACACAAGCCTTGTTCAGGAATTCTTTACAGCTTGCTCTGGATGAGGATCCAAACTGGAGGGCTAATTGATGGGTCAGAGAAGAAGGTGGCTGGGTAATCACATTTCCCACAGAGTCATCAGTACAAGAAAGAGGCCCTGGCTAACTGAGATGGGGAAAGGGGCTTTCTAGGCAGACAGCATAGAAAGCATCCTTACATGGCCTCAGGCCTCCGAAATTCCATTTAGTCCCAAAGGTTGCCTTTGACCATACTCAGTTTTCAGTTTTTGTTCAGTTGCTTCAGTGTGCTTGTCCTACTCTTCATGACCCCATTTGGGATTTTCTTGGCAAAGATCCTGGAGTGCTTTGCTACTTCCTTCTCCAGCTCCTTTTACAGATGAGGAAACTGAGGCAAAGAGGGTAAAGTGACTTGCTCAGGGTCATGCAGCTAGTGTCTGAGGCTGTATTTGAACTCAGGTGCTCATGACTCTAGCCCTGTGCTCTATCTACTATGCTGCCTATCTACCCTCCATGCTCAGTTTTCTCTTGCTCTCCTTCTTATTGGTCTTTTTAGCTGTAGTCATGCCTTATTCCCTTACTAGACTTTAAGTTCCATAAGGGAAATGATATGGTTTCATTTAAAGTTTATGTTTTCCTATCTGCCTAGCATAGTACATTGTATATGGTAGACACTAAGTAAGTGTTTGGTAATGGTCTTAGAAAACATAAGCATCTACCTAGAGCCGACATACTCTAAGCATGCCCTACCACCTCGTTTCTGAGCATACACCTACACACACATGAATACACATAAGGATCCTACAAAATCCCACCTAAAAAGGGGAAAAAAGCAAAAGTGGACTTCATAGAATTAAGAACTTTAAGGAACCTTAGAAATCTTCAGTCCCAGGAATACCTTCAATGTCACAAGTTGATGTTTTTTTCTGTTGATGTATTTGTGCTGCTCTCTGAAGAACCTAATGATTATCAAGCATTGTTCTGTGATCATCCTTGCTACGTGTTGTAACTCATTTGTTCCTTGCCAGGCACAATATCTCTTCTCCAGCTAGTTTTTAACTGTCTTCAGGATCAATTAAAACCATTTCCAGCATCCACTAGGGATGCTATAGTTAGTAAGCCTCTCCACCACAGAAAGGATGCCATTCTATTAACTAGATATTTCAGACACATACATCATCCACTGGGAAATGGTGGCTAATAAGCTGTGGTTGATAAGCCTTAGCAATCAGGGCTTTATAGCTTTGCACATTCAGCCTCCTACTCTGCCTCAGTTATTATAATTCTCAGTATAACTGCATTCTCCTTCTAGGTCACCTAGTATGTCATCCTCCATCTAATGGAGGTTCTGTGATTTGTAAGCCTCACCCCTATAAGGAAAGCTATAAAGCTTCTCAGTATACCCCATCAACCAAGGAAGTCATCTTCAGTTCCTTTCACTCAGGCTGCACCAGAAGATGACACAGGTAAAGGCTAAGATCAGATCTCTTCTTTGAACTAGATGGATAGATAGATAGATGGATGGATGGATAGATGATAGAGAGATTATAGACAGAGAGACAGACAGATAGGTAGACACATAGATATATGGATGGTTGGATGATAGGTAGATAGATGAGAGACAGATAGATGATATGTAGATATATAGATACTAGGTAGAGAGATGACAGATAGATAGATAGATGATTGCCTGATAGGTAGGTAGATGAGAGACAGATAGATGATAGGTAGGTAGGTAGACAGACAGACAGACAGATAGATAGATGATTGGATGATAGGTAGATAGATGAAAGACGGATAGATGATTGATGATAGGTAGATAGATGGGTAGATAGATAGAGAGAGAGAGAGAGATACTAGGTAGAGAGATGACAAATAGATAGATAATTGGATGATAGGTAGATAGATGAGAGACAGATGATAGGTAGGTAGGTAGGTAGGTAGATAGATGGATAGATGATAGAGAGATTATAAACAGAGAGACAGAGAGAGAGAGAGAGAGAGAGAGAGAGAGAGAGAGAGAGAGAGAGAGAGAGAGAGAGAGATGATGGATTATAAACAGAGACAGACAGACATAGATTGATAGATAGATGACTGGATGATAGGTAGATAGATGAGAGACAGATAGATGATAAGTAGATGGATGGAATAGCTGATAGAGAGATTGTAGACAGAGAGACAGACAGATAGATAGATAGATGATTGGATGATAGGTAGATAGATGAAAGGTAAATAGATAGATACT
>NW_020954580.1:7009747-7010038 GCF_900497805.2 Vombatus ursinus | reverse complement strand
AGAGAGAGAGAGAGAGATACTAGGTAGAGAGATGATAGATAAATAGATGATTGGATGATAGGTAGATAAATGAGAGACGGATGATAGGTAGGTAGGTAGGTAGGTAAATAGATGGATAGATAGATGGATGGAATAGCTGTTAGAGAGATTGTAGACAGAGAGACAGACAGACAGATAGATAAATGATTGGATGATAGGTAGATAGATGAAAGGTAAATAGATAGATACTAGGTAGAGAGATGGCAGATAGATAGATAGATAGATAGATAGATAGATAGATAGATAGATAGA
>NW_020954580.1:7005954-7009737 GCF_900497805.2 Vombatus ursinus | reverse complement strand
AGATAGATAGATAGATAGATAGATAGATAGATAGATAGATAGATAGATAGATAGACAGACATAGACAAAGCATTCATGTGCTATGTTTTGTCTTACTATGTACTTACTATGTGCCAGGCACTGTGCTGTGGCCAGAGATATAACAACAAGCAAGGGAAATAGTTATAGTCTTCAAGTAGCTTATATTCTAACGGGGAGAAGGCAGTGTATAAAAGGCAATTATAGGAGGAGATGAAATGAAAGGTAGTACTTGATTGGTAAATGGTATCAAGGGTATGATACAACAGTCTGGTTCTGAATAAGATAAGTTCACCTATCAGAGCCCAGGGTAGTTGCAGAGGCCAAGGTTCTGGTGAATAACTCTTCTCTAAGAGTATAAAAGGAAATGTAAAGCCTACTTCAGATGCATTTTAGGAATAATGGATCCAAAGCCTGCTAAAGGAAACCCAGAGAAAATAGAAAGACCTACAGTCCAAACTACCACAAATCACACAGCAGCTCTCCTCTTCCCCCACTCAATTCTAGTTCCATCCTCATCAGGTCCTGTATCTCCCCTTGGATCCCCAAGATCCAAAGTAAGTAAGCAAGCTTTTCCTTCTATTACCAGAATGAGTCTGAATGAAGCCTTTAGAAAGGAACTAATAGCAATTTGCATCTTCTTTCTTTATGAATTTTCCCCAAGCTTCTCTGTAATAGTATCCTGGATCATCTAATGCTCTTTTGGGTGGGTGGGTGGGTGAGTAGGGATCAAAAGTTATTTGTTTAATATATTGATCTGTTTATTTTTTAATTTTGAAATTATTACACATACTTGACAAACATCAACAAACATTTCCTTGCATAAAGAAAAAAGAGGAGTATATATGACACCATGAATTTCTATTAAGCATGGCTTGGTTCTTACAAGTATATATTATAGTTATCATGACAATTCCAACACTTCCCTGTCAGTCCACTGTTGAAATTATTTTTGCTCTCTTCTTTGTATTTTTACTTGTTTTGCTATCATTACCCTCTCCCAGACTCCTCTATAAATCTACCCTTGCCAAAAAAAAGATCTCTGCTTGCATTGACCATGGCTCTGAAGTGTTTTTCCCCTTTACTACATTATAATCACTGTATAAAATTGTTCTTCTGCTTTCAATCCCTTACTTTGAATCAGTCCACTCAAGTCCTTTCAGATTTCTCTGAAACTATCCCTTTTGTCATTTCTTAGAACACAATCATATTCCATCATGATCACATAGCACAATTTGTTTAGCCATTTCCCAACTGATGGGCAGTCGTTTTGTTTCCAGTTGTTGCCACAATATTTTTGTTCATATAGGTCCTTTCCTCTTTTTAAAAAAATCTCTTTGAAGTATGTGTCTAGTAGTACTACTGTTGATTTAGTGAATATGTATGTACAGTTCAATGTAATGGACATGACAGGGTCTACCCAACATATAACACCTCACACCTCTCATATGGGAACATGAACACCTATTTATTCTCTGAGTTGGCTAGCTCTCAAACTTATTGATTGTCACACTGGAACATCTAGGTTCTTGGAGAAGGACCATTCAGGAACATATGTATCACAGAAAGCTGCTTCTCTGTTAAATACTTGTCTGTGGGTCCTTACAGCTCTATAGCTGGGCAAATTCTTTCTCTATACTCAAATCAATAGAGTATTTGTAAGCTCTTTCAATTTACAATCATCCTTAAAAGGTAGTTGTTGTCCTTCATTCTCGAAGAGGACCAAAATGACATCACTGTGCTAGAGTCAAGTTTCAGTGTGTCCAACTATGGCTGATCAGACCAATATGAGCTCAGAATGCTCTATCACAAGTCGAACACAAAGAGTCGGTGTGAACATTTAAAGGTTATGGAGAATGATGTTACATCTTAATCTTAATAGCAATTCCCTTTAAACCAGAGAATTGTAAAGCTCATTAAACTGGCTATCTCTGGGTACTACAGATCAGCCCACTTGTATAGATGAGCATTTTGATGCTTGAAAGAAGTGGGAAAATTGCTTTGATTTAATAAGAACTGCTAAAATACATGTTTTAAATAGTATTTGAAAAATCTAAAACATAATGAAGTGTGGCATAAATATAAAGACTTAAATCACCTTGTCAAAGATAAAGGTTGATTGCTTATTTGTGTGTGAATAACTTAATGGTTTCAAGTGAGAGAATGACCATTCATTTATTAAAAACTGGAGGGTGGAGGTGGGAAATGTGACTATGAAGAAACTCAGTTTCAGGAATACAAAATGGTATAGGACACTATGATAAAAACTTAAAACTACAGAGTATTATGGTTCCCCAGCTCATTTTGTTCCTAAAACTGTTTCTTGCTACTCATATTTTCCCAATTCACAATAATTTAAGTTTTCCGTCCTCCTCCTTTAAATAATCAAATTGTTTATATATGTATAAGACATTAACCTAACCTTTTATAAAGGGTTTTAGCTTATATTTATTACATGGTTCATTTTCTGTCTAAAACTGCTCAAATCTCATCAGAAAACTATTTCTCACACAAATTTTTAGCAGCTTTTATTAAACTACAGTTCTTGTCCTGTCACATTCAGACTTCAAAATGTTCATCTATAATAGTGGCAATATCTTACATCCTAATTGATTTCACTCTTTTTCTTTACAAAGAAGCACTTTTTCTGCTTCTTTCAGTTCTAAATGCCATTGCCTTAAAGAAATAGTACCCCACACCAGAACAGTAAGTTCAATTCACAGCTCCACCAACAGTGGATTAGTGTGTTATCCCATAGTCCATTCAAAAATTGTTATTTTCCTTTCTTTTTGTCTTTTATAATATGATGGACATGGGATGAAACTTAACAGTTATTTAAATATTCATCTTATTACTAGTAATTTGGAACATTTAAAATTTTTTAATTAATTAATTTATTTATTTTTAGTTTTCAACATTTGCTTTTATAAGATTTTGAGTTCTAAATTTTCCCCCTCTCACCAAGACAACATGCAATCTGATATAGGACATGCATGTATGATCATATTAAACATATTTCCACATTAGTCACATTGTGAAAGAAGAATCAGAACAAAAGGGAAAAATCATGAGAAATAAACAACAAAAAAACAACAACAACAAAAAAGAGAAAACAGTATGCTTTGATCTGCATTCAAACTCCACAGTTCTTTCTCTAGATGTGGATAGCATTTTCCATCATGAGTCTTTTGGAATTGTCTTAGATCATTGCATTGCTCAGAAGAGCAAAGTGGGTCATCACACAATGTTGCTGTTACTATGTACAGTGTTCTCCTGGTTCTGTGGAGCATTTTTTTTCATGTATTTGTTGATAATTTGCTTTTCTTTTGAGAAATTTTGGTTAATATCTTTTTTGACCATTTCTGTCATGTCTGAAGGATTGCTTCGTTCTCTGTTTTTATATCTTCAGTGTCTTGCACAGTGCATGGCACATAATAACTGCTTAATAAATCTTTGCTTGATTATTTTCCTTGAGATTCTTCACCTTTTGTCCTACTAGATGAACATTGTTTTTATTTTGTCTAGTTTTATAAAATTTACTTATAGTAATTCAATTGGTATAGCAATGAATCTGTAAATCAATTTATGTAGTAATGACATTTTCATTAAATTGGCATAGCCCAATGTCTGTTGCTGTCAATATTATTGACTCAAAATGAGCTCAGCTACCTATCTCTCTATGTTCAGTTCAAGGGCTCTTTAAATTAAGAATGCCAGGAGGAAGGAAGGAAGGAAGGAAGGAAGGAAGGAAGGAAGGAAGGAAGG
>NW_020954580.1:6823071-7005944 GCF_900497805.2 Vombatus ursinus | reverse complement strand
GAAGGAAGGAAGGAAGGAAGGAAGGAAGGAAGGAAGGAAGGAAGGAAAGAAGGAAAGAAGGAAGGAAGGAAGGAAGGAAAGAAGGAAGGAAAGAAGGAAGGAAGAAAAGGAGGAAGGAAGGAAGGCTTGGATTTGGGTCTGTAGATGCTATGCATATACTATCTCTAAATTAAACAGTACAGTGAGGAAAAATGAATTTGAATCTACAACACAGAAGGAAAGAATTTTAAAGATGGCAGGGACCTTAAAGGGTATCCACCATTTGGATCTTAGACATGTCATATAACTTCTCAGCATCTTCAAAACTCCCTATTGCCTAGGAGTTTGGGAGTCTTCACTAGGCAACAAGATGATATTGAGCATCTTTTGTGCATAAACCCCTATTTTATTCAAGAACTGAGACTAATTCTGATACTGAGTCCTGGTGGTCCTTTGCAAGAACCACCACTCCCTACCCACCAGACTGTCTTCAGCATCATCACTGTCAGCTTTTTTTCCCTAAGTAAAATAACAACAACAACAACAACAACAACAATAATAAAAACTTTCTAGTTAGAGATTTACATCTTACATCTATTTCCTTCATGGTCACTGAGAAGGGTCTCCCAGTCTTTTGCCCCCCCCCAATCCCAGTGTTGCACCCAATTTGGATTTTTTTCCCTTTTCTGAGCACTTTACTCATTCTAAACCTGAACCCCTTTGTGGGGTCACACATAGAACTACATTAATTACACAAACATCTTGAAGACACATCCTGGAACCAATGGATACTGAACAGCTTTCCTTGTTCTCACCTATAGGCTCCAATTACTTCTCTATCTCACAAGAAAATGTGGCCATGTCTCCCTGCTTAGAGGAACATACTGAAAACAACATTTAAAATATGTACAATATTGTTTAGCAAATTCTCATTTCCCCTTGCCCTCCAGTAATTATACAAGTTCACTGCCCACAGATTTTTTAAATTACATCATGGCCATTAATGCTTTCTATGTGATTTGGGGCAAAAATGTTAAGAGTAATAATATATAAGTGTGGGAGTACATGGGTAGAAGGTGGAGTGATTAACATATATATCCTGGAAAACTGGCTTATTTGGTTAATCACTTCACCTTTTACCCACCCATTCCCATACTCAAATGTTCTGGCTCTAATATTTGTTGTGTATGTATATGTGTATATACATATGTATGTGTATATGCATTGTGTGCACACATAGATATGTTTATCCACTCACACCATATGCCATATATCATATGTCTTTACCATCTTAAACAGATTTTACCGTCCTGCTGCACATTTACTATGGATAAGCTATTAGGCTGGATAAGCCATTAGGGATCAAGTGAGTCTAGAAGACAAGTGGAATGGGAACGTTTTCTATTCTAGATACTTACTTTCCTGTATCCCGGGTTGTTTTTTTTTTCTCTGTGCCCTTTTAAGCCCATGGATCTGTGAGCCAGCATTCTCTTCCATAGCAGTAATAAGCCCACCCAGATGGAGTTACAGCACTATGCTTTGAAAGAAGGAGGCCATCTTGCAAGCTGAAGAGGATGGGTGTCAGCAGGCTCTATTTTAGTGGAAATTAACCCACCTCTGACTACCCCTGGTGTGTCTTCAAGACAACCCATTTTGCCTGCTTAGGGGTGGGTGATGGCAGCTGTCCTAGGATGGGGCTTAGCTTCAGGGATACACAAGAACATTTCTCAATTCCCTCCAACTCATCAGACTGTCCTAAACTGAACTCTGGTCCCAGTCAGCTCCAGCCTCACTTCTCCCTCCTTCTCTGTTGTTAGGGACCTTCTTTCTCTGGCTTTGCCTTATCCTCTCCCTACCCCCAACCCACTACCCCTTCCTTATTTGGTTTAAATTACTCCTTTGAACTTTGGTCTCATTATTTTTGGACCTGTCATTTTGTTTGGAAGCTTTTCTTTCCAAGGGCTCCTTCTGTTCTTCCCTTTTCACTCTCTTGGATACGTTGCCCAAAAGCTTCTTTTACAGTTCCTTTTTGGTGGTTTTTATTACCTCCATGCATCTTAATCTGAGCAGCTCAGAGCTTCAGAAGCATTGTGATCTTCCCCTGGATCCCTGCTTGTTGGTTGTCAGGGGTGCTTCTCTGTTTAAAGGGCCATGGCTAATTCTATTCCTCCAGCAGCTCATCACTCATCTAGGAATGTCCTTTCCCCTTCCAACCTGAGGAGTTTGCTCAGCTGCTGCCATCGAAGCCTTATGCTTTCTACTTGAAGCCAGAGAAATACATTTCCACTCTCTGTACTTGGCTATTAAAACCAATGGATCTTGGCACTATCATGCCTTCCTCTGGAAAGCAAGCTGGATTTGGATTTAGAGGATGCAAGTTCAAATTCTGGTTCTGGTTCTTACTTCCCATAAGTCATTTCCTTTCTCTGGGCCTCAGTTTTTCTCATTTGCAAAATGATGGAGGGAGAATAAATGACTTCTAAGGACCTTTCCAGATCTAAGTCGATGATTCTATGATCTAGCAGCAATAATCTTATTGCCATTTTGTTTTCCTCAAATAGACATCTTGGGGAGGCAAAGAGGCTTTCCCAGTGGGGTAATGTGACCAAGCTGGGAACTGAGCTTCTGATGAACTAGGTCTGTTCCCATCTCATCCCACACCTCAGGCTCACCTCTTATTGCCACAGTGTGTTGGGTTTCAAAATATGGGAAATTTTCTCCAAATCAAAGGCCAAGGCCCTGACCCCAAAAGAAAGTGTGCTGCTTCCTTCTGTCATCCTGTACATTGGTCAGATTCTAATGCACAAGTAAGCATTGCTATGCTTTGTTTTCTCCATCATTTCAAGGATACTCAGTTTCCCATCCATGACTTGGCAGGTATTTGAGAGTTTCTATGTCATAAAAATTCGTTATCTGTAGCCACTCTGTTGATGAGCCTTTCTGATATTAAGTAGGTTGGTCTTTAGACAATAGTTATTCACATATGCATGTGTACTCTGTACATATATACATGTGTATGTATGTGTGTTTGGGGGGAGAGAGAGAGAGAGAGAGAGAGAGAGAGAGACTAGGTAAAAGAGGCCATTTTTTGCCTCATTTCTTACCTAGCCTTAAGCACTGAATGGGCATTGCCTCAGTCAAACTGAGGCCCAGCAAAGACAAAGTCTTTGCTTAAAAAGCTTGAAAAGGCCAAGGTCTTCTACTGCATCTGGGTCCATCTCCAGTCATCCTGATCTATATCTTGCCACTGGACTCAGATGGCTCTGGAGGAGAGACTGAGGCCGGTGACCTCACACAGCCCTCCTTCACTTAAATCCAATTCACTTGCATGTCATGGCATCACCTCCCTGATGTCATGGTCCTCTTTGAGAATGAAGGACAAACAACAACAACTTACTCCTAAGTGGTACCTGTTGTTAATGTTCCCTTCTAGGCCACAGGCCTCTCTTCTAGACATGGCTCCTTAGGGTTATAATAAATATGACTAATCCAGCCTTATTTTCTACCTTCTGTACTAAAGCCAAGGCCTTGTTAGGCCACTGAATGAGCAAGGTGCTTTTCTGTTTGAGCATCTATTCCCTTCCCTTTGGTTTCTGCTGAAACTTGTGTCCTGTGCAGCCAAAGTCATTCACCCTACCAGCTAGGCCATTATTCTCCCTAGGTTGGGCCCACAGGAAATCTCCAACGTTCCTCTCAGTTGTATATTTCCTGCTTTTCTTCTCTCTCGTTTCTCCTGGAGTCACTCTGGCAGGTAGTCTCATGTTACTTAGATAGCTTGGCAGAAATTTAAAGGATTCAACATTTCTTTTAGGCTACTGATTCTTAATCTGAGGTCCATGAACATGTTTTTATTTTTTCTAAATATATTGATAACAATATTTCAATAGAAATGCTTTTTCTTTATAATCCTATGTATTTTACATTTTGCATTTAAAAATATTATTCTGAGAAGAGTTTCAAAGGCTTCACTCAACTTTCAAAGGGGTCCATGACACTTTGGCCACTGTCTGCTCCTGATCCCCTCTGCAGACTTTGGCCTTCTTCCATGAGCCAAACCTATCAATATTATTCTTCACAGTCCATCCTATTTCCACCTTCAGGCCTATACTGAGCTTTCTTTCATTTCCGTAGAAATTCCTGAAAAAAAATTATGCTTTTCCCTGGGCTCCAGATTCAGTCTTTTTTTCTTTTTGTTTCAGGTTTAAACTGTTTTCCTGGAAGGCATTTGAGCCCTTGACTGGTTTCTGGGCTCTGACCCTAAAAATCTTTGACTCATCTTAATTTTCCCAAATGTTTTAATTTCCCCTGCATTTGCTAGAAACCTCCTCCCTCCACTAACTGGGAATTAACTATTATGTATTTACTTGCATTTATCCTCTTTCTATTTGTTTTATATATTGTTGTATATCTCCTTGTCTCCTCTGATGGAATGTGAGTTCCTTGAGAGTAGAGATTATTTCATTCTTGGTGTCTGTATCCCTTGGCACTTAGTATTGAGTCACTTAATAAGCGCTTGTTGATTGATTAATTAACTGAATCCTTTATCTGATCCTCCATCTACTCCCTTCTTCCTCATAAAACCAATTCAATCTCTCTCTCACTCTCCCTCCCTCTCTCCCCACCCTCACCACCCCACTGTCCCCTCTCCCCCCACCCCACATTTGCATTTCTGTCTCTTTATCTCTATCTCTCTATTTCCCTTACATTTCCTCTTAGGACATTTCTAGTTCACTCTTTTGCCTGCCTCCCTCCCTACCATCTTGTTAAGTTTCCATCCAGACTCACACTTTTACTATCTTAACTCTTCATTGCCCTCCCTCCATTTAACAACTTCACATCACTTGGTCAAACTCTGAATATGGTCCAGCATCCATTCCATCCACCAGAGATACCTCAAATCCAAATGAGCATGCTCAAGAAAGTCCCCATCTTGCCCTGAGAATGAATAGAATATGTGCATAGCATTTCAATACTCTCAAAAATATCCATTATTTTGTCTACGTGCTCACTACTTCTATTGATGTAGACCAAAACCTGATTCTCACATTTGAAGAAAATTTCCTGAGTTGATGAGGTTAAGAAAAATTATCACAGAGTGGCCAACCTACTGGGGCTATTTCTTCTAATTTATTAAAAAGATCTTCAAGTCTTTTCAGTTTGGTTAGGAACTATCAGATCCTGAATTTTATTGGAAGAAACTTCAAGAACTCAGGGTCACCTAGACAACCCAATGAAGAATCACAGTAGGACTTTATTAGACGATTTTCTCTTAAAGTATTGTGAGATTCCACATTACATTTTCATATCCCAAATCTGAGCTCAATCCACAATCATTTTATTGTGAAAGGGACATTTTTTCTTTATTTGGTATCATGAGAATTTTTATCATTGGCTAAGTGGAAGAGATCTATCCACCCCATGGCCAAAATTTTGTGGCTTAGAAAGATGAACTAATTGGTTGCATCATGCTTACCTTTAATAATTAGAAGGATAGCAGAAATCTACTTGACCCTAAGGCATTTTGATATGGGGATTTGGGTTAGATGGTCTCTGAAAACTCAACCCCAATGGGCTCTAAAATTCTTAAGATACTATCACTTCCTCCTAGTAGAATCCCTGCTAATATCATTCATGCCTGGGCCCTTCATGTTTGCTCAGAGGTTCCCATGTTTATAAGATACCAGGATTTAGAACTACAAGGGACCTCAGAGATCATCTTGTCCCAAAATATCAAACACACATCTCAGTATGGCAGGAACCAAATTAAAATGTAATTGGCAAATAGTTAACAAAGTAAAAATATAAATGGAATATAGATAATGGTAACATGGGGTTTTCTAAGTCCAAATGTGGTATGCAGGATTCTTTACATAGGCTTCTGTTTCTGTTTGATTTTGACACTACCAATCTAGTCCAATCTCTTGCTTTTTACAGATGGGGAGCTAGCGTCCCAGAGAACTTTAATAACTATCTGAATGTCACATAGGTGGCTGATCCCTATTTGAACCCAGGTCTTCTGACTCCAAGTCCATTAAAATTTCCACTATGCCTGTTGGCACAGCAGAAGGAATGGTAATGAACTTCTGCAAGTAATAATATATGTTGGCTCTCACTCCATGGTACTAGAAATCATAGAACTCTCCAGGTTGGAAGGTATTAGTCATGTATTATTCAAAGTTATTGTTTTTGTTGTTTCAATACTTTATTTACAGCTAGAATCATGTGATAGTACAACTAATATAAGGTGGTGGAAGGAAGGGAGGAAGGAAGGAAGGAAGGAAGGAAGGAAGGAAGGAAGGAAGGAAGGAAGGAAGGAAGGAAAAGGAAGGAAGGGAAGAAAAGGGAAAGGAAGGAAAGGGAGGGAGGGAGGAAAGGAAGGAGGAGACAAAAGGAAGTTGTTTCACTAAAGCTGAAATAAAAACAAAACAAAACAAAACAAAGAAAACTAGCTAGTAAAATGAAGGACAAGATTATCTTATTGGCCTGAATTCAAGGGGGTGTTCCAGAAGATAACTTGAGCTCCTTCCAGTTCTAAGTTGTATAGTTGCATGTTCACTAACAAATAACTAATAATGATCCAATTGATTAACATAGATTACAGACCCATTAACTATTTCAAGGACTTTTTGTATGGCAAGATGTTACACTGGAAAGAGTTTGGATTTGGAATCTAAGGCCCTGGGTTCAAATTCTGGCTGTACTATTTACTACCTATATGACCTTTGGACCTCCATTTCCTCATTGAAAAAAATGAAGAAGTTGGCCTAGATGACCTCTAAAGTCCTTTCTCCCTCTAAATCCATGTTTCCATGATACTAACTATATATATATATATATATACATATATTCATTATTATTCATCATTACTTCTCTACCTTCTGTTGGTCATTCAGTTGTGAACTGCCCAGTGGTATGCTGGTACATGTTTAATAGCCAGCTCTTCAAAAAGATAAAAAAGGCATTTAGCGACTATTTTTAAGTTTAATCTTCATTATTAATATTTTCTTCATCAATTTTTTAAGTCTAGACAATCAACAAAACAATAAATAAATTAAGGTCTGATTTATAGCTGGAGTTTGCTGATTTTTAAGGTGTAAATGCTTGGGCACTGGAATAAGCAGGCTCAGCACACTCCTGGTTCTTACTTACCTCTCTTCCTCTAGGTAGAATGACCCCAAATGATACCAAAAAGATCTGAAAAGGGATTCAGCAAACTGAAAAAGGCTTTTTTTTTTTTATGCTTAATTGTCCCTTGCATCAGGAATTTTTCTAAGGTTTAACCTAAGTCCTGCTTAGCTGAACTTCCAGCTCACGTCCTCTTATTTGTCTCACTAGTGGAGATTAAGAATAGCTGTTGATCAGTTTCTTTAGCATAATCTTCTGGATCTTACAGGTCTCCACAATGAACAAATGTCATCTGAAAGGAAAGGCATTTTCCACTGTAGATAACAAAGTTGGGGGTGGGAGGAGGAAAGATAACCTGTTTTGTAGAACAAGATGCTTGGGGAATCAGTCAATACAACATCACTTCTGTATGCCCTCCATACAGACTACTTCCTCCTTCCTCCTTCCTTCTTCCTCCTTCCTCCTTCCTTAGGGGCCTTCTAATTCTAGTAATGGACTGAGTGAGCTCAGAGTGCCCTCTATTGCCTAACAGAAGTACCATAGCACCCCAGGATGAGGCATGTCTGATAAACAGTTGTGAGTGAGCCCTTTTCTGGCAGATCATTATCCCACGGCAGTCTACCCAGTCCTTTGACATTCACAGAGGTGAGAAGAAAAGGGGAGGATGAAAGGGGAAAGAGTTGCTGAAGACTGAGTAGGCATATGGAATGTGGATTTTTTTTTCCATATTAAAGACTGTTCTCTCTGCCAGGGCCTCTGGGCACATGGTCTGCATAAGGAGAACATTGGCATTCACCTACATGTAAATGGACAACTCAGCCTTTTCTTGGACCTGTGACAATCTGAATGGAAAGGCCCAATGGAGAAGCCAGATGCATGTCAACAGGGCCATGCAGGGAAGTCTTTACCTTGAGATCACCTTGAGTTCACTCCTCAGGACCACTCTGACATAAACCCACTGATGATGATGCCCAAAGAAAGCACCAGATTTTCTTACTACAGAATTCTCCTTCTCTGGATGTGTCAGGAGGGCAGACTGTTCATTTGCATCTCCCTTCTTCCTCCCATATCATCATTTCAGTGGCCATCACCCAAGAGACTCTGTCCTGTTGGTGAATCCTTAAAAAAAAAAATTTTGAAAATAAAGGAGATCCTAGGGTATGGGTGCATATTCACATGAGAAAGAATTTTTTTTTACATACAAATTGAGAAAAGACCTTGATGCCCTTCAGTTAACTTTTGATAGTGATACCTGGAGAATGCTGGGAAAGAGATACTTTGGTAGAGTGTGATTCCAACAAATGTCGATTTTGATGTGACCAATAAATTGCATCAGAACCTTAGTCTGATCTGTCTTGATAATTTAAAGGCCATTATTTTCACAAGAAGAGTCAGACAGCAATATGGACCAATTGTTCACTGTATACACAGCCCATACTAAGGTCTACAAGAGGAAAGATTCAGAAGAGATTGAAAACCAGCTGCAAATCCATCTGAGCCACTAACTTTCTAAGTGACCTTGCACAACACACTTCACCCTTGGGTCTCTGTTTCCACTTCTCTAAAATGAGGAGTTTGGACTAGAAGATCTCTAATGTCATCTATAATTATATGTCGAAATTTTATGATACCATGTCTAAAGCAGAAGTCAGAACAATACGCAAAAAAAGGATAAAAATGAAAATGCTAGAATATTCTACGCATTGAAGTTAATTAATTTAAAATAAATAGCCAACTAAGTAGATTTAACTGTTTGTATTGATTTTTAATGTTAAAATTATAATAAAATATTTTAAATGAACCCAGAAACATAGATAAGGAAATATATAAACAAGTACAAAAGTGCAAATGGGGGAGGAGAGGGGAAGAGAAAGAATGAGAAAGGGAGGGCAGCAGAGAGAGATAGAGAGAGGAGGGGAAGGGACAGGAAGGGAGGGGAGGGAGGAGAGAGACAGACAGACAGAGAGACAGAGAGAGAGAGAGACAGAGATCTAGCCCATCCCACTCCCTACTTTATAGATGAGGAAATGAGGATCAGAAAGGTGAAGATCCTATAGGTAGCACGTGCCAGAGTTGAGATTAGAACCCAAGTCCCCTTTTCCACTGCATAACCCCAGGGTGAATCACAGAAGGAGATGAGATTTGAGGGGGCAAGGTTTTGAGGGAGGGGAGAGACATGGCTTGTGATGAAGGAGCAGGGGCTACATGGGGGGTGGGGAGCCTGTGTCTAAGGCAGAACCAGGAACAAACAAATAGCACAGGAGGGTGGGGAGCATGTTAGCTCCATTGCAAGCAAGATCAGGAGCCCAGGAACAATGAAAAAGAAGAGCCAGCTCTGTAGTTAGATTTGGGGATAGGGTGGGGAGCAGTAGAGGCCCTGAAGGTACATATTGAGGAGTTTGGATCTAATGCCAGAGGAAATTGGGAGCTGAGTCAGCAACTTCATCCAAACATCTGGAGGAGAATGTGAGAAACTACAGCCTCCTTAGTCTCTGAAGTTGAATCATGAGAACAAGATTGTTCCTGAGATTTTCCAACCCGGGGCAAAGACAGAAGAACAAGAGGTGCTTTCTTAGAGAAGTCCTGGAACCGGGCTAGGGTGGAATCAACAGTCAGCAAATAGAAATGCACTTTTTAACTGAACCTCTAGAGATCTAAAAAATAAAAGGCAAGAAAACTGTTTGGCTTTAGATGAACAAACTCTCTGGTTTATTTCCCTCTGGTTAAATCATTGGAGAACGTTAAGAAAAAAAACAGTATTTATTAGCAATTTTATTCAAGATATATGAAGCAGCTTGGCACAGTGGGCAGGGAGCTAGTCTCAGACTCAGGAAGACAGGTTCACATGATGACTGTGTGACCCTAGTCAAGCCACAACCTCCAAATGCCCCAGACAACTAAGTGTGATGAAGGACTGGCCCATAAGCCCAGCCATTTAGAGCATGTGCGGTATGCTGGGCCAAGGCAATCTCCTTGTGTAGACAGAGTGTCTACAGCTGTGACTGGTTCTGGGACTGATATGGGAAGAAGGGAACCTCTCTGATGGGTTACATAGCTCGAATTAGGTAGGGGAGTGGGGCTAGGATTTAAAAAGTCAACCAGAGCCTGTTTCTGCTCTTTGGCTGACCTTTTGCTACTCAAAGACCTTGTGCTGAGAGAAGAAAGACAATACTGCGAAGGGAGAGCCTTAAGCCCTGCTCACCTGAGGCTGACATATAGCACTTGGTTGTTCTCTTGACATTGGGTCTTCATTTTAAGTGGATGAGAGTAGAGGAGACTATGAATGAACTGTCAGTTTTACAAGGTCAGGAGAAGAAGCCACTGGGAGGTTTAAGAATGGAGTCTGTGCTGGAATTCATAGTCAGGATTGAGGAGGATTGAGGAGCAGCCTTTGGGACCCAGTCTGGCAGCAGCTGAAACAAAGCTCAAGCCACAGTGATTCCACATTTGGAAGTGAACTTGGTGAGACCAGTGTGAGAAACTACCTTAAATCTGATCCCATTCTTTCCAGAGATTAAGGTGGTATAGGGCAGAGGATGCCCCAGAAGGAATGTGGGGAGACAGTAATGCTTGTATATCTGTTTTTCCTATATTTTTGAAGTAAGCATCCCTTTGCAAATGTTAATGGATATTAACTGGTTAAATGGAACTAGGGCATTAATCACTGCCAGCTAGCTAATTCAATTCTGTACATATGGGAATATCTGCCAAGCCCAGCCTGCCTTGGCATGAAGCACTTTGCAGAGAGAAGTACCCTGTGTATACAGCCAAAAATATGGAATGGGAGATTGAGCAGGTAGTATGAAAGACACACCTGAAACCTTAGGGGTACCCCTAGAACCCTGAAGGGAGATGCAGCCTCCCTCCCTTTGTGAGAATCAGGCCAGAGATACAGTACTGCAAAAGTCTACATGTTGTAGAACAAATATTCAACCACAATAGTAAGAAGTTTCTTACCAGGAGCTCCCTACACTCATGAAACCACTGATCCAGTAAACATAAAAATATTCAAGGTATTGTGCCAGGTGCTGAGAATACAAGAAGAATCGGGCATTAGTATGGCCTTCCTTTACAAAGCAAAGTCCCATTTTTAAAAATTGTAACATCATTTCCTCCGGTATGCCAATGTTTCAGTGAATCTTTAATCTCATGAATGTGGCCATTCCCTCCAATGAAGTAAATTGTGTGACTGTTATGCATGACCTTCTGGGAATTTGCTGTGAGGCAGAGGACAAAGGCACAAATAGCTGTAATAGTTTTGTTTTGTTTTTTTAAATAACAAATTAAGTGAACGAGAGAGGTGTAAAAAAAATGTGCCACATTAAATGGACAAGAGAAATTATAACTATGGGGAAAAGACTGAGAAAATTTTTTCTCATTCTTTTCTCTTATTTTTCTTTCCTTTCCTTCCTTCCTTCCTTTCCTTCCTTTCTTTTTCCTTCCTTTCTCTCTCCCCTTCTTTCTTTCTTTCTCTTTCATCCTTTCTCTTTTTTTCTCTTTTTCTCTTTCCCCCCTCCTCTTTCTTTCTTTCTCTTTCTTTTTTCTTTCTCTCTGTCAAAATTATCATTGACTAAGACTCAGACCCAGAATTCTGTTTTAGGCCACAACAGATCATGGAAAATCCTTATACAAATCATCATCATCTTCATCATCGTCATCATCATCATCATCAAATCCTGCCTCCAACACCAAAGGAATAGACAACATTTATCTAAGTACATTAATGATTACAAAGTGTTTTTTCATACATTAGCTCAGCTGATCCTCACAACAACCCTGCTAGGTAGGTAGAACAGGCATTCCACACATGGTGGAGAGCTGGTACAAAGACATGGAGATGAGAAATGGATGGTTGTGAATGGCAATAAGATCAGTTTGACTGGCTCATAGAGTGCAACTGAAGGGCAGTGATTAGTCTTGAAAGGTATCTGAGAGCCAAGTTGTGAAGGTTTTTAAATGACAATATTAGGAGTTTATATTTGATGCTAGAAGTAAGAGAGAGCTATTGAAGTTTATTGAATAGAGAAATGACATTGTTGAACAATGCTTTAGGGAAATCACTTAGGCTTTTGTGTGGAGGACTGGATCAGAGTGGTGAGAGACTCAAGTCAGGGAGACCTCTCTTAGCCTCTTAATTAGGAGGCTATTATAATGTGATCTAGGTGAGATGTGATGAGGGCCTGAACAGGGGTGGTGGCTACAAGAGTGGAAAGAAGGTTATAGATGAGTGTAATTGTGGAAGAAGAAAACAACAGGATTTAGTAACTAATTGGAAAGGTTAAGGTTAAGGAAGAATGAGAAGTCAAGGATAAACACCAAGATTGCAAACCTGGGTGACAAGGATAGTGGCATCCTCCATTGAAATAAGGAAGAGGTCTGGATTGGGAGGTCAAGATAATGAGTATGGGAGAGGGAAACTTATTGAGTACACTATGTCTATGGGACATCCAGCTTACAATGTCTAATAGTCAATTGATCGTGTGGGACTGTCTCTAAGAAGAGAGACTAGGGCTAAAACAACTAATATGAGTTATATGAATAGAAATGTTAATTCAATCCATAAAATAATAATTCATTTCATATAAACTGATGGAGTTTCTAGAGAAGTGGGTATATATTGAAAGGAGGGGACCCAGCAAAGAACCTTGGAGTACACCCACAGGGTGCGTGATATGGATGAAGAACCCAAGAATAGGGTCTGAAGAGGAACAGTCAGGTAGAAGGAAAACCAACTGAGAACAGTGTCATGAAAACCCAGAGATGATAGTTTTCACATGTGATTGATGAGGAGGTGGAAACTCACTTCACATTGCCCTTTTGAGGTTCTGTAAGAAGAGAACCACATGGACATAATCCCTTCTTTCTGGGAACCGACAGGATAAAATGTCATGGACGCAGCTAGATCTGTAACAAACAGATGGTCCAATAAAAATATGAAACCACTACCTGAAATTAAACAATGTCCAACCAACACAGGAACCTGAAATAAGATATAGAGGTCAGTCAATGGTAAGAAAGAAATAGAGAAGCAAAGAGAAATGAAGAGAAGCCAACAGAGAATATCACAACTGTGTGTGTGTGTGTGTGTGTGTGTGTAATTTTCATGGTTGACTTTGCTGCTGCCTCTTTGTTCTAATACTATAAAGTAGCTCTCTACTTCCTAGAGAAACTAGGTAATATGATGGATAGAGTATTGGGCCTGGAGTCAAGAAGACCTGAGCTCAGATCCAACCCCAGATACCTTCTAGCTATGTGACCCTGGACAAGTAACTTTAACCTCTGCTTGCCTCGGTTTCCTCAACTGTAAAATGGGAATAATAACAGAATATACCTCATAGGGTAGTTGTGAGGATTAAATGGGATAATATTTATGAAACACTTAGCACAATGCCTGGCACATAGTAGATGCTATATAAGTCCCTTCCCCTTCTTCCTGCATAAGACAAATGAGGTCCAGAGTTGTTGGGGACTAACCTCTGATTTCTGAGACCTCTGTAAAATGAGGCCATTTTTGGGCTTCTCTGTAGTCTCAGAGAAAGAAAAACAACAGCAGCCTGGCCTTCATCACAGTCTATACAACAGCAACCTGGCCTTTATCACCGCCTGTGTACCCAGACTCAACTGTTACATATATGGTAGCTGAAATCCCCTAAACTAAGATCTGCCATAGTTTCTATTCCATGTGTGTGAGAGGCAGGAGTAGGGTATAAGTACTAAGCCAAGGACGTGTGACTTAATTTCAATCATCAATCAACATTTATTAAGCACCTACTATATGCCATAAGTACTGGGGATACAAAAAGAGGCAAAAGACAGTCCCTGATTTCAAGGAACTCAAAATCTAAAGGAGGAGGCAATAAACAAACACATATATACAAAAACTTCACAAGAAAACATGTTTCCCTTTCTTTCTTCAAAACGAATATTTTAAGACAGAAATGTGGCTTTACTTAGGATGAGGAAATACTGTCCTAATTACAGGAAAGACATCTGAGAGAAGGAAATTGATGCTAACGCAGTAGATAATGCTAGAGCAGGCACTGGATTTACTAGTCCAAAAACCTGGATTTGAGTCCCGGATTATGCCTCTTAGCCACGTGACTGTGGGTCATTCACTTAATCTCTCCGGGCCTCAATTATCTATAAAACGAGGATAATAATATTCATACTGCCTACTTTATAGTACTGTGAGCAGCAGGGTATCATAGAGCCTTGAGTGAAGGACTTGTAGTCAGAAAGACCTAGGCTTGAATCCTGCCTCAAGTAATTAGTAGCTGGGTGACCCTAAGTGACACTGGGAGACCTGGGTGACTCAAGTCACTTAATCTTTCCTGGCCTCAATTTCCTCACCTTTAAAATTACGGGTTGTGGGACATGGTGGTGTTCATATATAGTCCCCTGGTGCTGAGAGGTTGAGAGACTGAGGCTGGTAAATATCTCTAATTCAGGTACAATGAGTTTCAGAAGACCTAATGTTCATTAGGGATCCCAAGCTGCCAAAGGCAGGGGAAGGCACAAACAGGGTCAAATTGGAAGAAAAAGGAGCAGGTTAAAGCTTCTATGCCAATCAGCATTTGGAACTGAGGCCAGGTCAATGAGTGGCCATTGCACTTATTGCCTGGTTGACATAGAGAGGCCCAGTCTCAATAGATAGACAGATGATAGATAGATAGATGGATGGAAGAATAGATGGATGGATGGATAATGGATAGATGGATAAATAGATAATTGAAAGAGAAAAATAGATTGATGATTAACAGGTGATTGATATAAATAAATAAATAAAAATTAAAACAAGATATTCAAACTAGATGACCTTTAAAATCCCTTCCAACTCTAAACCCATGATCCAATCCCTTTGTAAACTGTAAAGCCCTATCTCAAAGTGAGTTTTTATCAGTCTTGTCCCTAGCTACCCACTCTTAACTCAGCCATCTCAACTGCCCTGCTACAAGCCTCTGAAGACCATGAAAAAGGTATAAATAAGAAACATCGAGTGAACTCATTCCCTATATCAGAAAAAAAATCAGAGTAATACCTAAAGGAAACTTATAAGTAACCACCACCACCATCATCATTGTCATCATCATCATCATCACTAAGTCTGCTTTCAAGACAGTGCCACAAGAGAAGCCCGTTCTAGTGTCATTCTCTGGCCTCCTTTCCCTTATTGCAGGCTCATAATTATGAACATGTATGGTCTGCGATTCATTTACTGAGGCAGGAAGGCTGGGAGGTCATAAGTCCCAGGCCTGCAGCAAGTAGTCTGTTCAGGAGAAATCAAAGTCCAAGCTAATTGTCATTATTAACTTCCCCCAGTGTTCTCACCCCACCTCCCTTTTTATTCTCATGGAAACAGAAAGTGGACTTGAGGTGAAACATCTGTTTCGCTTGGGGCAAACTTCATTTATCTTCTCCTTTTTTCGCTTTAAAAAAAAGCAGCTCTATTCTTTTTTTTTCTTCCTCTTTTCCCTCTCTTTCCAATTCTACTCCATTCAACCCATTTATATCCAATTCAACTCCATTCAGCTCAACAAAGGACAGCCCATCCCTAGATTTCTAAGAGCCCAGTTACCCAGTTTGCTTCTCCTCTTTCCTCCAGCTACCATTCAGAGATCTCCTGAAGCCTTAGTTCTTCTGCTCAAGGAGAAAGAAGGAAATCAAGCCCAAACCAGTGCATCTGGCACCCTGGAATAATACTGGTAAAATATTTGAAGGGAAGAAGTCCCACAACTGTAATTATTTAATTATTGCTGGTTTCAATGCCACCAATGTCAAAGAGAGCACACCAGATGTTTTTTCTCTGTGGTATTTATAGGACTCAATAACCAAGAGTATCACATGTCTTTTTTTTGATACTAAAGTTCCCCCTACTTCCAGTGGGGAGAAAAAACAATAACAAATAATTAGGATTTAATATTAAGCCAACCCCCCCAAAAAAAACCTAACAAAAGTATGAATATTCAAAAGCCAACAAATTCCAATGACTCCTTTATTCTATAAGGAGTTTAATTTAGCCTCCAATATTGCCAACCATACAACAATTCCTTATCAGCTTTATCAACATAAGACCTTGAGCATCTATTACATGTGCTATCATGGTTCCAGGAGGCGCATGGAGCAAGGTAGACAGAGTACAATGTATGTGACCAAATCTGGAGAGGCTACACAATCAGAATCAAGTTACTTTAAACTTCCAGCTTCCAAGTCACTCCTATAGGACCATACATTGTAGAAAAGCTGCCAGTCTATGGGGATAGAGGTAGTCTCCTCACCTTATACCAGTAAAGCTGCAGGTAAGATTTTTTTTAAATATGCATAGATAGAGATGCAAAGAAAAAAAAGCAATTGATTCCCTAAAAGAGCTCATATTCCTAGGGAAAGAGAGTATTTGACTTCCCCCTCCCCACATTTGATATGGTCACAGAAAGCAAGGAATAGGTAACAAAGGCAATAAGGTATAAATGAATTAACAAATCATTAACACCTGGTGATGCCCCTTTATGGGTAGGGATCTAAAAGGGCAAAATGGGCCATGCTCACAGAGATTTCAAATAGTTATGCCCCAGATACAATGAGGCAGTTGGGGGAGGGGGGATGGAGGCCAAAAGCTGTCTGCAGAGGCTATTTCTACAGAAGGTGGGGAGGGGAGATTCAAAAGGAGCATCTATCAGGAGAATTCAGTGGGGTGGATTCATTCACTCAAGGGAGCAAGCAGCTTCTAGAAGAAGGAACTCTGGCAGAGAAGGGGGCTAGCCGTAGGCTCAAGATAGAGTTAATTGTAGCAATTGTAGCAGTCCTCTGCTGAACAACCCTCCCAGTAGACGTGCCGTGCCCAGGGTGGGGCTGTATAAAGATCCAATAAAAGGAGAGAATACATCAGAAGTTATTCCGACTACGTGTATTTGCCGCGTGTATGCTTCAATACTAATGTACTCTAAATTTCTGCCTGTTCTTCCACAGTCACTGTGTACATTTGTGGGAAATTGAACCCCAGGTTAATAGAGTTCTAGTGCCTTCCCTTTCTTAATTATTTCCTATTTATCCTATATATAGCTTGTTTTGTATATTTTTGTCTGTGGTCTCCCCAATTAGATTGTAAACTCCTCCAGGACAGGGGCTGTCTTTTGCCTCTTCTTGTCTCTCTAGTGCTTGACACGGTGCCTGGAACATAGTAGGCACTTAATTAATATTTACTAATTGATTATAGGGCAATGTTTTATAGCTATGCTTTTGCTATGCCATGTTAGTAAATGTCTTTGCTAAAAGTTAATAGTGTCTACTAGCTGATTGTTAATAGTAAACACATAGGTGGGGACTTTTGAGCTATAGTTTTAAGAGTATAGCTCTACAAGATATACTGTAGAATCTAGGGGACAAGTAACCACCCTCTAAGGGCCCATCCTGAGAGTATAAATACAAGTTAAAGAAATAACCCAGAGGAGGGGTACTATAATTGGATAGATTTAGGGCTAGAAGGGTCCTTATAGGCTAATCCAAGTTCATTGTTTTACAGATAAGGATGCTGTAACTAGACAAAAAGGTTTTGAGAAAAGAACAAGTGGGATCTGAAGTGTGCCAAGAAAGGTGAGACATTGGAAAAATGAAGTTAAGGGGTGGTTTAGGCAGGAGGGACTGGGAAGCCCAGGAACAGAATAAGAAAAGCTACTCTAATGAGGGAGATTTGAAGGGGGAGGAAAGGGACTTGGAAAGGACAGCTGAAGAGTGCTAGAAACAAATTGAAACTACTTCTGAGCTTTGCTGAGGCCCTAGCCCTGACTCTGAACATGGACATGGAATGTCTCGTGTCTCTGAAGAGACCCCACAGCCCGGACTAACTACATTTTCCTGATTCAAACGGCTTCTCGACTCCCGGAGTGATCCTGTCTCCCCGGACAGCTTGCTCTAGATTCTGAAGCCTCCAACACAAGCGTCTCAGTGTCGAAAACTAAAAATGAACCAGCCGACTTTCCACAAGCTGAGCAGCAGAATGATAAATCAAGCAGCTAGTGAAAGTTTGCAGCGAGGGAGGACCAGAATTGTCTCCCACTTATTTTCAACAAGAACAAGAGGGAAACAAGGATCCCCAGGGAAAATCTGGCACTAAACATTAAAAGCCAAGTGTGGTAGAAATTGGGTTTTCTAGCAATCAGTTCAGCCACCTAGGAGATGAGAGCCTTCTCGTTCTACTTATTTTTGCAGCCTCATAGAAAAAGCAATCGAATCCTCCCCCTCATGAGGTACAATGATACATCTCAAAGCTGTCTGGGTGAGTCTGGCATTATGCTTAGGCAAAGTAGGGGGCTGCTTCTGCTGTGTGACCAGAATTGTATCAAAGCACTGTCCTGTCCAAAAATTTCTTCTCAAGCTTGCCACCATGGCTGAGAATTTCCATTATTAAAACCACTCCTTTGCCTTAAGGTATCACATTTATGGGTGGAGGGTAGGAGGTGGGAGTGGGGTTTCTGTTAGACTGCACATATAGAAAGTACTAACTCACTCTTGTCCTTTTGTTATACTAGCAGAGAAAAGGATGGTATATGGGACTAACTGATGGTGAAAGAGAAGGAGGAATGTCTCTACCATTAGACTATGAATTCCTTGAGAGAGAGACTGGGTTAGCCTTTTTTAAAGCATATTTTTATTTTCAGTTCAAATTCTCTCCCTCTCTCCCCCGACTCATTGAGAAGACAAGAAATATGAAACTCATTATACATATGAAGTCATGCACAACATATTTCCACATTAGCCATATTCTGGAGGGGAAAAATAAGAAAAATGGCTTTTGCCTTTCTTTGTATCCCTAGAACTTAGCAGAGTGCCCAGTATATAGCAAGTGCTTAATAAATGCTAACTGAAGTCTGGAGGGTAGGGAACCTGCCATGGAAGGAATATCCTTTGCAGAGCACCAAAGTGAAAGGAGGTAGGCAATAAAGACATGATAAGACATCAGATAGTATTCAAGAGAGATTTATAAAATGGTGGGAGAAGAATGGTTCGGAGGCTAGGCAGGTGACCAAGTGACCTACAGAATGATATTTCTTGTCTTTGGAAGTATAAGGAAGGCATGGAAAGGAGGCTCATGGAGGTGAAGGAAGACCTGGAAGACAAACTTCCAGCATCACTTGGCTCTTGCATGTAATCAGCTACATATTCCCAATTCTCTATAAACCCACGGGAGATGTGTTTCCCCAATCCCCAATTCAGACCAAAGAGTCAAGCTGGGGAAGACTAACTCTCTCCCCCAAGGAGGTTCCAAACTCATCAAGTACAGTAGGTTGGACATTCTTTAGTTACCAAAAGATGGTAGATTTAGAGCTAGAAAGGACCTTCAGGGTCATCCAGTCCAGCCCGTTCATTATCTTATTTGAGGAGACTAATGTCCAGAGAGTAAAGTAACATCCCTAAGATGGCACCAGTGTTAAGAGTCAGAGGCATGTATGAAACCCAGCTATGCAGACGTAGAGCCAGTGTGTTCTTTCCATTGTGAAATCCATTGCTTCTAACCCAATGCCTGTTGTTATTTACTCAGTGAGCAAGTGTAGCTCTTATGGCTTTATTATATGACCTTGAGAAAATCATTGAGAATGAAACAAGGGAGTGGAGGAGCTACCAAAAAGGATCCCTTAAAGGGGAAAATGCTGACACTCATTGTTCCTGACTACCCTTTTAATAAGAAATGGTCGATTTATGCTCTTTCTTCCCCTTCCCAAAGTAGCTTTTCATTTTCTTTTAGTATTAGACCTGAGATTTCATTGCTGTAAGGAATTCTTGCTAAGGGAACTCCCTCTACCCATGCATATTATTACCTCTTGGCAGTGTATAGTCTCAGAGAGTTGCCTGAGGTACTGAGAAGTTATGATTTGCCCACCATATTCACACCACTGCCATATGTTAGAGACACTTCTTGAATTCAGATCTTCTCATTCCAAGGCTGACTCTCCATCCATTATACTACATAGCCACTGAAAAGTGCCACAAATTTATTTTTATCATACATATACATAAATTTATTTTGTGTATATACTGTGTACCTCAGTAGAATATAAACTCAAAGACAGGGACCTTTTGGTTTTTGTCTTTGTATCTTTGGAACCTAATGCAATACATGACATAGTAGTTATTTAATAAATGCTTGTTGAATTGAATTGTATTCCAGTATTGTGATGGAGTGGGAAAAGTAATAGATTGGAAGTCAAAACACCTGGGTTCACATCCTGATCAGTCATGCCTAGCCTAACTTTGGCAAATAATTTACTTTCTTGAAGCCTGTTTCTTCATCTGTAAAATGAGAGGGCTAGACTAGGTGATTTCTAATGTTCTTTCCAGTCCTAAAACCTAAATGGTAAGAGATACAATCTTTCCTTGGAGATAGAAGTATCAATAGAAACACTTCTGTAAGACCTTGAGTTTCTTAGATATCTGTTAAGCAGGTAGATGAAATGTTTTCCTAATTTTTTTAGGTGGGGGACCCTGCCTTTAAATGTTTTCAAAATCAAGGTTGTTAAATAATAATAAGAGAAGTTACTTCAAACTCCTTAACTGACCAACACCTCATGCCATATACTAAGATAAGATCAAAATGGGTAGATGATTTAGCAATAAAGGGTGATATAAGAAAATTAGGAGAGTATGGAATAGTTTACTTGTCAGATCTATGGATAAGGAAAGAATGTATGACCAAAGAAGAGATAGAGAGTATTACAAGATATAAAATGGATCATTTTGATTATAATAAATTAAAAAGGTTTTGCACAAATAAAATCAATACAGTCAAGATTAGAAAGAAAGCAGGAAACTGGGAGGGGGGAATATTCACAGCAAGTGTCTCTGATAAAGGCCTCATCTCTAAAATATATAGAGAACTGAGTCAAATTTATAAGAACACAAGTCATTGCCCAATTGATACATAGTCAAAGGATATGAATAGGCAATTTTCAGATGAAGAAATCAAAGCTATCTCTAGTCATATGAAAAAATGCTCTAAATCACTATTGATTAGAGAAATGAAAATTAAAGTAGCTCTGAGATACCACCTCGTACCAATCAGATTGGCTAATATGACAGAAAAATAAGATGATAAATGTTGAAGGTGATGTGGAAAAATTGGGACAATAAGGCACTATTGATGGAATTGTGAACTGATCTAACCACTCTGGAGAGCAATTTGGAGCTATGCCCAATGGGCTATAAAACTATGCATACCCTGTGATCCAGGTTTGCATGTAGCCCAAAGAGATAAAAAAGGAAGAGGATGTATTTTACATACATATATACAAACATATGCAGACATACACACAAATATTTATAGCAGCTCTTTTTGTGGTGGCTAAGAATTAGAAATTGAGAGGTCTCCCACCAGTTGTGGAAATGACTGAACAAGTTGTGGTATATGATTGTGATGGAATACTATTGTGCTATAAGAAATGATGAGCTAAATACTTTCAGAAAAACCTGGAAAAACTGACATGAACTGATGCAAAGTGAAGTAAGCAGAGCCAGAAGAACACTGTATACAGTAACAGCAGTATTATACTGTCATCGACTGTGAATGAACTATTCTTAACTACACAAATATCCAAGACAATTCTGAAGAACCTATGATGAAAAATGTTATCCACCTTCAGAGAAAGAACTGGTAGAATATGAATGCAGATTGATGCTTACTATTTTTTCTTTATTTATTTTTCCTTTTTTTTTTCTGTGTTTTCCTTCACAACATGACTAATATGGAAATATGTTTTGCAAGACTATAAATGTATATCTTTATCAAATTGTTTGCCTTCTCAATGAGGGAAGATGAGAGGAAAGAATTTGGAACTCAAAATTATAAGAAAAAAAGTTAAAAATTGTTTTTGCATGTAGCTGAAAAAAATAAAATATTAAAAATCAGGTTCTGTAACCTACCCCAGAGACACCACCATCCACACCACACACACACACACATACACACACACACACACACACACATGCACATGCACATACACATGTACACATACACACACAACTCAGGATTTTTCCCCTGCCTCTCTTCCCAATTTCTATTCCAATGCATCTGGCCTAGTCATTAAAAAGTTGTTTTTTTTTTTTTATTTTTGTATTTAGCATCAAACCTAAATCTGATTCTTTGCAATTTCTATCCATTACCTCTTAGTTCTGCTGTCTCAGGCCAAGGAGAGGTCCAATTCCAGTTTCTACATGACAATCTTGGAAATATTCATAGTCAGTGATCATGCCATCCCTACATCTTCTTTCGATCTGAATGTCCCTGAGTTTCTTCAGTAGATACTCAGAATACACGAACCAGAGTCTCTTCACCACCTTAGTTGCTGTCAATTTATCAATGCCCTTTATAGAATATGTTCTGGTTTGACATACCAAGTTTCCTCCCTTTAAAAAAAACTCCTTTCTTGGGGCAACTAGGTGGTGCAGTGGATAGAGTTCCAGCCTTGGAATCAGGAGGACCTGAGTTCAAATCCTGCCTCAGACGCATGATACTCACTAGCTGTGTGAACCTGAGCAAGTCTCTTAACCCCAATTGCCTCACTAAAAAAGGAAAAAAAAATAAACAAAAAACTCCTATCTTCATGGAATAATGTTCCCCACACAAACTTCTGGGACTTGTAAACCACAGGACCACCAGATGCTTTGCTTATCAAACCCTATCTCCCTATAAACTTTGCTTCCCAAAAAGTACCTCAAGCCAAATTCTCAAGAATTTGAGACAGGACAGATGTGGGGTTGGGGTGTGAGGGGGGAAAGAGTATGGCTATCAAATATTAACTCTGATCTGTGAGCTTGAGAGAGATTGAAAAGGAAGATAGAGCAGAGAGGCGTTAGAAAAAGCCAGAGGGAGGAAGGGGAAAGGGGGGGGGGGGGGGGAGAGGGAGAGAGAGAGAGAGAGAGAGAGAAGTAAGGAGAGGGAGGAGGGAGGGAAGGATAGAGACACAGAGACAAAGAGATTAAGAATGAGACTTCACTGTAAAAATGTCTGCTGACATTGAGGTCACAGTAAACCAGGGGGAAAATGACATTTCTTTGCAGATCAGATGCCCACTGGTAGAAAATCTGGAAGCAAACATAGAATTATAGCACGAAACCTCAGTGTCATGTAAATCTCTCTGAACAGGGAAACCAAAATGTTAGCAACAATTACATTATTCTTATTACAAAATTGGTTCTGAAAATGGAAAAAGAAGAAGAAGAATGGAAACACTCCTGCAATTGATTAAAGAGGGAGCAGGGAGCTTTGGGAAGGAGGGGAGGGGGGCTTGTTGTTAGAGATGGAAGGGAGGGAGGGGCTTGCTGACAGGGATAAATATAGAACTGTAATTTAGGAGACAGTAGGAAATGCTTTGTGTGTGTTAATTGAAAATGCATTTGAGTGGCTGTGCTTGTTGGCCATGCATGTCATGACCTTGAGTTCCTGGAGGGAATGTGGGTCTCCACCCAGTCCCCATGGTGAGGGAAAGAAGCAAGAGACCATGTCATTCAAAGGAAGAAAGAAGTGTCATTTTATATAGTAGAGGGAGCAATTCTTTCTTTTTCCTCCTTTTTCTAGCTATTTCATTCTTTGGAGTGAAGGGAAAGAGAAGCCATGAAATTTCAAGGGGGAAAAAGTCCTTTTCCTCTGTCAAGCCAATAAACTGCCAGATGAGATGGTTGAAGCACAATCTCACCCTGTGGTAGAAAGATAGACAAAATTACCTCTTCTGGCTCCTTAAGAGGCTGAGGTTTGCATGATTTTAGAAACTCATATTTGATGCAGAAAAGGAACATGGGAGGCTGTGGGAAGCAGGGACCCAAACTGTCTGTTACGGCAAAAGAAGATCCCTTCCCTCTGTTTCTTCTGCAGTAATTTCCATTTTCTCTGGGATCTGGTTCTGGTCTGCTCTAGGCTTTGATGGTATAGCGACCTTAGGTGAAAGCAAGTCTAACTCTACCAATTAGGCAACCTTAGTGAAATCCAGAGCTAGAGTCGGCAGAAAGCTACCTCTGCTCTGGACCACCCTTCTCAGAGTGGCTTAAAGCAGAAAGATAGAGAAAGCCCCTCCCTTTGTGTCTGTCAGCTAGATCCTGACTCTTTTTATCCAGATCTCTTTTCTCAAGCCATCCCCACCTCCTCACCCCTATATGGAATAGGATAATAGATTTGAAAACTGGTAAAGACTTCACTGAATATTTAAACCAATCATTTCGGTTTACAGATCACAGACAGATAGATCTACAGAAGGAAAGACACTTAGAGGTCATTGAATCCAAACCTCTCTTTTTACAGATGAGGAAACTGAGGTGGTTGGTATGGTATGGTTGTTGTGGTCCTTTATTCTTGAAGAGGACCAACATGACATCACTATGTTAAGGTTAAGGTACAGTGTGTCCAACTGTACCTTATATGAGTTCAGAAGGTTCTCCCACAGGTGGGACATGAATAGTCTATACTCTATATGAACATTTGGAGTGGGATTGAAGCGATTTGCCCAAGATAGCACATTTTAGTAAATATGAGGGACCAGATTCAAACTCAGATCTTCTTGATTCCAACTCTCACACTCTCTCCACCACAGCAAGGCCCTGAGAGGTAAGGCAGGTTCTCATGGCCAATTAGACCCCCAAGGTCCAGTCCAGAATTCTTTCTGTTTCCCCATTCTTCCCCTCTTCTTCCCTTTCTGCTTCTTCAAGGGAAAAAAAAAATTTCTCCCATAGTCCCCAGTCTAACTATCAGCCCTCTCTAAAATCCTGAAGATGTTTTCCTGGATTAGACAAATGAAAAGTCAGATGTTCCCCCACCTACTTTTCAATTTAAAAAATAATAATAGTAAGTTGATGGTTCTTTGAAAAGAGCTCTGCTTTTAAAGGTGGAAGTCCTGGTTTTTAATCCTGCCTCTGGCACCCACTTAAAGGAGCTATCTCAGGGAAGTCATTTCACCTCTGGGCCTCAGTTTCTTCATATGTAAAATGAGAATGATCTCTAGATGGTCTCTAAAGTCCCCCATGCTCTTAGTTACAGGATTTGAAGTCTACAGCTTGAAGGGATCTCAGGGGTCCTAGTCTCACTTCCACACTTTACCTTTGTGGAAACTGAAGCCCACAGTAGTTCAATGACTTGTCCAAGCTCACAGGAGTAGGAAGCATCCAGAGCCAGGGTGCTTTCCACTGTACCATGCGTCTAATCACCTTGCCCTTTGATACCCCATGAGGGATTTAGGAAAAGATATAGTCAAGAATGGCACAGTGTGAGAAGGCCTGGGAAAAATGGAGCAAAGGAAACACTCAGCTATGTCTTGAACATTCATCAGAGATTTTAAAAGATGACTTTAGATTTTCCTGGGAATGCATGGAGCTCACCGGCCAGGAGCTCCTTTCCCTGTTCTGGAGAGTCAGGTCTTTCCTCCACTCTTTAGCTCTGAAATTCTGTGGTGTCATCCATACAGATGGCTAGTACCTGAGAGATGCCACATGGCAGAACTGTAACTAGGGCAGGGCAACTGGACTTTGCCCCAGGGTGGCAAATTTGGAGGGCACCAGAAAGAACTTGCAGTCCTTTGGCAGTGTAGAAGCAACAGAGCCTATTCCCTAGTTCAAAAGAATTGGTTAAAATAGGAAAATACCAGATGGCCTACTTCTGCTCCCCACAGGCATTATCCCCATGGACCTCCTCCTTGTCCCAGCCTTCCCCTGACCCTCAGCAATAGCTTTCCTAGCAGCAGATCTGCCCATACAAATGAGCAGTTGATCTGAGGGCATGTTTTCTGCCAGCTACCCCCAGGCACAATTTGTCTTGTCCTAGGCTCAAAAATTCTCAGCTACATCTCTGCATCATGGCATGCATTTCCCCCTCATTGCAGAATTGACTTCAGAAAATCTCAAGGTTGGAGAGGCCTCAGAGGCCACCTACTTCAACCCATACCTGACAGAAATATCCTGACCAAATAATCATCTGGGCCTTGGGCAAAGACCTCCAGTGAGAGGGAAGCCACCACCTTCTGAGGCAATCCATTCCATTCTCCAGTATCTCTCTTGTTAAGCCATTTCCACTTACACAAAATCCAAATCTTCTTCTTTGCAATTTCCACCCACTGTTTCTACTTCTGAGTTCTGAGGTCAAGCCAAATAAGTGTAATCCCTTTTTCCACATGGCAGCCCTTTAAATACTTGAAAACAACTCTCATGTCATCCCTAAGTTTTTATTTTCTCCTTCACCCAGTTCCTTCCACTGATCCCTATAAGGCCTGGTTTTGAGTAGCCTCACCATCCTCGTCAGCCTCCTCTGGACACACTCCAGCTTGTCCATTTGGTTTGTTCAAAGCTTGCCAATCCGTTGGTCCTTGTGACCCAGAATATACATCTGCTAAGGCAAGAGTAACAGTGAGCTGCCATGGAATAGAACAAAACTATCTGGCCCACAAAAAGATAAAATCCATGACCCCCATAGCCTCGTTTAATTAAACAAGATCACAGAATCTCATGGGCGGAAGCAATTTTGGAAGCCATCTCATACAATCCAAGCATGTATAAGATTTGCCACAATAGAACAACGTACTCAATAAGGGATCATCTGTCAAGGAGAGGGACATGCCACCTTTCATGGCAACCTATTACACCTTGGAATACTTCTCCTTCTTAGCAAGCGTTTTCTGATATCAAGTCTAAACTTTAAACTTCTAACCGTTGTCATTGGTTCAGTCCTCCAGAACCAGGAAGAACTAGTGTAACCCTTCCAACTAATATCCTTTTAGGTCCATGAAAACAGCTATTGTATGTCCTCTGAATCTTCTCTGCTCCAGGCTAAAGCTTTTTATTTTTTTCAGACAAATAGCTCTCTAGTTAAGCCTCCTTTATCTTTTATTCTTATAAAGTTGTATTTTTGAACCCAAGGGTTAGATTGCATTTATCCCTATTAGAATTCTTCACCATCCTATCCTGTCATGATCTCTTTCGATCCTGATTCTTTCATCCAATGCTTTATGTCGCCTACAAATCTAATACTCATTGGTGGTGTTGTCGTCATTGAGTCATATCAGTTGTGTCTGACTCTTTATGACCCCATATGGGGTTTTCTTGGCAAAGATGCTGGAGTGGTTTGCCATTTTCTTTACCAGCTCATTTTACAGATGAGGAAACTGAGGCAAACAGAGTGAAGTGACAAGCCCAGCATCATGCAACCAGTAAGTATCTGAGGCAGGATTTGAACTCAGGAAAATGAGTCTTCCTAACTTCAGGCCTGGTGCTATTCCCCTGTACCACCTACCTGCCCCTGTAATAATCATGCATTTAACCAAATTATTGATAAAAATGTTAAATAATATGATCATCAGTAACCAAATAGTTACTACCATTGCTTCTTGAATGGGCATGGCAATTAACTGCCATAGGCACCATTCTTGTGATTTCCTAGATCAAAACTCCCCTCCTTGGCCACCACTCCCTAATACATGTTGTCTCCCCCATTCTAATATAAGCTCCTTGAGGTTACAGGCTATCTTGCTTCTATATTTGGGTTGCCAAGGGCCTATCCAAGTGCCTGGAATGCAAGAGGTATTTAACAAAGTTTTCTTTTTCATTCTTTCATTTGCCCAAGTATAAATCCTTAGGATACCCCACTACATCTTCCAAAATGAATCATTACTGGCATCTCTTTAGGTCCACTCGTTCAACCAGTTTCATTTCCGCTTAACTATATTATCTCCTATCTCACATCTTTCCATGCAAGCCACAAGCATGAGAGTTTGTCAAAATCTTTACTAAAATCTAAGCCAAACCATACCCATTACATTCCCCTAATCTCCCAGTCTAGAAAACTTGTCAGAAAAGGAAATGAGATTAGGCCAGCATGGCCTACTCTCTCTTTGTGATCGTGGCTTCCTTGCCTCGATTTTCACTCATGATTCCTGTAATAATATCCTCTAGAATTTTACCAGGAATGAATGTCAAGCTAACTGGTCTGTATTTTCTAGACTCTGTTTTCTTCCCTTTTTGAAAATCATGACACCCATCTGGCCTTCTCCAGTTTTATACAACTTCTCCCATTCTCTACATTTTTTTTTCAAATAATATTTCACAACTCAATGCAAGAGTTGTGAAAAGAGTATTACACTTGGAATCCAGAAGACCTGAGTTTGAATCCCGTATTACCTCTAGTACTTACTATTATGAATCCATTGACAAACTCTCATTTTCTTCACTTGTAAAATTAGGACAATGATAGCTATAGTATCTATTTCACAGGGTTGTTGCAATGATGACAGAAGATGATGTAGTCCAGGGGTGGGGAACCTGCAGCCTCGAGGCCACACGTGGCCCTCCAGGTACTTAAGTGAGGACCTGAATGTCAAAGGACCTCACATGAGGACCTAGAGGGCCTCGAGGCCTCAAGTTCCCCACCCCTGGTATAGATAAGGCACTCCACAAACCTGAAGCAGTCATGTAAGTGCCAAATTTTTATTAAAATGACTAGTATTACAGGTAACTATAATTAGTATTACAGACTAATATTAGACTAGACATAGACTAGACTATATTAGGCTAGTATTACAGAGTTTTAGAGCTCTTGGATTTAATTCATCTGGGCCAATTGACTCAATTCCATTGAAGATAGCTGGGTACCTTCCTTACCGTCCTTGTTGGGTATAAACTTCAGGTGAGAAATTTTTGTTCTGTTCTTTCTAATCCAAAGTTCATTGTCCTTGGCAGATGAAGAGAAGCAGTGTGAGTTTTGCCCTGAATCACTTCTTATGGTTGTCCCATCACTTATTGGATCCTTCCAAAGCATCTTTCCCCAAAGTAGCTACAAATAGCAGCAATATTTTTGCTGTCCTTGGCTTTCCTTGCCAACTTCAGCTCCTTCTGAGTTCCAGAGGGCCTGACACTACTGTTATAGGACTAGGTCACTCTTTTGCATTTATGCTCCTTTACCTGCCTTTACCTCCATCTTCTGAGTATATCTCTTTTCAAAGGCTATTGTTTGATGTGTATCCACATCACTCTTCAAAGCTAATCCCCTTTTTTCTCCTCTCCAGAATTGTTTCTCTTTATGTCTTCAGAATTTCATTGTCAAGAATTTTCTATCCTTCTTGAGCTGACTTTCCCAATGGAATTTTGATCTGCAGAATTCTGCCCAGCCTTACTCTGAGTCCTCTGAAAACACTTGCCCTTAAAATCTCAAATGAATGTTAGATTATGCCCAGATTTCATCTCTTCTATCATAGTGAGAGTGTCATGCTTATGATTCCAAGGATGTGAGTCGGAGCATTTGTGAACCGATTGGTTTGGCTTTATTCCATTGCCCCTCAGTCTGAAAGGTAAGGACTTACCAAGGACATTGAGAGACAGTGTAGAATGGTGGTTACAGAGTTGGCTTTGGAGTCAGAAATATCTTAGTTCAAATCCTGCTTCTGACATACAGGTAACTATATTCCAGTTGTGTAACGATGGGCACATCACCTTAATTTCCCAGTGCTCTAGGCATCTCTCAAAGACTGTTGAGTTGCAGAGAAGGTGCTCACCTACATTGGAAGAGAGAATTTTCTCATGTATGAGTCCCCCATGTCTATGAGGTCACAGGTCAAGTCCCTATCCCCACTGTATCAAGAATACTAACACATCATGACTCTATATGTCCTTTTAAACACTTGGATTATCCCTAGAGTAAAAGCCATGAAGTGAGAGTGGCAATTCCTGGAGTAAAAACCATAAGGTAAGGATGGGGATTATAGCAACAAATAGCAACAGTGACCACCAGATGCCACCTAGTAGGAATGTAACTGTTTATAGAGTTCTGAAATATCAGTCCATGGATGATGTTATCCATTTCTATCCTTGCCTTCCAAAGACTCCATCAGGAAGCTTTTTACTTAAAATCTTCCTCCACAGCCCCCTGGAAATGCTGTATCATGAGCATTTGGGATAATTTCATATTTCATAACCCGGTTTAACTCACACCCATGAGGTCAACCGGAATGCCTACTGGATTTAATTAGGCTAGGAAGGGCAGCTGCCAGCAACACATTTCATATGGAACAGGGACTCAGAGAGGAAAGAAATGAAATGTGAGTCATCTTTTACTGGGGATGAGGGGGCTGAATGAGTGCTGTAGTTCCATAAATCTGAGAAACGGCCCCTGTAACAGACAGATTTGGGAGGATTTTCAGGTCCCACTGCATACACAAAGAGGTTTTAGGGAGCTGGTCATGTTTTTTTTTTCCAAATTAACATGTAGAGTACCAGTCATGACAGTTGGCACAGGATCTTCTATCTACCTGTATCCTAAAAGGAACTGAGCATCAGGACCTATGAAGACAATCTCCTTCTCCTCTTCTCCCTCTTCTTCCTCCTCCTCCTCTTCCTCCTTTTCTTCTTCTTTTTCTTCTTCTTCTTCTTCGAATAAAGCCCATTAGATTGAACCAGCCTTCGTTCCTTCCTTCCCTCTTTCCTTCTTTCCTCCCATCCTTTCTTCCTTTCTTCTTATCTTCCCAAAGCATCCAAATCAAACAGTCCATCCCCCTGTCTCCAGATAAGACATACCTAAACTAACTCAGAAATAGGAGAAGCTCCCCATTAGCTAACCACTCCAGGGTATAAAAACAATCACTTTTAAAAAGTCATTTTATGCATAAACCTTAATCTACCATAGAATCAATCTATGTCTTCTTGTACTGCCATCAGTTGAGATGGATAACAGTGGACTGATATCCTCTATTAAATTTCCTCCAGTGAAAACCATCATTAGATCAATTCTCTTAGTTCTTTTCTCCCTTTTTTCCTTAGGACTAATTTCCCAACCTCCTTTTCTTGTTTCTTTATCTCTGCCTGCCAATTCCCCACATACTCTGCAGTTTTAGAGTGAAGAAGTTGAATAAGGACTCCCCCTCCCTTCTTCCCCCACTCCCAAACTCCTGGTCAGCTTCCCATGAACAAAACAAGTCACAAAGGTCCACAAGGATTCTGTCAATTCCAAAGACCTTATCTTTCCATGATGTCTGAGTGTAGAGGTTGAGTGGGTAGGCAGGCCAGCTCAACTCCCTGGACTCTTAAAGGCAAGACTGTGATATTCAGAGGAAGAACAAGCGAATTATTTCCAACCTCCAGGCTTCATGTGTGTTGCCTCCACACATGAACAGCACTTTGCCTAGGCACACACCACCCCTCCCTCGCCTTTCCATCCCAGGTCATTAGCAGTTGACTAACCCCCTTGTTTTTTCATTACTGAAACCAAAGACCTCCAGAGGCAAATAAAATTCTCCATATGGGGCAAAGTTATTGAAGCGAAAAATAATAAAGTTTCATGAGTGTGTTTCAATTTTCACTTGTGTTTATGGCTAAAGATGTTTTTTATTTTAATAATCACTGCTGGAACCAGAGCAAGTCACATGCTGTGTATTTGCTAAAGAGAAGAGGGGTGGGGGGAGGAAGAGAGAAAGCTAGGAAGAGTCCTCATTTGTGCTCAGCATCACTTGAGCCTATCAATTTCTCAACGCTCCGCTCTAATCCCTGTCAGTTTGCAATCCCACCCTTTAAACCTTAACAATATGGAATGGTACATCATGAACTCTGCATCCTTTGCCTTGACAGAAAGCACTGGGCTCCTTACAATTATCACAAGAAGACAACTGTATTGTCTTTTTAAAGGGCCTCATCAATATTTTCTGGCACCATTTCAGAATGAAGACTGTGTAACATGGAAGGAATTTGGAGGAGGCGAGTGACTTCCATTCGACACCAACTTGACCAGTGCTTTTGACTCACTTGCATCTGGCAGACACTGCTTTCTGTTTTCTTTTAAATGTCAGAAAAGCTTAAGAAGACTTCAAAATCTGCAAGATATTTCCTAGACTTCTGAGGTTGGGGGCCCTGCAAGAGAACGGATGGGTGTTTCTTTTCCTTTTCCTTTTGATTTGAGAGGCATCCTCTTCATAGCCTCACCCTAAAGACAGAGAGTTTTATGGGTCTAAAGAGTTTCTTCACAGGGGCATAAACCTAGGAATGCCTAAAGGAAACAAATTCTTTCCCTTATTCCTTTCTCATTTGGCCTAACTTACATTTCCAAATTGCTTTTATGTTAAAAATAAAAAAGATGAAAATTTCCCAGTATCTGAAAGTCATTGATATATTATTTCCTGTAGAACTTAGCTGGACCTGGGGACCATGGACGACTTGGAAGAGTTTCACTGACTTACATGTAGTCTGGCATTGAAATCTTTTGAGCCTCTGTTTCCTCATCTCTAAAGTAGGGATAATACTGGTAATATTTACCTCATAGGGTTGGTATAATGAAATGATATTGTAAAATTTAACTGACTATTATTATAATTATTGTTGTTGTTGTTGTTCCAAAAATGTTAAGTTATAATTGTCTTTACATTTCTACTATCCTCTCCCTAACAAAGGTTCAGAAGATTTAAGTAACCTGCTCATAGCCATACAACTAGTAAGTCCCAGAGCCAGAACTCAAACACAGGTCTTATTCTAACTCCAGTACTCTTTCTAGTATACCAATCTGCCTTGTCTGTTCTGTAGTTATTTTCTATACATGTCGTATGCAGCACCCTCTCAAGGGCAACTCACCAAAATTGAGCAGGTCATGTCTCTAGATGGCAGTTACTATTACTACCCAGGATTCTAGGGGTAAATTTCTGGAGCTAGGGATTCTAATACCATCAGTATGAGCCCCCACTAGTGTACTTTCCATTGATCATCAGCAAGGAGTTTCAATTAGCTTTTAGCAAGGGGCATTTACTAAGCAAACAAAACATCCTAGGCACACTCTCCCCTTGCACATACAAGGTCCCTGGGGGCAGTGGATTCCAACATATTAAAATGGTAGTGATACACATTTGTAGAGAACACATGTAGTAAAAATGTATTGTTTCTAGCTACTGGAAGTCCTTTCCCACCTCATTCAGTCCTCAAAATCCTCGGTTGTAAGATCTACAGTTAATACTTCTCTATGTTAATTGACTCAAGTTCCTGTCTGGTGGCTGTCTTTCTATATCTAAACTTGGGTTTGTCTTTATTGTCTCTCTTTCTTCTCCTAGCTAGATGTCTCCTAGTAGTCAAGTCTCTCTGAAACCAGGGTCAATGGCATAACACTCCCTCTGGGCTTACCTCCCCATCTGTTTGTTGCCCTCCACCTCCTCAGGGCAATCCTCAAATCCTCTGTTACTTTTTTGTCTATCATTGAACATTCTCTATTTGAAGCCTCCAGGGGGTATGACTAGCTTATTTGCTTAGCCTATCATGATTTTCCTTCTTGAAAGAGGAATATAAAACTGACAAATGCAAACCTAATCATGTCTATTAGTTGATTGATTGAGATCTCATCTTCCTCAAAATATTATGAGCTTCTTTTTTGTCAGGGTCTATGTTGTTCACTACTGTTTTGTTTCCCCTACAATGCTGACGACACCCATAGATGAGTAATAAATGACTCTTTGGCTGAGTTAAATTTAATAGGATAGAAATGAAATGATATAAATTCTCTTTCCTAGGAAAAGTTAGATTCTTCCCTTTCTGTCCAACCTATGGGTCAGAGAACCAAATTGTACAATACTAACTAAAATGTGGTCAGTTTTCCCAAAGTCAAACTAGCTCAGAGCCACAATGCTCACCCAAGAAGTTTCCAAAAGCACAAGTCAGAGAATTGTCTCACTCCGTTGAGTTGCCAGTTTCCACATCATCCCCAACTCATTACAGTCAATCAACCTTTGGGTCAACCAGTGAAAACCATTACTGAAAACCACAAATACAAGGATATAGAAATGGATTCCACACAAGCACAGTGTCACAGGATTTAGAGATGGCAGAGCCCTTAGAGATCATATAGTCCATCCCCCTCACTTTATAGATGAAAACAGTGAGGACCAAGAGGCTTACCTAAGGTCTCATAACAAGTAAATTGCAGACTTGTGATAAATTGCAGATTTATTTATGCAGGTGATGAGAGAGAGGAGAAAACAAGAGCTTAGATCCTCTACATGTACATGCTTCAATACCCCCTCTTTTGTGTCCTGCTTCTTTTCTAGTATCCCAGTCCCCTTGCGTTCTCAATTTATTATCCCTGCTTTCACTAAAGGATCTCCCATAAGCCATTCACATCTTAGTATGAATAAGTATAAGTTAATCTATCACCTTTCCCAGGAATATTTGCATTTTCAGCTTCATCTTAATTTACAGAATGAACATCCTCTTCCTCTGATAAAGACATTTCTATTATCAGTCAATAGATGAGGATGATTTGGGGATGTTTCTCTATCCTCCAAAACAAAATTATATCAGGCATGCTGTTTGTTGCCTGCTCGAGGAATAGCCCTGCTTAAGGGATTTTTAAAATGGACATATAAACCTATATGGAGAGCTTCACTTTTTAAAATTACCTATTAAGTCCAATTTTACTACTATTTACTAGCATGTTGCATTTCTTTGGGTACATTATTTGTTCTCGGGCTCCAAATTCTCTATCTGCAAAATGACAGGGTTGGGTTTGATGACCTCTAAGTCCTCTTTCAGTTCTAACACTCTGCTAATCTATGTAACTATCTGATTCTGTCTATTCTGGGGGACTTAAACTGTGCTTAATTGTTTGGTCAAGTCTTTATCAATTATTTGTTAATAATGCATTTCTGTCTCTTTAGAGCTAAAACTACTAGGTATTAATTTAAATGCATATAACAGGGCCATCGCAATAGACATTAGGGACATCTACCTATTATGATAATGATAATGATGATATTAACTTATACTCATTCATACTAAGATGATAGTTGCCAGCATTTCTATAACATTTTAAGGTTCTCAAAGTGCTTTGCATGTGTTATCTCATTTGATAATAAGCCTGTGAGGTGTGTAGTATTATGATCCTCATTTTACAGATGAATAAACTGAGGCTAAGAGGCAAAATGACCACCTTGCTCAGGATCACATAACTAAATAGTGTCTGAAGGAGGATTTGAAGTCTGGTCTTCCTGACTCCACCTCCAACACTACATCTCCTCTACCACCTAGCTAACTAGATATAACCTAAGATCTAGGCTGAAAATGATGATGGCAGTGGTGAGGATCAGCTCACCCTTATCCCTTGTCTTCTATTAAGTGCACAAGGGACCTATCAAGCAGCAAATACTCTCAAACTGCTTGATTTTGTTATGTTAAATCATCAGATATGAAGAAGATGGAACCTAGGGTACCCTCTATATTTCCTCTTCCCCTGTTGTGGGTAGGCTAAATTATCCATCATCATTAGGCCACCTGATATTGGTATGCCAACCAATTGAAGCTATTACTCACTGGCCTAATACTGGTTGACAACTCAGCCAGTAGCATGGGTGGAAAGTGGTAGTCAGATGCATACATTAGGTATATACAATTTTATGTGCCCCATAACTATTTCTCGGGTTTCATTAATATATCTGTGCACAGTCCTCATCTGTAAGGTCTTATATTCCTGATAGTAAAAAAAAAATGAAACAAAAGAATCCTAAGGCTCTTGGAGCATAAAGTTTCCAGTGAAGATGCGGGCTCTTTGGTCTTGGTCTTCTCATCATTCATGGGTGACTTAGTAGAATTTGGTGCCCTGCCACATTGTACTCTACTATATTTGAGAACTCCTTAATGTACTTCATTGTAATGCACAGTATGACATTGTATACCATAGGATAGGGTGGGAGTGGTGAGACGAGAGAGAGAGAGAGAGAGAGAGAGAGAGAGAGGGAGAGAGAGAATTTCCTCTCCATCTCACCAAATTGACTAGGTAACAACCTTTGAACTTTGAAAGATCAAAACATCTAATATTCTTCTCTATTTTGGTAGGAATGTCCACTAGAGCCAGTAGCAGTATCCCCAGAGAAGCACTGTTCAACTGATCAACAATTAAGCACCTACTATGTGCCAAATTCTATGTTAAGTTTACAAAGATACAAATCCAATGAATGACACCATCTCTTCTCACAAGAAGCTTACATTCTGACTGGGGAGACACTTATTAAGAAACAGTTGTTAAGTACCTACTATGTGCTAAAGTCTAAGAACACAAAAACATTAATGAATTAATCACTGCTCCTCAGGAACTTACATTCTTAAAAAAATAAAAATTCACTGGAGTGCTCATCACTCAGTAGATGCTTGATTAATTTTTATTCAGTGAATAAATGAATGATTCCTACTTGTCCTAGTCCAGTGCTTCTTAAACTGTGGATCATGATGCCATATGGGGTCATGTGACTAAATGTGGGGGTCACAAAAATTTGGCAACAATAAAAAGTTTCTGAACACGCAACGACCAAAAATTAATTCAAAATCGAAAGTGTAATGATTCTAAGGTATTTCTGACAGTGCTTGCCTATGTTGTGTCATACAATTTCACTGTAGCCTTGGTTCTGAACACACAACATGCACACTTTGCACTGCATATGCCATCACACCATGCAATGTCAATGAATGCTGCTAGAAACACCTCATCTCAGATTTGAGACTATTATATGTTATTACAGTGTTTTACTATACATACAAAGTTTTGTGCTCTTACAGAAACATAATAGTTTAATTTCAGAAAATAAAGACTTTTAAAATTTTCCTACCATCATTCCTCAGCATGTATCAGATTAGTGTATCTTTGTATTGTATTGTGTTAGAATGTTTGATTTTAAAAATTGCTGTTATCTCCTTTTTTTGACAGAAACATAAGTCTTTAATAAATGGTAAAATTATATGTATACCAATGAATTGTTTTAAAATAAATTTCTTCATGATTTATTATTAGCAAATGTTTAATTTCTATGCCTATGTCATATGCTTATATACCCAGGGTCATGGTAAAAATTTCTCAGGCGAAAAGGGATTGTGAGTAGAAAAAACTTAAGAAGCCCTGACCTAAAATCAAAAATCTGCCTTTATGTTGTTATTGGTAAAAAACTAATCTCTTCTTTTCTGATCCTCAGAAGAAATGAGGTTGAATCTTTTCTGATCCTCAGAAGAAATGAGGTTGAATCTTTAGGAACTGAGGGAGGTGTGTGTTCCTTATTTTTGGCTACAAACAAGGTTTTGGCCTGGATTAGTCTTTGAATGCTCAGTCTTCCAAATCTCGAAATCCAGAGAGCTATCATTGGACCGTTCACAGAGTGTTCAGAGGATAGCAATTCTCCGGAGCAACCTTACAATAACAAACATGTGTGCAGTCATGCAGTCACACCTCCTCGGGTGTGGCCCCTGGCCATCCGAATCTGAGGAGCTCAGGGCATCTGGATAGGAGGAGAGCCCATTTTATCGGAAGGAAAAGGAACTTGACCTTCTAAAGAATGCCCTGGAATTTCCGACCTGGTTATGGAAGACTTGGATGAGCCAAACTTGGAAAGGGTAAGCTCCTGGCTCTGGGCAGCTCTCACAAGCCTTGGATTCTTGAGTAGCTCAGCAAACCTGAGTCCCACGCAGATTCCGGTTCTTCTGTTATATTCCCCTGGTGGTCCACAGAGCACAGAAAGAATGACTTTCAAGTGAGAATTTGCTTCTGTGGCCCAAGTTTTCATTTAACTCAAAGAACTGAGCCATTAATGTGTATTTCCCTTGACAAACAATGGCTTAGCTGACTGGGGAAAGGCATCTGAGGAACTTGGAGAAGCCTGAAAAGGGAACCAAATTAGAGGTTAGATAAAACTCGGCCTCCCCACTCCAGCCAGGTGCTGCCATCTCCAGTTACCATAAACAACTGAGATTTTGAAAGCGTTGAAAAATATCTTGATACCCTCCATCTAAGGAGAAAAGTGACTTGTGAACACATTTTGAGCACCAATGTCTGGTGTAGAGATGGATTTACCCAGTACCAGGAAATGAAAGGCTCTAATTACTCCTCTGGAACCCTGAAAAGTTGAAACAATAAAATGTGAAAACTTTTCCTGGTAAGTGACGCTATTAAAAATCATTGAGTATCAATCATTGAGTATCATGTGGTAGAGGAGTCTTCCAAAAGTGGACCCTCCATCCAGCCTGCAGATAAGACAACCCCTCTCCCAGATAAAAAGGAGGGCTCCATCTTGTTCTGAAGTGCCTTCCTCACCATCATACTCATCTTGATCACCAAGTATTTGGGGGGAGCCTATAGTACACAAGGTACTGTCCTGAGGAAATAGTATGACATATTCCAAAAAGCATTAGATGAAAAGCTCCCCAAAATGGCCCCCTTGTCCTACCTCTTCCAACAAATAGGTGTTTGACCTTCACCAGGTCTTTTTGCTTCTATGACACTCAGTTCATCTGTAAAATGAGGGAGCTGAACTAGGTCATATCTAAAGTTCCTCCCAAGGTTACAAGTTTATTATTCTAGGTCAAAGGCCTGATTATCTGTCCTTGAAGGGTTTATAGTCTTAGGCAAGGAATTTTTAGGATTTCCCTCAGCCATGAGTTCCTGCATCTTCCATGCTGCCAATGGGAAGGAGAATTCGAATTCATTGCTTCCTAATAGTAGGTTTAACTCAGCTAAGTTTACTGATATTTCTGTGCTTTGCTTCTCTATTCTTCAAAATGGTATTTAGAAGTAGATTATTGATGGGTCTGTTGATCGCTTTATGGGCACAAAAAAGGGCTTAGAACTCTTCAAATCTCAGAACCTATCTAGTCTCCTTACCACCCCCATTTTACAGATGAGAAAATAGAGGCCTAAGGAGAGGAAATGACTTGCCCAAAGTGACACAGGTAGTTAGCATTAGAACTAGGCTTTGAATTTGAGTCCCCTGACTCCAGAGTTGGTGCTTTTTCCACTAGGAAGAAAGAGAAAATTCAATAATAATACTCAAGAGCAGAAAGATTCAGGGCTAAACAAAAACAAAAAAACAAAATTGTGAAGGAGGGGACCATTATCTTTGATATTCTTCTACCTTGCTTCTTGGGGCATCTGAGGTATTCAGAGAGGACTAACACCTCTGGTGTGAAGGTTTGCCCCATCCTTTTCAGGACTCCTTGTCCACCTTTGGTGTCCACCTGCCACCCAATTCTCACCCATGGTTTCAAGAAGCTGTAGCATGTGCAGTGGCCACACCCTGCGAAAACCATCTCAGCAGACGGGCTAAACCAGGTTGAGGGTAACCAATGGGTTTCAAACTGTCTGTGAGTTGGGAGATGTCTACTCCAACCATGTGATACTTCCCCTTGTAGAATGGGCAGATGAGAACAATTTGTCCCAACAATGGCCACGAATGCCACTGAAGCAGGAGCTGTGGAGCACTTAGAGCTTAGTCAGATACCAAAGACTCCAAGGTCATCCCCTGCATCCTGAGCCATCTATGGTTGTCCTGACTTTTGTCTTGCCACTGGACTTCCATGACTCTGGAAGACAGAGTGAGGTTGACAACTTTGTGCAATTCTGCCTCACTTAAATCCAATTCACTCCCAAGTCAAGACATCCCCCATGATGTCATTGGTCGTCTCTGAAAATGAAGAACAAACAACAACTTTCCTTTGTCCAGCATTCTTTGACACCTATTTATAAGCTTCATTTCTGGATATGTAGAAAAATTAGGGATTCTTAAAGAAATTAGGGATTCTTATTTCTCAACTTATGAAGTTGTCTCCGTAAAGGACACCTATGCTGAATCACACAAAGGCCCCAGTGTCAGGGTTTGAGTCTGACAGCACCTTCAATTTGCTCTGTTAAGGGCTGGAGAGAAGAAAAATTGTGAAGAAAGTGAGGTCTAGACTATTCTTCCATGTTCTTTCTCTCATCATCCTTTGGCACACCATTTCCATGACCCAGGCTCCCAGTACCCCCTTTCCAGTTTCACTTCCTCAACCGATCACGCTGCTATCAGTTAACCCATTGTTGGAAAAGAGCCAATAAGCTAATTCATACTGTGCTGTAAATGAGAAGCAGGCATCCTTGTGACTCCCTCTCAGAGAGATCTGCACTTTTTAACAGGTGAAAAATGTTGAAAAAGCCTGAGATAGTGAGGAGGAAGCCAGTATTCTGGAAATATCAATAGACTCAGAGTCAGAAGATCTAAGTTTGAGACCTGACTCTTCCATTTATTAGCTATATGACCTTGGACCTGGCCTAAATACATGGTTTGTAAGGTTACATATGACTTGTATGGACCCTTTTAGAGCTAACATTCTATAATTCTGTGGTTGAATTTTCAACAGTAGAGAAAAAAGAGTATAGGAAGAAGTTCCATACTTGAAATACCCATACATAGGGTTGTCACCGATTCTGCCAATGTATAAGACCATTCTGGCACAGTGTATTTCCTAAAATGGAGAGGAAAACACTTTTCTTTTGCTATTCAAGAAAACATTATAACAAGAGAAAGGATGAAGGAAAAGTGATCCCTTACCTTGGGATGATGACAATATGACTATGGTGGTGATGGTAATGTTGGTAATGATCATTAAAGACATACAGTATTTTGCTATTTTCAAAGCCCTTTATCTGAATTGATTACCCAGTTTGATCCTTACACAACCCTGTGAGATAAGTACAATCTATAATACCATTCCCATTTTATAAATGAGAAAATGAAGACTCAGACAGGTCCAGTGATTAGCCCATAGTCACAAAGGTAATTGAAAAGGGTTAGTCTATCCTAATACCAGGTCAAGGGCTATCTCTCAGTGAGACAAAGAACATGAAAACAGATATCACAGTCTTCCCCTTGTAAAAGCAACAATAACAATAATAAAAAAAAAAGCACCAATATACTAATGTTGGTTCCAGACAAGCAGAAAAGTTAGGGATTCTTAGGGATGTCCCTCACTTTTTAACCTAGAATCCAGAGAAGGCACCTATGCCAAATCCCACACAGGGCCTCCATGTCAAGATTTAGAGATAAACGGATTCTCAGTCTGACATAATAAGTCTATTTCTAATGACTTAGATGCATAACCCTAGTGATAATTTTCTCTCCTTACTTCAATTCAGCCAGGTCAGTAGATAGAGGGCTGGGCCTGGAGTCAGGAAGACCTGAATTCAAAATCAGCCTTAGAAACTCACAAGCTATGGTAGTAAGCTATCCACTTACTATGGTGTAACCCTGGGCAAGTCATTTAACCTCTTCCTGCTTTAGTTTCCTCAACTGTGTAATGGGGATCATAATAGTACCTACCATAATATTTGAGATAATATTTGTAAAGAGCACTTAGCACATGTTTGACATATAGTAGGTGCTTAATAAATGCTTATTTCCTTTCTTACTAAAAGGTCAAAGTAGCCTCCTGGAAGGAGGGCACGTACTCCCCCAACTGATTCTCAATAGGCCCAGGTCCACATATACACATATATATAAGGTCATCTTATTTCCTTTTTCACTTACCTCATCTGTTATTAAAGCAAATCAGCTGGGGCTCCTTCCAGGCACACCTCTCAAACTGGCCTGTCAATCATTTTCCCTTTCAAAGGCTGACTTTGTTGTTCATTTTAACCTGAGTTCACTCAGATATGAACAGCAATGGGGTGTATGGGAGTGTGAAGTTCTATTTGTCCTACAAGTGCACAGCTAAGTCTAGCCTGGGGTCTCCCACACCCTCTTATGTGTGACTGTGTTAACCCACTGGATCTGAGTAGTTATGGCCCATGGCCACCAAAGAGGCCAGAAATTCTGAAAGGAGGAAAGGAAAAGGAAAAGTGAGCCAGAGCTTTGGGGCAATGATGTCCTACTCAGTCTGTGACTGTCCTCCCTTCCACTAGGTCCTCCCATCACTAACAAGTCACTCCATTTTCTTAAGTGTAAGGAATTTTCCAAGGCATATGAGTGCCATGTGAGCTGTGGTTGTTTAAGGTTAAATAAAAAAAGTCTCTTGACATGAATTTTCAGGCAGAATTGAAGAGAAAACATTTCCCATGGAGGGTACTGGTCTCTGACATTCTCCTTCTACTCCTGGTGTGGCCTCATTTGGCACTGTGACAAAGGGGCCCACCCTACTGTAGGTTTACCTCCTCCTTAGGCCTTGTTACATTGATTCTCATACCTGGATGTGGCTAAGGGATTTTAGGAAATGGTGATTTGGAAAAAAACCTTGAAAAAACAGATAAAACAGCTGGCCCCAGAGTCAAAGAAAACTCTGCTCCTTCTGAGAATCCAGCAGTTTGTTGGCATTGGGGCCCTACCTGCTCCAACCCACAAACCACATCCTCTACACATATGCACATGTACACACAGGCACAAACACGCACATGCACATACACACACCCAAACTGCTTGGGAATCAGGTTCCTAAACCTGAGCAATACACCACATCTTTGCACCTGGGAGAACCCTACCTTCTATACCTTTTTAGCCATTTTTACAAAATAAAAATTGGTTCATTAGATCATTACCTACATCATAGAGCTTCTGTGGGAGAGTACCCTACAAACCTCAAAGTACCATATAAGCACTACATGAATACTATTTTAATGATTACCATTATTTTTGTCATATAGTCCTTTAGAGTAGAATTCATGTGCTGGACCAGATGAGTGCACTTAACATAGGCCCTTTAAAGGATCCCATTTAATACCAAGGCATATGATGGTTTGAGGTGCTGAGCACACAGGCAGAAGCCAGACACTCTATTTCACTTTTGGCTGTGGTTTTTGGTTTGAATGCCCCAAGCAACACAGTATCATGAAAAAAGCATCTGATTTGGACTCAGGAGATCTGGGTTTGACTCTTGGTGCCATTATTTTCTACTAGGTGATTTTAAACAAATTACTTCCCATCCCTGGGCTTTAGTTTCCTCTTCTATAAAATAGGGTTGGGGTGGACTAGCTGAGTGAGCCCCAAGCTACCTTCTGGTTCTAACATTCTATGTTTCTAACATGTCTATGATTTACCATCGCTTAGCATCACTGAACCCCCAAATGGTAGAGCAGGAGCCTCTGGAGCAGATTCCCCCTCAGTCCAATGTGAAGAAAGGAGGCTGAGTCAGAAAGACCAACACCTATTTAAGGAATTGGTTAAGAGAATCTGGATTAAGGAATTTGAAGGAAAAAAACAAAATACCAAAATGAGATCCTCCTAATAAATACAAAGAACATCAAGTCTGTGTGTAGACCTTAGCTGGAGGTTGGATGTATCTGCTTCCAGGGGAAGGGCAGCCCTTTGAATGGATAAGGAAAGGGACCTGTGCCTATTACTAATAGGTCTCAGGGGTCACTGAATCATGCTGCTCAAGAAAAAACAAAGATTTTCATTCCATTTTCATTTCCCTTTATTCCCACAAAAAAGAAAAGCACTTCTTTTTACCCCTATATAACTAGACTAACAAAGCCCCTATTACTATCCCCCTAAATCACATAGTCTCCATCTATATTTCCAGTCTCTCAGAAACAAAGGGGACCTTCATGATCTGGATAGCACAATCTCTTATTTTACTGATAACAGCATGGTGACTTTCAGTCACTCGAGATTCATGAAGAGTGGTTCAATCAACTGAACAGATCAACAGACGTTTATTAAGCACCCACTATATGCCAGGTTCAGTACCTGGTGCTGAGGCTATTAAAGAGAGAAACAAAAGACCTGTCACTAAGACCTCTCTCGAATGTTGCCTTCAGGATATAAAAAAGTTCTTTGGGTATTTCAATAACTCAGTCCCTTTGGATAACATCTAAAAAGGAGTCATTCCATGCCCAATTCTTCTTTATAATATGTAATATATAGAGTGAGGTTTATACTCAAGGGTTTTAGATCAACAGATGACTAACTAGGCCTTAAAGCATTGGATTTCTTTAGAAATGTAGGCATAGTATTGGTTACTATCTCATATTCCTTGGATCTAAGCAGGGAGTGATTGAAGACTGGGTAATGTAGAATTTAAATATTGGAGACCTCCCAGTGATCACAGCACCTTTATCCTATCCTAATCAAAATCAGTGTTCACCTAAAATCCTTTAACTTCCTTTTGGCAATATAAAGACTTGCAGGGTCAGGCCCACTCTCACTCAGCAGAGAGCAAATAATTTCTGCTCTGAGATCAGAGCTCATCTTGTTATCTCCTGCTCGCTAGGGGGACATTCTCCTACTTCCTGGAATCTTGACCATAACTGCCAGATAGATCCTACCTTAGCTGATTGCTCTGGAATTTGATTTCTTTCCTGCCTGGCCAGTGGAATACATTTGATCCAACACCTTTGGATACTGTTACTGAACTTATACCCCGTGCCCACCTAAAAGTAGTATCAAAATCAAATAAAAATATACCCCTGCTGCCTTTTGTCACCTCTGGGTTAGACCACTGGTCAGACACCTGCCAACTAGATGAACTCTGGTTCTAACTCCCCCTGGCCAGCTTTGTCTCATTCTTGTCTATATGTCAATGTGATAGTTTCTTGTAAGTATTTCCATTCAATGACTGTTACTTCATACACAGATAAATAAAGCTCCCACCCAACCTCACTCTTTATCAAGTTGGGAATGTCTTACCCTAACACCTTAATATGCCAGCCCCATTAAGGACCTCTCCTCAGAATTTGACTAAATTGTGTTATGTCTGGGCATTGTGCCACATTCTCTGGACCAGGTATGACTCTACAATCTGATGAATGACTCCAGTCGTCCAGGTTCACAAACTAGCAAGGGCTTGTGAGACGTCAGCCATGTGTCTAAATGAGACAAAGAAGGTCAAGGTTCAAGACAAGAGATATGGAATCTTTCCCCACACAATGTGGTATAGTGGGAAAAGTGTTGACCTGATAATCAGACCTGGCTTCTTACAATAACTAGAAATTCAGCCTTTGGGGTATTACTTGACCTTCTGGAGTCTCATTTTTTGTTATCTGTAAAATGAAGAGGTGGCACCAGATGATTTTTGAAGTCCCCACCGCATCTGAAATTTTATGACTCCATGAAAATTGTCAAATGAATGTCAATTCTGCCAAAAACAGGGAAACCTTGGAATCTTTACTAGAAAGGAAACTCCTTCAGGGCAAGGTTATATTTTATCTAAATTTTATAGTTTCTCTAGTTTCCAGCACAGCGCTGTATACACAAGGGACGCTAAAAACATTTATTGATTCATTGATTGTATAGTCAGTGACCTCCAGAGTTCACCCTGTGCCTCTGACAAGAGGGCAGAAATATCCCAACCACCCCAAAGAAAATAGTGTGAAATTTTGGCTATCTCTATTGTACTTACTTAAATGCTTGGAATATTTGTGATTTCCTCACTGTGAGTATCCCTTCTGCTGACCTAGAGCAGAACCCTGTTAACAATTAGGAGGTGGTTTTTAATTGATTTTTAATTGATCTATAACCCACCTGGTGATGAAGCTCTCCAAACTTAGCTAGCTTAGTCTTTGAACAATAGCTATTCAGTTGACCCTTGGGGCCAAGCACCTTCCTAGCTTAGCAGAACCTTACATTCTGCTGACAAAGTAGTTTTGTTTTGTTTTTTTTTTAAATGCATGGTCTTTCTTCTCCATATCGTTATGAGGCATCAGGGCTTTATGGAAGTGGTGGGATTTCAAAGACCAGTTTCTCTTTCTAAAAGGGGCTAATAACAATCCTATTCAAGGGAATATGTGTAAAAATTCTTTGAACTCTTTGAAAGAAAAGCACTAATCGATTCCACATCTTTGTTGTTCTTTTCCTGCCAAATATGGCATTTCTCCAACCAGATACCAGTTTTAAAAGAGTTAAAAGGGAAATCAGCAAAAATATGCGAACAAATCAGCATGTCTCACATTGGGGAATGTGACTATGCATTTCAATGTCAAGGACAAGAAAAACTCTTTTAGCTTGTGTTAAGTGCACAGAATGCTGTTTATCTTGACTTTCCTGGAGGTGAGCTCTTGAATACTGTTGAATTTCTAGTCTCCCTGGAGCAAGTTTTGTATCCTTTCCCAGACTTCCTGACCCTTCACCAAGTTCATCTGTCATTAAGGTTGACCTTCATGGACATTCACCCAAAGAGCAGGCTCTCTGGGAACGTGAGAGCAGCAGTGTCAGGATGTCAGGAACTCTACATGCCTCTAACCTTAAGAAGAACAAGAATCTATGGTGATCAGGAAGGAGAAGCTTGCAAAATAAGTTATTCCAAGGAAATAGCTGTGATCGTTTTATTGCCTCTGGAAGCAGGAGTGGTCTACTCTGTACACCCCTACCTTCACAATGCTGCTCCTAACTGGCCTGTACGCTGAAGCTTCCTGGGACAAACAGTACTTGATGCATTTAATGAGTCCATTGAAGGAGCCAAACTGGCCTTCTCACTCTTCCTTGCACCCAGTGCTCCATCTCCCATTTTAATGCCTCTGCTCCAGCTGGCCCTCATGCCTTTCCTCACCCCAACTTCTTAGAGACTCACTCCAGTACCACTTTCTCTGAGAGGCTTTTCCTGGTCCTCCTTGCTGTCCATGCCTCCTTCCCCCAGATGAGCTGGCATTTAGTTTGTATATATTTCATATAGACTAATATAATTGCATATATACTTTTACATATATATGTGAGAGGAAAGATGGTAGTGAATAGAAAGCTGGCCTTGAAAACAGAAGGACCTGGGTTCAAGGATCACCTCTGATACATACTGGCTGTGAGATCTTAGGAAAGTCATCTACCTTCTCAGTGTTCTGGTCAACTCTGTAAGACTATAACCTGCAGAGAAAGTACCAACATACACTGGTAAAAGGAGCTTCCTCATCTGGAAATTCTCTATACCAGTGACATCAAATTCAAATAGAAATGGAGCTAAACTAAAAAGCCCTACCACTCATATTGACTTGGAAAACTACTTATGAACATCTTCTATGTTCTATCATATTTTTATTTGTTTTGTTAATTACTTTCCAATTACATTTTAATCTGTTTGGCCTGGTGTGTTTGACACCTCTACTCTATATAGCAATGAAATCTCAGACTAATAACCACAATAATAGTAATAGATAGATGGATAAGAAGATAGCACTTATATAACATTTTACAAATATTATCTCATTTGATCCTCACAACCACCCTGGGAGGTAGGTACTTTTATAATCTCCATTTTACAGTTGAGGAAACTGAGGCAGACAGAAGTTAAAATGATTTGCCCAGGGTCACAACACTACTAAGTTTCTGAAGTAGGATTTGAACTTAGAGGTTTGTAATTCCAAGACTACCACTCTTTGAAAGCAGAGATGCTTTTATTTTTGTCTCTCTAATCCCAGTGCCTAGCATGTAAAAGGCACTTTTGTTGTTTTTGTTCAGTTGTTTCAGTCATGTCTGACTCTTCATGACCCTATTTGGGGTTTTCTTGACAGAGATACTGGAGTGGTTTGCCATTTCCTTCTCCAACTCATTTTACAGATGAGGAAACTGAGGCAAACACGGTTAAGTGACTTGCCCAAGGTCACATATCTAGGAGTGTCTGAGGCCAGATTTGAAGTCAGGAAGATAACTCCACAACCAACTCTCTATCCACTGTGCTAACTAGCTGCATCAAAGTAGTCACTTAATATATGCTTATTGATTGATAGTACTCTCTTATAGAACCAAATTGACTAATCACCTAGTATGTCAACATGTCCATTCCCACAGTTTCCTCTTGAACATTCTTTTTATTAACTCTATGAGTGTTTCCGTCATCAACTTCACTTCATGACTACAACATTCAGAGCTGGAAACTATTCTAACTTCCTCACCTGGTCTAACTTCCTCACTTTACAGGTTAAGCAGCAGATTCAGGCTTCTAATGCAAGACCTCTGACTCCAAATCTTCCCTATTTCTGTTATTCACACTCTAGGTTTTCCCAGGTCAATGTCATCCTTTGATTCTGATCATACACTTTCTAGAGTCCCATTAAAGTGTTGGCCTTCTCCTCTCTCCCTCTTACATGCTATTTGGAGTTACCACCATGCTAGAGAAGTTATAAACCATTAGTATAGAAGATGATAAGATACATTCTCAAAGTCCTATGGGAGTTGAGTAAGGATTTCAGAGACTGACCTTATAGAGAAATTGAGATGTCACATAGTCCCAATCCTTGCCTCTTAGGAGGAACTATGTATAGAGAGGAGGAAATGAAAAAAAAATGTTACTACAGGAAGACTTAACAGTTTGAGCCCTAAAACCCTGAAATTGTGTTCAGTGACTTAGGTGCTGGAGAGCTTAGGTGGTCTCAACTACCCAGAATCCCCATGGTTTTTTTTTTTTTTGCCTGTTTCCATCATTATTTCCCACTTTTCCTTGTGCCAACAGAGATGAATAAGATCTGGGCTTTGAGACCTTGGAAGACAATTCCACAGCCTCCCTTGGCGACCTTTAAGAGGCCTTAACAACTCTCACTCTTCCCTTGAAATCAGAGAGAATTAGCAAAGCTCTCACAGTCCTTTCCCTTTCCCCCATCAGAAACTCATAAATTGTCAGTGAGAATTTTTGTGTGTGTGAATTAAGGCTTCCAAATAATTAATGCTAGGCTTTATTTGTGCTATTGAAAACCCAAATGTCATACGGTTGAAAAGACCCAACCAAATAATTTGGTGTATCCTATAAAGCTAAAAAGTAAATAGAATCCAAGACACCTGGGTGACTGGCCTCTATGTCATTTTAAAAAGCTCGCTTGGACTTTCTGGTGCTTGATTCAAATCCAGGATTACTGTGTTCAAAGCACAAAAGGCCCTTTTCACATCATCTTCTTCTTCTTCTTTCTCTCCTCCTCCTTCTCCCCCTCTTCTGTTCTTTCTCCTCTTTCTATCCCTGCTTCTCTCTTCAACTACCTGGGGCACACATGCTCCATGACCTCCCAAATGTGAATGAAACAACCAATGAGAGAAAGAGAAAAGAGAAAGGGAAAATAGACCCAGGTTCGGAAGTGGTCCTGCTGCATGCTTTGTTTCGCTGGTTACTGGCAAGACGTCTGCAGGTGTGCACGTGGATGTTCACGCCTGAAGTTGGGAAGAGGAGAGTGAATGTAGTATAGTATCAGGGACAGTTCCCTGAAGGATCATAGCCTCTAGAACTAGTAGGGACCTTAGATTTCATAGAGTCCATACCACTGCTTATACAGATAAGGACATTGAAGTTCAGAGAGGTAACTAAAGTGATTTACCCAAGATAAGATAAGCCCCTGCTTTCATAGGAATTTATATCCAGTAAAGACAATTCACATTACTTGTGTCCAGACCAACCTTCGGTCTACAGTCCTCTGGGCAATGCAGGAGTATCACCCAAAGCTGGCAGGTTTGTTTGTTTGTTTATTTGTTTTAATCAATCACATTTCTCTAAACTATATACCCTAGGATCTCAAAGAAATAAGAGAAGGAACATACAAGTCAATAACTGAAACTTAGCATCTCTCTTGTGTTTTCAGTGCTTCACAGTATATGTGGTACACAGCTGGGGTTTTTGTTCTGGTGTTTTTTAGTCATGTCCAACTCTTCATGACCCCATTTGGAGTTTTGTTGGCAAAGATACTGGAGTGGTTTGCCATTTCTTTCTCCAGCTCATTTTACAGATGAGGAAACTGAGGCAAACAAGGTTAAATGACTTGTCCAGGGTCACACAGCTAGTAAGTGTCTGGGATTGGATTTTAACTCGGGTCATCCTGACTGTATTCACTGAGACACCTAGCTGCCCCAAGGAGGGGCTTAGTTGAATTAACATTGCTTTTCTCTTCTGTTTCCAAGTTAGGAGGCAATGTCTTAATAGAATGCTAAGCTTGTGGTCACAAGGACCTGGGTTCAACTACTGCTTCTGACAATTAACGGTTTTGTGACCATGGATTAGTCACTTGATTTTTATGAGTCTCAGTTTCCTTATTCATAAAATGGGGTTAATAATGTTTACAATACCTACTTCCAAAGGAAGCATGGCACTGGTGGATAGATACAACAGGCTTTGGAGTCAGAAAAAAACTCAAGCCTGGACTCTGATACAAACTGGTTCTGTGACTCTGCACAAGTCATTTAGTTGCTCAAGATCCAATGAGTATAAGTCGCAATCAATGCAGCTTATAGGGAATTTTATGTGCAACTTAAAAAAATTGTTTTGACCCGTGATTTCATTGGCATAGGGAACTCCTGGTAAGAAGACTTCCTTTGCTTTGTGAGGTTCAAGTGAAAAAATACATATTTTAAAGTGTTTTGCAAAATTTAAAGTACTAGATAAATATCAGTTATTATCATTATAAGTCCCAAAATTTTCAGAAGGGCAGGGAAAAGGTGGTGCAGTCGTACTTCACGGCATTGTGGGGCATGCATAGGTAAAGCGAACAGAGTGAGGGAAACCAGCAAAGCATTGGCAGGGAGTGCCCCGGGCCATGGTTCTTGGCTCTGACTAAGAATTGAAATGATGCTCAGCATGCCAACAGCTGGTAGGGAGAGGATAGATAACATCAATCAGTCAGAGAGAGCAAGGAGAAACAGCACTCCTTTCAGTCTCTTTTGCTGGATCTTCATCCATATCACATCTGCTAAGCATGGATGTCCCCCAGGGCTCTGTTCTAGGTCCTCTTCTCATCTCCTTCTATACTATTTCACTGGGTATTATCATCAGCTTTCATGATTTCAATTACCATGTCTATGGTGATAATTCTCTGAACCATTTATCCAGTCCTAATGTCTCTCCCAGAGTGACTAGGTGGTGCAGTGAATAGAGCACTGGGCTTGGAATCAGGAAACCTGATCTTTATGAATTCAAATCTGACCTCAGACACTTACTAGCTGTGTGACCCTGGGCAAGTCACTCAACCTTCTTTGACTCAATTTCCTCATCTGCATAATGAGCTGGAGAAGGAAAAGGCAAACAGTTCCAATATCTTTGCCAAGAAAACCTCAAAAGGGTCAGGAAGAGCCAGACACAAACAAATGAATACCTTTTGACTAAATGGGAGAGACAAGAGATTTGTTCCAGAGTCATTCATTGTCTTTGGGACTCACTTTCCTTATCTTTAAAATGAGGGAGCTATAGATATATAGATAATCTCAAACTCTAAATTTTTATGTTCTTAAAGTGGATGGTAATAAGTGAGCACATCGAGATTTGACAGTGAGATTTAGAACTCTATGGGGAAGGCTTCATGGGTGAGCTAGGAAAGCCATTTTACATGTTGAGAGGCTCTCAGAAGTCTGCCTCAAGCCTGGGATGCTGTTCAACATAGAAGAGAGAGTATTAAACATGGCAATGAGGAGAAGGGGGAGAAAACGTCCCAGCATGTCAAGTTCTGCTGGAGATTTTACGAGTTTTGAGATTTCCCCTTCTTTCCTGCCAAGGCCGGACATTGGATACGGGGAGAGTAGCAGGGATGGAGTTTGGGGAGGTTTCATTGTTCTGTGGGTGCCTGGCTTAGGATGGAGATTACACTCTCTCTGTCCCAGGAGACCAGGCCCACTACATTGGGAGCAGCAGTAGCAGTAACTTTATCCTCTGGCATTCTGTTAGAAAGAAGGAAACAAGCACGTCTCTAGTGCCCACCAAACTGCTCTAAGTGTATCCTCTCATCGGATTCCCTACAACAACCCTGGGAGGTGGATGCTATTATTGCCCTCATTTTACAGTTAAGGAAACTGAAGCAGGCAGAAATTAAATGACTTGCCTAGGGTCACACAGCTGGTAAGTGTCTGAGGCCAGATTTGAATTCAGGTCTTTCTGACTCCCAGCCCAGCACTCTATCCACTGTCTCCTAGCTGCCCCTGGATCAATTCAATTCAATTCAATTCATAACAATAGCATACACTTATGGAACAATTATAACAGTTTAGAAAACACCTTCCCAACAACAGCTAGGCAGTTAGGTGGCACGGTGGTTAGAGTGCTGGGCCTGGAGTCAGGAAGACCTAAATTCAAATCTAGTCTCAGATACTTAGTAGCAGTGTGATCCTGAACAAGTGACTTAACCCTGTTGGCCTCAGTTTCCTCATCTGTAAAATGAGCTGGAGAAGGAAATGGCTAACTACTCCAGTATCTTTGCCAAGAAAACCCCAAATGGGGTCATGGAGAGTCAGATACAACTGAAATGATGGAATAACATTATTCACAACAATCCTATGAGATATATTATTTTAATAAGCCTCAGTAAAGTAAAGTAACTTATTGTAGCAAAGGTTTAGAGCTCGAAGGAACCTAGATGTATAGGCTCATAGAATCCAATCTGGAATGGACCTTGCAGAGTCCAATCCCCTCGTTTTAAAGATGAGGAAACTGAGGCACATAGAGGTTAAGGAATTTGTCCAGGACCATGTAGCTATTAAGTGTCTGAAGCAGGATTTGAACCCAGGTCTTTGTGACTCTGAGGCTAGTTGTTCATGCACTCTGCTTCTTAAGCACACACTTGCCAAGATGGCAGAGTGAGTGTCAGAGGCAAGGCGGGAATCCATGAAATCTGGATTCAAGCTCAATGCTACTTTGCTTCACCATCCTACATTTCCAATTGAATTCTGCACATTTTTATTACGCACCTACTATGTGCAAGGCACTCTGCTAAGGGCTGAGGAGGATCAAAAAATGAATACAGCCTGGTCCCTACCTCGAAGAATTTCTATCCTTGTAGAGCACTCAAGCCCCTCAGACCCGCTGCTTTACTCTGAACTTTTTTCACTCTATGCCTTTCACTCTGTGGGATAAGAACAATCCCAATGACTACTTTATCATCAAACTGCTGTCCTTTCAGCTTTAGTTTGGTTTCTATATAAGAAAAAAAACAGATAAGTAAATAGCCTTTGCAGTAACATGTTTTGTTTTCCATTTCAGTTTTAGTCATAAACACATTGAGGACGTGAGAGTTGCCCTACTGGGTCAGACCTCCTAGAACAACCTGCGTAGGATTTCTTCTCTGAATGTGGCATCAAAGAACATGTGGAAGAATACAGGTGTGCTTAGTCAGCAGCTTGGGGTTTGACAAACGGGTAGCACCTTAGCAGAGATGTCCTAGTGCTTACGTGTCCAGGCAAGGGAAAACATAAATAGCTCTGTAAGTAGGGGTGTTGTTGCTACTCATCCTTTGTTCCCAAAGAGGACCAGTGGTGGACCATCATTGGTGTGTACTAAAACCAACTCATAGGAAAAGCTGATTGTTAAATCTTTAGTGCAAGCATTTATACTTTGAAAATCAGCAAATGAGAAATTAAGGTTTGCTTTATTATTGTGTTGATTGTCTAGACTTGAGAAAAGGAAGGAGAAAATGTTACTAATGCATATTAAGTTCAAAAGTGTGTTATGTGTGTACATTTTTTGAAGAGAGAGCTGATTGTTAAACATTTACCACTGCATCTCTGACTATAGGTATTTAGTTCAAGCTATGTTCACCAATCAGTTATTACCAGTAGCACCAGCCATAACAAATGAGAGGTGACATTGCACGTAGAGCAGCTGGACCCAGGTTATTCGTTAGCAGCCACCATTACCTGGAACCAAGTGGGCTAAGTCTATATCAACCAGCATCAAGAAAGGGAAATATGCTGGTTATCTAATTAGCCCCTTCCCAGCCCACCAAGAAGTCATCACAGAGTAAGAAATCTGGTTATCAAGAGAACTGTGGAATTTTGTATCTTGAGAAGTCCAACCTTGAATTGTGCTGAGCTCCACAAAATCTGTTATTCTATACATTATTCTTTGTATGTTTTCTGAGTTAGTACCTCTGGTCTAAGACACTGGTCTAGTCTTTCATGCTCCCGGAATAACAGGTACCTGTGATGAGACTCTCTCTCTCTCTCTCTCACACACACACACATACACACCCCCACAAGATAGGCAAAAAGGTTGATAAATGTGCTGAGAATGGGAGTCATTGATAAGAACTGACCCTGGACTAGTCTTTAACCTCGCTTGTATCCAAGAGCACAGATTTGAGCCCCCACTAATCCCTAAGACTGAAGACTACCCAAGGCTATACTGTCTCATCCTTCAGCAATTAGGGGTACCCCTAAAGAATTCTAATTTCCTCTTAATAGTCCATTATGACTCTATCATCCATTGATTTATTCAAGTCTTTAAAATTTTTCTTTATATTTTGAACATGTGCTACCTTTTGGGTGAGCAAACTCCATGCCTTTTGTCTGAGTTGGACAAACAATTACTTTCGCTTGTTCCGACTCTCTCTCCTTAATGCTTCAAGGACAGGAGCTGGGGTGTCTCTAGTTAACAACTTTCAAATAGTTGATAAAAAGTTGGGGTTCAGTTTATCCACATCCTTTTACAGACTTTAGCCTTCGTCCTTGCTGACTGAAGAGCCCCCTTTCTTTGCTCATACCTCAGCCTTCCACCCCACAAAGTATTTCAGTTGTGTTTCACTGGGCTTTCTCCAGTAGCAGTATGGCATTTCTAAATTCTGATGCACAAGTCTGTGGTTGATATTTCAGCTATGGGTGTACCGTGTTAAAGGTTTGGTTTTCTATTTTGTCTCTCTGAAACTGCAGCTCACAACAGCATAGGGACACAGCTCTAGAACCGGAAAGATGCTTTAGAGGTCACCCAGTCAAGCCCCTTCATTTTCCAGATGAAGCTCAGAGACTTTGAATGACTTGCCTATGGTGACATAGATGGAAAGCGTGGTAAGAAGGATTTGAACTCAGTTTTAGACTGCAGGGTGCATCCTCTTCCAATTGCATCCCCAGGGGCTCATGCTGACTTGGTTTCACCTTGAGGGCCTCTCAGTAACAATGCTTTTTGGCTTATGCCAGCACCCAGGGCTTTCACTGATTCACGAGTGTTATATACATTTAACTTCAATGTCAGAATTTGGTTCATGGTTGAGCAGTGGACTAGTCTTGGAATCAGGAAGACTCAATTTCGTAAGTTCAAAACTGGCCTCAGACACTTACTCCAGGCAAGTAACTTAACCCTGTTTTACCTAAATTATTCATTATAAAATGATCTGAAGAAGAAAATGGCAAACTATAAACTAAAACAACTGAACAACAACAAAATGCAAGCACTTAGCCTAATACAAAACATCAAACACAGGGCAAGCTTTATTTTAACCTGAAAAAAATGCAAAGGACTTATATACCCTGACTATCCCCTTCCTAGGGACTTAGACGTTCAGTGTAACTTACAATATTTCCCAGTATTGGTCTACACCAATGGGCAAGGTCCTTAACGCATTTATGCCCTATGGTTCACTGTTCTTCCTCACATCTCCATCTGGTGATGGTTGCTGTTTTCTGAGTCTCTGTCTCTTTTTTTCTGTTTCTTCATATGGAAAAACTTCCTTTCTCTGGAGAGGGATGGAAGGGATGGGAAGGATGAAAAACACAGTCCTCCCTCCACATCCCAGTCTTTTATCTCCATCTCTGTTGGTCTGTGTCTACATCTGATATTGGTTCATACTGTCATGGAGGCCATGGGACTCCTTAATGTCCAAGTAGATGTACAAGCCAGTCTCTAGGAAACCCAATCTCTGTTTAGCCTTTTTTCCTTTTCTCTGTCTAAACTCTTTTTATTTTTTTAAAACTCTTTGAAAGGTTAACTCAAAGACTCAGGTATTTGAACTCACCATGATTTGGAGTCAGTACCAAAACAAAGGCCTTATCAGCAGGTCAATAAGAACTCAGGACAAGGACAATGCATATCTTATTTTCAGAATTCTGCCCTTGTCAAGGAGAGAAGAGTGGCTTAGTTACTTCTCCTGGGGTATGAGCAGGCATGCCCACAACTTTTCTTGGATTCTCTGTAGATACCTTTAGCTTCCATATTCAGAAAAGCACAGAATCACAGAACTACAGCTGAAAAAAAAAACTTAGAGGTCATCTCAACAAACCAATTCACTTCACAGATGAGGAAGGCTGAAGTGATTTGCTAAAGGGGTAGTCACAAAGCTGGAAGTAGAAACTCAGGTCTTGTCTTAATTCAGAATGAATTTATTGAGTGCCTAGTAAAAATAGCTCACATTTACATAGAAGTTTAAAGTTTGTAATATGTTTTTCTTATAACAAAGCTGTGGGGATGGGTAATTCAAGTACTAATATGATTGTTTTATAAATGGAGAAACTGAGGCAAAGAGACTCTCCAGAGTCACCCAGTCAGGATTTAAACACAAGTCTTGTGACCTCAAAGCTAATGCCTTCTTCCACCACACTATAGAAATCAAACATTTTAATGTTTAAAAAGCATCTTCCAAACCACAACCTAGTGAGAGGTACCATACACCAAGGCACTGCGCTAGGTGTGTCTCCAAGAAATGCTCCAGGGTATAACTCTTTCCCAGTTTGTCAGTGAGATGTGAGAACCCATCTTCTTGTAAGTATAATCTAGAGTATATTTAAAAATAATTTACCTGACACTTTCCCCACACTGGAACTCATCAGCCCCTTTCCTGCCCTTTTGCAGATTCGTGAGGACTTCCTGAAATTTATTCCTGTTGGGTCATCACTTTTCACCATCCAAGAGAGCTGAGTATTACCTGCAAATTTGGCTTTTTTGCATGTATACACGCTTCTAGAGCAGTTCTCAAAATTTTCAATAATGATTGGTTCATATGCAATGCTTTGCCCTCACATTTTTTCTCCATTTTTAATCATTCTGTCCAACTACAGAGCTCAGTAATTATTGTTTTAGTTGAGAAGTCCCAGAGAATAGAGACTAAGTCTGATTCAATGCATCTGGTAATCACTGAGCACTGACCCACCCACATTAATAGTACTCTAATACTTAATAACTCTGTGTGTGTGTGTGTGTGTGTTTGTTGATAATGGGGGGGGGTGGTCAAGGAGAAACCTGCTATGCCAGACCCCCAGATCTTTGCCTCTGGGTTTCCAAAGGTCTTGGACCCCTTGTTAGTCTGACCAAATTATTCATTTACAAGCGAAAGCTGATATCTCTCCCAGCTCTGTCTCCCCTTATTAATATGTGCTGTGCTGTTGGAACAGGGCTGGTTAATATCCAGATGCATGTGGGTTCAATTGCGCCTTCTGGTCTCTATCTCCTGTCTCTTTCCAAGGGTGGTGGTGTGTTTATTTTGCAGTGGTTATTTTGGATTTGGAGGCCCCAGCATTTATCCTGATACAATCAGTAACTATGTTTGAATTCTCTTTGCTGATTTAACTGCTGGCTTGCTTTGGGTTTAAACACACAGAGCATTATAAAAGGTGTTTGGGGGTTTCCTAGGTGTTTTTAATCCAGGAGAAAATGGACCAAGGTCACCGCGGATCAACTTTCTTATGGAGAGAATTACAGCAGAGAGCAAAGCAGGTTAAAAGGCTCTTATCTCTGCTGTCAATCATCCCTCTCCATTCTTCATTGCCCTCTCTGGTTTTCATTAGCATGCTGACAACGTGTGATTACAGTCATTTTCATCCGCACTCCAACTACTGTACCAATTCCAGCTCCAAGTTATGAAACCTAATGTAAACCTTAGAAGGGAGGCTACAGAATGTGACTTTTAGCTTGCAACGTTCACTAGTACAAGGCCACAAATCGAGCCAGGAAGGGTCAGGAATCCTGGGAGTCAGAGACCAATCTGCTTCCTCTCCAAAGAGGAATCGGGGACATCTCGGATGAAGCACATCCAGCTTACCACACAACTGAAGCCGAGAGAAATTGGAGGAGGTTCGTCTCATCCATCCCCCAGCTTCTAGGCATAACCACACCAATTCACCCCAGACAGAAGAAGACCTGTCCTAGAAGGGCTCTTTCCTTTCAAACTCTTCCCTAAGGCTTTTGTGCTAGCACTCACAATACTTTACTCCAGGACATAATCATGGTCTATCCAGAAAGCCTTCCTCTGAGTTCACCTTCTTTCCTACTTCAATCCAAATCCGTTTATTTAGGTTCTATAGACATTAAAGTTGGAGGGAGAGAGAAGATTGTTATCTAGATCAGGGCTTCTTAAACTTTTTCCACTCACAACCCACAGTTTCCACTTGCAACACACAGTTTAAGAAGCGCTAATAGATAATCCAGAATCATGATTTCATTCTTGGGGGCACTTCCTCCATTAATACAGATCACAACCCATTCCACACCTCAGCAGATAGTTTCATTAATAGCTATTCCCATCCAAAAATCATCATTTGGATGATTTTGGTCACTCTGATAGTGATAGCCAACCTTATAATGAGCCAGCCCAATTGGGCTCAGAGGTGTGCTAGAAACAGAGCCGGTTGTTAAACTTTTAGTGTGAACATTTCCACCTCATAAATCAGTAAACACTGCAAATCAGGGCTTGATTGTCTGGTTGATTGTCTGGATTTAAAGTGTTACAGGAAAGGCTAATAAGGCAGATTAAACTTAAAACACATTGTAGTAACACATTATTCTTCTTCCCTTCTCCCCCACCCTGAAACCTGGTTATTAAACATTTACTAGCACACCCCTAGTTTGGTCCTCCAACATCAGTCAGAGCTGGAATCCATCTGGTAAAGTCTTCAAGAATCCAAAGTCATCTCCATTCCATGATGAGACATTAGAGCAGGGCTTGAGCGGGTTACGTATAGATATTCCATTCACAAAAAAAGAAAAAAGTTCACACGTTCCTCTCCATCTTCTCTTCTACCAAACAAAACTTTCCTATTTCACTCCAGGTCCCTTCTAGCTCTGTGTGTTCTATGTACACTGTATTAAGGTGCTAGCAATAGACAAACAGAAAGGAACCAATACTGCCCTGGGAAGGGGTCAGAAGTAAGGACACAGACAAGTATAATACAAGATAGGGAGTGACTGGGGACAAAGAGGAGACCCAAACAAATCGATTCAGAATTTACTGTTATGGTTTAAAAAAAAAAAGCCTGGTTCATAGGATTGTGCGAGAACCTCAGAGATCATGGAGCATATCCGTAGCAAGTGTCCCAGGTGGAATTTGAATCTGTGTCCTTTGACTTAGAGAAGATGATTCACAGACATTTGGCAGCCACCAAAGGCTCAATGGGCATATCTTAGAAGAAAGGATTTTTATGTTCCTCTCTTCTCAAGGCAAATGACTAATAGTTTTTAGACCCAAAGCTAAACCAAACACAATGGAGGAAAAGGGAGGGGCTGGGAAAGCAAATCCACAAAAAATAGAAAAGGGAACCAAGGGGAAAATTGAGAATCATCTGTGTAGGGCTAGTGAATCCACCGGTTCATTCAACCAGTTGGCTTTTTTTTATTTTTTACCAAATTGACCAAATCCAGGCATAGTGTTTGGTCATGATATATAGACAGAATTTAAAATGACATTCAAGTTTCTGAAAGGTAAATATACAAGTGAATAATTGACCCACTCAGTTTCCACTGGGGAATAGAAGAGTAGGGAAACCGAACTTACTGCAAAGGGAAAATACAATAAATATTAAGATAGTGTCTATGCAATACCAAAGCAACTGATCAGAGGCCAACTTATCTTATGAAAACTTCACACAGGTTGTACAGCATTATGCAGTTAAAATATCCGTTTAGCGGTTTTCCATAGCTACAGGGTATGTGAACTGGTGAGTAGATGTAGACCAATCTCATAAAACTTTTCAGAAATAAACTTTCTTCAATAAAGTGAGGGGTAAGCAAGAAATATTATGAAAACTCCTTCTTGGTGACCTGCTGGGGATTCGCTATAGAAAGGATTTGTCTTCATGAGGGTATTTGATTAGATGACCTCTGAAACCCCTTCTAGCCCTGAGATTCTAGAACACTGTGATCTTTACCAAGAATTCAGAGACTTTCCTCTCCTCTCTCCATCTGATTGAGTTAAGGATCATTGCCATTGGATCTGCCTTAAGGGAAAAAAGTGGTTTAATTTTGTGGAATCAATTGAGTGAATTAAACTTAGCCCAGTTCTTCCCATTCCAACCATTTCTACTTTCCTTTTTTTGGGGGGGGGGGGAGTCCTGTTGGATTGATTACCCTTTCTCCTAGCTGATGCTAAGGAAATTAATGAACACAGAAGACCTGGCTAGAAACTCACACTGCTTTTTTTTTTAGACTAAGTGTCACTGGACTAAGCATGATACAAAGAAAGTCTGTGTCCCTGGGAATCCTGTATTTAAACTAGGCAGCCTCTACCCAAGGACTTTGTACCCACCCCCTGTCTCTTCCCAGCCATCCACCCCTGGAAGACTAAGAAGAGTCTAGAAGCATTCTGAATGTCATTCTAGAAAAGCCACTCCAATACCAGATTTCCACTCCTCCCCTTCCACCCTAAAAAAAAATATCATGAGCCTATATTTTTTCCTGTGGTGATCAATCTTGCAGAGCCCATGGTGGAGGGGAGCCAGGGAAACCTTCCCAGCTGGAGGATTCCCCCTCCCCTCTGGTGGTGATCAGAACAGGCTAGGTAAGGCCAGGCCCCAGATATTGCTGTTTGGTCAAACTGTGCCTCTCCAGGCATAACGAGGGAGCAGACACCCTTTCTGGATGCCCTCAACTGTTATGACTTCTGGAGGGGAGGGGTCATGATTAAAACTGTGATTAAGTGACTCACCATAATTATATTTTGTTGAAATTGAATTTATTGAAGCATGAATCATTTCTGCCCAAAGTCTTGCCTAATTACTCCAGTGTTGGCTATAGGAAGGACTGGAGAGTTTTCCATGAAGGTCAAGAAAGCTGATGTGTGTGTGTGTGTGTGTGTGTGTGTGTGTACATGTATATGCATGGGTGAGTGTATGTGTGAATGCATGTGCCCCCTCTAACCTCACAGACAGCCAAGTGAGTCTGCCGCCTAGCCCCTTAGATGCTGGTGATGGTGGAAGGTTGGCGGGTTCTTTTTTGTTTTATTTGTGGTTTCTTCTGCCCCTACTCCCAACCCCTTAAATATGTATTCCCCTGTGTCCTCCTTCACTCCATGGGGGTCTCTGTTCCCTGTGGTGGTTTTCCTTGGTGAATTGTTTGGTTTCCCCAAAGTGCTAACTTGCAGATTTTAACCCCAGTCTCCCAGCTCAGACCTCCCAAAGCTCCGGTGGGTAACTGCAAGGGACACCCTCAGAGTTAAAACCCTGTGCCCACAGCAACCCTATAATTTACAACAATACAGGCGCACTGAGAAAGCAAACACCACTGTGCTGCAGTGGGGAGCCGTTTGAAGTCTCCCTGACTCTAGGTCCGGGGGGGGCCCTTTGGGCTCTGAGTCACCCCAGCCCCATTCAGGCAGGGCACCTTCTTTCTGTGACTCCCTGGTACCATACAGCTGGAGGCAGTGACTCCAGAAAGCCACCTGGCCATTGTCTCTTGTGCCTTCTTGTCCCAACAATGGGATGGAGGGAGGAGACCTCAGTGGAAGCAGGATGGAAAGTGGCCAAGCATCAGAATGACCTTCCTGAATGGCATGGCTGCTTGTCAATGGAGTGAGTGATAAAAAGAATCAGAAACCACATAGGAGAACGGAACAAACCATGGATTGCAAGGCAGAGTTGCAAGGGTTCTAGTCCCTACCCTGTCATTTTGGTTAAGATCTTTTTCTGAGCCTCAGTTGACTTGTCAACAAAATGGAGGGAACTTTTATGGTGCCTTCCTAGAAGTCTGGTAGAGAGAGAGCTGGCCTCGGATCCAGGAAGACTTAAGTTCAAGTCTTGCCTCTGGTTTGGTGGCTTGGTGACCTTGGGCAAGTCATTAACCTCTCAAAGCTCTAGGCAGATCTCTAAGATTATAAATTGCAGAGAGGGTGCCAACCTGCATTGGTGAAGGAAATACCCTTATCTAGGAGTTCCCTTTGCCAATGAAATCACAGGGTCACTCCTTAATAGGTAGTAAAAGTATTATTATCATACTGGCTTTTGACAGATGAAGAAACTGAGTCTCAGAGAGGAGAAAAAAAAAACTCATGCAGGCTCACATTACATTAGTAAAGTACCAAAGTTAGGCTCTGACTGAATGTAAAGTTCTTTCCTTTCAGTTAGAAGAACCACATAGAATCTCCAATTTAGAGCAGGAAAGGATTTTGGAGGTCATCTTTCCTTCTTTCTCACCATTATACGGGGAAGAAGCTGAGGCCTGGCCAAGGTTTCAGGGATTAATAGCTGACCTAGGTCTTCAATTCACATCTTCTACCAGCAGTTTTTCTACTGTATCACAGCAAATATATATGTGTCTCTGTGTATATGTATATATGTATGTATATGTGTGTATGTATATGTATATATGTATGTGTATATACAGGTATGTTTGTACACATATATTGTGTATATATGTATATTTTGTATGGGTGTGTATATATGTGTGTGTGTGTGTATGCATGTAGATAGGTATGTTTGTATATGTATATCATATATATGTGTATATTGTGTCTATGCATACGTATATGCATGTGTATAGGTATGTATGTATATGTATATTGTGTACATATGTATACCGTATATGTGTATGTATACATATGTATATACACGTATATGTATGTAGATAGGTATATTGTATATGTACATTATGTGTATATGTACATGCATGTATATAGATATATGTGTGTATATTGTGCATGTATGTGTATATATGCATATATACATGTGTATGTATGTATATTATATATGTGTATATTGTGTTGTGCATGTATACATATATATGTATATGTACATATAGGTATGTGTGTATATGTATATTGTGTGTATATGTATTCTGTGTATATATGTATATTGTTTATATGTATGTATATATGTATATGCATGTATATAGGTATGTGTACATATGTTTATTGCATACATGTGTATGTTGTATATGTGTATGTATACATGTGTATATACATGCCTATGTATGTGTACATATATGTATGTATAGGTATATGTGTATGTGTATATTGTGTACATATATGCACACATATTCACACATAAACACACATATGTTTATGCTTATATGCTTTGATGGATATACTATTGAAAATATTATATATGTTTATATATAAAATATGCAGATATATTGTTAAATATATTTTACATAAATATTTACATATAAATATATACATGTATACATTTATATAAATAATATGTGCATGTATATTCATATGTAATATGAATTACCTACTTGCATATAGATGTATATCATTTTAAAAGAAAAAAAAGATACTTATGCATGCCCCTCCCTCTGCATATGTGTACCATCATTATCATCACCACAGAAAATGTATTCAGCAGCTGCCTTTATTCAGAATAGGTCGGGGGTGGAGGGGCTGGAGAATCCTTGTCCTCTGCAGGGTTTTTTAAACCATTTTTGTGCATGGCCCCTTCTGGGGATGCCTTCTCAGAAACATTTTTCTAAATGCACGGAATTAAATATATTGGGTTATAAAGGAAACTAATTACAATGAAATACAATGATTAAAATATTTTCAGAAACATGTTCACAGGCTTCAGGTTAGGAATCCTTGCAAGACTTCTGGTCCAAGACTGACAACATTAGCCTAGACACTCTGAGACATAATGTACATAATCATCTGATCCAAGTTTAGAGGCAGTGAGGTGGCAGAGTGGATAGAGCACTGGCCCTGAAGTCAGGAGGACTCAGTTCAAATCTGGCCTTAGACACTTATTATTAGACACTTATTAGACACTGGTTAAGTCTTTTAAACCTCTTTCTGCCTCAGTTTCCTCACTGGTCAAATGGGTATAATAATAGCACCCACATGCCAGGTTTATTGTGAGGATCAAATAAGATAATAATTGTGAAGTACTTACCACAGCACCTTGGCTGGTTGGTCAGTTGTTGTCTTTTGCTCTCAAAGAAGAACAAAATGGCATCACTAGGCTAGTCAAGTTACAATGGGTCCAACTGTGGCTGATCAGACCAATGTGAGCTCAGAATGTTCAGTACAGATCAGGCACAAATAGTCCACATGAACATTTAAGGTGGATTCTCTAAGTTTGCGCATCTCACATTTCTTTTGAGCTACTTCAATTCTGCTTTGCTCATGGAGCACAGCGCCTTCTTTGATGTGGTCATGCCATACTAAGCACTCCTGTGCCAGTGTCTTAAGAGGGACCGTGAGAGTGTCCTTGTATCACTTCTTCTGACCACCATGTGAACATTTGCCCCATGAAATAGTCTTTTTGGCAAGCATGCGTTTTGCATTCAAACAACATGACCAGCCCATCGGTGTTGCATTCTCTGAAGCAGAGTTTGAATGCTTGGCAGTTTGGTTGGAGAAAGGACCTCAGTGTCTGGTATCTTATCCTACCAGGTAATTTTCAGAATCTCCCTAAGACAATTCAAATGGAAGCAATTCAGTTTCCTGGCACGGTGCTTGGTATACTGTCCAGGTTTCACAGGCATACAACAATGAGGTCAGCACAACGGCTCTGTAGACTTCAGTCTAAAACATAGTAAGTGCTATATAAATGTTAATTGTTATTATTATGTTATTAATAGTACTTGACTCACAGGGTTGTTGTGAAGATCAAATGAGATCATATTTATAAAGCACTTGGCATAGTACCTAGCACATAGTAGGTGTTTAATAAATGCTTGTTTCCCTCTTCAAGTTTGGCTTTCTGCGTTTAATAAGAATAACCTATTTTGCATGTGTGATGTCTCACGGTGCTCTTTAGAAGGAACTCTGCCAGGCCATTGCCCACAGTGTTACAGAACTGAGTGAGAAAAATCTCTTCAGAAGTAGGTCAATGCAGGTTCTAGTTATTTTGGATCCCCTGACTAACCATTAGTTAGTCATTAGATAAACAAAGCTTTGGGAAGGACATCTGATAAAACAATCAGACTCACCACCCTTAAAAGAACAGTAACACCTTTAATGTTGAGTATATGTTACTATCACCTTCATTTATCTCCATCTCTGTTGTGCAAAGAGAATCTCCAAGTGGTTCTTCCAGTTAGTTACTGAGTCCCAACAAAGAAACAAGGCAAGAGGAGAATTAGGGTCCTATCTCAACTATTCCAATTCCAGGTAAATTGTGAGAGTTCCTATTAGAATGAGAATGATCTGGGTGGCACATTTTAATAACCATGCTTTCTGTGATTTTGCAAAGACTATGTGGATTGATAATGCATTAAACTCATTTCTTATAGAGACTGAACATGGGAATTAAATGAGTGATTGGATTGGATTTTAGGATTCTAAAGTGTGATTTTTGTTACATAATAGAATAAATATTATTGACTTGGAAACCATAATGGAATTCAATAGGGAGATATGATTTTATATATATGCATATTATGTCAATATCAATATAGATATATGTATTCACTTTATATACACATACATTCCAATACAGTGTTTGGCATGTACATCAAGGTTAGTCTGTATAGATATCTGGACGTGAATCTGAATTAAATAAGTGAATGAGGAATAAAGAAATGTTATGTTAACCAGCCCACCTTTCTTCATAGGTTCTAGAGAACACAATGATACTTCTTCCCAAACCATAGAAATACTTTAGCAGTCATAGAGGGGGTGGAGACAGGACAGCAAACTCTCTACCATTACGTCATCAATGTGAGGCCAGATCTGTGAGTGTCTATCCTAGCACACATGGCTCAGACTAATGGATCAGTCACTCTGTCCAAACAGAGGCATACGTGAATGGCATGGGTTAATGAGAAAGCTTCAGCCAGAAAAGTCATCAATGCACACTACTTCACACTAGAATGAGCAAGTTAAACACTAAACATTAAAGAGGATGTCGTGTCAGTCCACATCCCAGGAAGCTCTAGGTTTGGGTCCTGACTGCAGTTGGAGGTCTTATTTTTCCCTATTTTCATCCTTCTCTTCCCTCACATTTGGTCTTAAAGACAACAACAACAATAACAACAAAGAGGATGACAACAACAGCTTCCTATCAAGGTCACAAAGCTGGAAGGAACCTTAGAGGTCATCTCTTCCAATCCCTTCATTTTACAGATAGGGAAACTAAGGCACAGAATGATTAACTGATTTGCCTAGGGTCACACAGGTGCCAAGTCACTTACCTTGCTAAACTTCCCTTAGGCACAGAATGAGGAGGTTGGAATAGAGGGCATCTCAGGTCCCTTCCTACTCTAAATCTAGAATCCTTAGGAGCAGAGCTAATGACTTGAACCCAAGGACTCTGATTCTAAATTCAGTATTCTTTCTACTATATCACATTCATATTTGCTTATCACTTGGCAGTCACGAAGCCCACAGTTTTTATTTGACAAACTAATTTATCAAATGTCTACTATACAAAAGGTACTGTGCTGTCTTGTTTGAGCTTCTTGACAACCTTATAAGGAAAGTAAGAAAATTATTATTTCAATCCTTCAAGAATCTGTGAGAACCTGAATTTCTCTGGTATAGGCACTCCCTCTGCTGACACAGATCAAAAGCCCTCTACCCCTTCATGTATGATCTTCCTTCCTTAGCTGCGGTGAATGAAAAAAAAATCCTCTAGTTGCCAACCTTTTGGTGAAGAGACTCTTCTCACTTACCTAGGCTAGCTTTTTGGTAAGACATACGGTCTATCCTTTCCAGCTTGGAAGGACCTGCCATAACGTTGTGCTTTGCTAACATACCGTTTAAGAGATAACTCTGGGTTATCTTCACACCACATTATCAGAGTAGGACTTTTGTGCAAAGATTAGGAAATGGGATGGGAACCAGATTTGCAATTTCACTCATATAGGGAATTCCTTGATGAGAAAATTCTTTCTTCTAATGCAGATCAGCACCTTCTTTGCAATTTACAGTCTTAGAGAGTTGCCTAAAGATTGCTGAGATGTGAAGCAACATGCTCAGAGTCATGTGGTCAACATGTCAAAAGTGGAACTTGAACTCAGGTCTCCATTGCTTCAAGGCCAACTCTGTGTACCATGCCACTCTGCCTTTCAGTAGTGGGATTATTAGCCTCATCATACAAGAAACCAAGGTTCAGTTCAGCAAAACCAAGAATCGACTACTAGCCGTCTGTTCTTCCATTAACCATATTGCTCTTCATCTTTATCTGTTTTGTAATAAATGTGTTATGTTCAAAATGCTTACTGGCTGCCTTTAACAGGTGATTTGACTCAAATACTCTATAAACAAGTCAGCTTACGGTAGATATTCCCAGATGAAATTTGGGGTCAGAGAGGGGATATGCCAATCAAATGAGTATCTTTGAGAATTCACCCCAAACAGAACAGTCCAACTGCCAAGAGTAGAGGGACTTAGGGGCCCCCACTTGATAGCTGGATTATATAATTAATGTTTCTAGGAATCATATTCCTCATTCAATCATTATTATGTTGAATATATAGTAATAAAATATCTGCATACAATCATTTATTCAGTTATACGTCCAGGTGTGGGATCTATTTGAAGAATATTTTTTTAAATAACAGTTTTTGCCTCCCTTATCTCATTTATTTTATTCATTTATACATCCGGGTGTAGAGTCTATTTGAAGATTTTTCTTAAGTAAGAATTTTTGCTTCCCTTATTTCCCTTCCTTCTTGAAAATCTTTTTTCCCCATTCTTTGCTCCTCCTATGATGCTGCTTTACTAGTTCTTTTCTTATCTCTCCAACCATTTTCCATTTCCATCAATGTCTTCTCTTCTTCTCCCACCCTTCATCTATGTATAGCACCCTTAAATAGCATCTTTACCCCTTCTAAAATCAGTCCCTCTATATCTATTTTTTCAGAGACTTTTTCAACTATCACCTGAATGTTTTCAATTATCTCACCTTTACAATCATCCTATATTTCAACAACTACCTGTTATTAAAGAAACTGTAAATTTTCCTATTGTTAAAAAAAACACTGAAAATGAATATTCATTGAGGTTGAAGCTACCAGAATAGGGACAGAAGTGATTGATCAAGAATTCTGGAATCCCAGAATTGAAAGGGAAGGGAAAGTCCAGAAGTTAACTAGACCAGCCCATAGCTGTACGGGGTTCCTCTACACCATTCTGAAACAAGTAGTCATCCAAACTTTCCTTAATGAATTCTAGTGAGGTAGAATATACTTTCCCCTAAAGTAGTTCATTCTACTTTTAGATGACTCTAATTTTTGGAAGCTTTTCCTTTGATCAAATCTAAATCTTCCATCTTACTACTTTACACTTGGTACTCTAAGTTCCACCTGTGAGGCAAGGAGAAAAAAAAAGCTAATCCCTTTATCAGGTTGAGGTCCTTTGAATACTTAAAGGTAATCAAAAATCACTTGCTCTCCTCTCAACCATTCTCCTTGAAGAGAATGAAAAGGTACCAAGAAAAGGTACCTTTTCTTCACAATAAACATCCACAATGCAATCAACCAATCCACAGTTGCCTAGGTTTCAAGGTTTCTCACCATCTTAATTACTCTTTGGAAAATTCTCCAGCATATTAATGTCCTTAAGCCAGAACTGACTCCAAGATCTGGATGTGGTCATACCAGAGAAGAAACTGACTATATAACCTCCTTTGTCCTGTACACGGTAACTTAATTCAGCCTAATATTTCAATATTTTCTGTGGCTGCCATGTCGCCCCATTGACTCATATTAAATCCAGTAGAAATATCAGATTTTTTTTTCATAAAATGTGGTTTAGCTATGTTTACCCCATTTTTACTTTGGGAAGATGATTTTTATGAATTTAAGTAGATAATCCTGAACAGAGAATAGAAGCCACCTGAAAGCAACTCCTCTCCTTACTCCAGTGTGAACTCTATTAAACTTTGATCTCCCAAAGGTTTCTTTGGAGAATCAGACCAGGTCTCTCATTCTTGACTACAGGCTCCTCAATTACTCTTCTCACATCAAAGATTTACCCCTGGCTATTTTGATTTCTATCTGTCCTTTTATCCTTTTGCTAATAACCTTGAATTGCTACTTTGACCCTATAGAGGACCTCTCTCCCTTCCTCTATCTCAATTTTTTTTAATGAGGCATCTCCAGGTGCATGCCTCATCAGTTCCTGAAACTTGGGTCAAAAATTAGGCTTGTCCTCTTTCCCTTGTCATACCTCATCATTGTCCTCCCATTTCTTCTAGTTCTCTTTTCTCTTCTTCACCCCTACCATCTATTCAATTATAAATCCAACTAATTCTTTTACTGTCATAGATGGGTCTACATAGCCACAAGAGACTTTGGTGGCAAATGACTAAGCACCCTGCCTCCAGTAACCATACCTTCACTCCACCTACATGCCAAAAGGAGAACTTGAAATAACTGTTTCAGAAACATCTGAGGTCAAATCTTGTATCGAACATTTATTAGCTGTTTGACCCTGAGCTAGTCACATAACTTCTTCTCCCAACCTCAGTTTCCTTATCTGTCAAATGGGGATAAAAATAGCACCTACTTCCTAGTGGTTTTGCCAACATCAAATAAGATCATATTTGTAAAGTGCTTACCACAGTGCCTGGCACATAGTAGATACTACATAAACATTAGCTATCATCATCATCATCATTACTTGCTTCAAGTACTCATTGTATCACGTCAACCCCTCTGCTTAGGAAATCTACCATGTTTTGATGTTTGTGCTATATCAAATTCAAACTCTTCTGATAGGTCTTCAATTTGTTGTTCATCCTTTGTACTTGAAGAGGACCAATGGTGATGTTGGGGTCAAGATTCAACTCTGACTAATCAGTCCAAAAGCTATCAATTGAAGCCCCTTTCCCTCTCCATGAACCATAATCACCTCTCAGTACCCAGAAATTAACCTTGCAATCATAGAATCACAGAATTTTATAATGCAGAAGGATCTTAGCCTTTCTTGTCCAAACCTCTCTTCTTACAGATGAGAAAATTGGAGCCCAGTATCGTGAAGTGATTTGACTGAAGTCACATAGAAGTTAGTGACAGAGCTAGGACCTGAAAGCAAGTCTCCCTTCTTGCTCTGGGCTCTCTTGATTAAGCACCTCAAGCTCTTTCCCCAGACTCCTCTCAACTTATTCCAAGCTCTGGGAAATGGAAGCACCTTTGCTTTTTCTATACAACATGCATCTAGAGCTAGAAGGAACTTAAGAGTCTATCTCCTTATTTTACAGATGAGAAAACTGAGGTCTAGGAATGTTCAGTGACTTGCCCAAGATTGTATACAGAGATGGGATTTGAACTCAGATCCTCTGAAAATGGTCAGTGGTATGTCTGTCATTTCTACTATGCCCCCAAATAAAAGGAGAAAGCATTGTATAATCACACTGGTCTGGGAGGTCAAGAAATCTGATTCCTAGGCTCTTATCTTGCCACTGTTTTTCTATGTGACTTGGGCCAAATCACTTCATTTCTTTGTCTCTCAGTTTCCTTATCTGTAAAATGAGTTGATTTGACTACATTATCTCTAAGATACCTTCTAGCTTTATCAATCTATGAAACATTTAAACTACATTGAAGTTTCCAAATCTGTCTTTCAGGGGGCTAGCCATGGCTTTCTTTCCCACACCTTCCAGTTTGGTATCCATCAGAGGTATCAATCACAAGCTTCCAAATGCAAGAATGTGCCTTTTGCCCCACCCACCCCAAAAGCATTTTTGCTATTGCTATGCAATGGGGCCAAGAGAAACATTTTTTTTTTTGCCCCAATTGTTTGAGTCAGCAGCTCTAGGTAGTTACACAAAGAGATTCATAACTAGCATTCTGGTTTCTATGTGCATTTATTTGAAAGGGGGCAGGAAATCCCTCAGACCTTGAAATTCAAAGTCCTGTCGAAGGGGAATCCCTGCCCCATAAGGGGATTCTAAGGTACCCAAGGAATACTTTACAAGAAGCTTCTGCCAGGGGGATAGAAAGTAAAACAAGGCCCAGTGAGGAGAAGAATCTTGCCTGAAATATGAAAATTATTCCTAACTAGGTATAAACTCAGTTACTTCTACCCACCTATCAATGCTGTCAGCTCTTTAAGTTTTTGTGCCCTGAGACAAAACCCTTCACCCTAGTTATAGTTCTAAGTAGAGTTAGAATGGTTTCCTATCTCCTCCTTCGAGATATGAGCTAGAGTCTATTGTAGAAAGGTGAGTCAACACTTTTATTTCCATAGTGCCTGGACTTTGGGAAACAGCTATAACATTCCATCCCTCGGTACTCTGGGAACTTAGGACATTACGTGTCAAATGGAATATCTGAGGTCAGGATGCCCATAAATAAGACGATATCCTATATACAGCTATCAGCAAATATGCACACAATCACTTTCGGGGGGGGGGGGGGATTAGGCAGTAGATTGGCTTTGCTGAGACATCTTGAACTACTTTTCAAATGTTTGGGGTTTGGCAAATAAATGCATTGTGCCCCAAGCACCTTTTCCCCTTCATTTAAAACCCATGTGTATTGGAGAGGAAATTCAATCCTTATGTTCCTGATTCATTTACATTTAACTCATCGAAAAGCAACTTGGTGGGAGTCATTTGATGCACATAAGCCTTCAGAGCCTTGTGTCATAAACCGTTCCAAGCCTTCTTTCCTTCGGATCCCAGAAACCACAGCGAAGTGGCTTCAGGAAGCAGCAAGATGGGAGTTCGGTTTGAGTCTCAGATTCCATCCCAGCCAACAAAGACGTTCTAACCTCAGGAAGACACATCACCAAGTCTCGTCTTCAGTTCTCAGTGATAATCTGTGGCCCCCAGAACCACTGTCTGCAGTTAAGGGAAGAAACATTTCCCAGACACCTACCCTGTATCTCCTACTCTCTAAAGCACTGGCACTGAGTTCTGTGGCCTCCTTCCCTTTCCTAGGCTGTGTGTTTGAATCCTTTCCCTCCACCCATATCCTATAGGCACATGGAATTCTGTTTTACTGGAGGTGACTTAGGAGCAAAGGAAAGGGAAGAAAGAAGAGAAGGAAATGAAATGAAAGAAAGAGAGAGGAAGGAAGGAAGGAAGGAAGGAAGGAAGGAAGGAAGGAAGGAAGGAAAAGAAAAGATGAAGACCTCCCTGGGTACAAACTCAATATGAGATTTTAAATTAAAATAGTTTTTCCAAAGTCATATGCATACTACTTCCAAAATCTATACAAATCATGTGTGCTTATATATTTGTGGTTCAGAATCCTAGAATCTCTGAGAAGGGACCTCAGAGTTCATTTGTCCAACCCATAGCTCAACAGAACAAAGAAAAAACAAAAATCCTATGACATCTCCAACCAAAAGTCATGCAACCTACGCTTAAAAGCCTCCAACAGGAGATAAGTTCATTACTTCCCTAAGTAGCGCATTCTACTTCTGTATAGCTTTAAATATTAGGAAATTTCCCCTCACATGACATTTGAGACTGAGAGGCGATGAGATTCAGTAGAAAAAGTTATGGATTTGGTATCAGAAGACTTGTGTTTAAATGGCATCTCTGCTACCTTCTGGACCTCAGTAAAATGAAGGGATTGGGTTAGCTAGCTTCTAAGGTCCTTCCAGTCTTAATCTGACCATTTCAGGATTAGATATAATGTCTTAGGTTAGCCTAAAGTCAAGTTGTGTAAAGCATGGTGACCATCGGTAGCTGAGGCAATAATTCTTCAGGATGTAGGCCAATAAAGTCAACTCTATTATCCACATAAACCATTAGTAGATGAAAGAAGAGTCAGGAATGATACAAAATAGATATTTGGTATACCCGTATATGGATTCGCACACTCAACTTGCTTCACGTCTGGCGCTTCCTCTTTCCTGACCAGGGACTTGTCTGTGTTGTGGTAAGTAAAGAGGTCACAGATGGTAGTGGGCCATTCACAGATAGGCTGCACAAACCAAAGTTGAGGGCTCCTGCGTCTCATGCCACCCACATTCCCAAACTCGTGTTTCATTAACATCAGAGCACTAATAAATGTCGAGTTTCTGGAGTATGTATTTCCCTCATGTCCCACAACTCAGAGCATGTGGAAGAGAGAAACCTATTTCCAGCTTCTCGCTATGTCTGCCTCTCCCAGTCTCTGGGTCTCATTGCAAGAGATGACCTTTATCCACTATTCTGAAAAAAAAAATTGCACTCTTGAACTGAAAATCTCAGCTATTCAATATCCAATTATTGTTGTTGAGTCATTTCAGTCCTGTCCAACTCTCTGTGACCCCATTTGGAGTTTTCTGGGCAAAGATACTAGAGTGGTTTACCATTTCCTCATCCACCTCATTTTACAGATGAGGAAACTGAGGCAAACATGGTTAAGTGACTTGCCCAGGGTCACACAACCAGTAAGTATCTGAGGCCAGATTTTAACTTAGGCCTTCCTGACTCCAGGCCAGGTGCTGTCTCCACTGAGCCGCCTAGCTGCCCTATCCTATTAGGGAGATTCCTATTTCCAATTACTTCCTCAAGATAAATTCTTATGCAGAGATGTAAGTAGGAAGGGAATAAAGGAAGCAGATAATTGCTCCAAGTTGCTCCCTGAAAGAGGGCATATTGATTTGGTTAACAGACGGAGTACAAACCCTTTGGCTTCACCATTTTGTTGAGGATCAACCCAGATTCCAGCATAAAAGGTGATAAGCCACCTTTGTTATGTCCACTAGCTTTGTCCTGCCTCACCTAAGATTGGCAGCTTCATGGAAGAGATTAGAGACTTTGCGTATTCTTAAATAACTTTCCACGGACTCTGTCTTCTTTGTAACTCTCCCCAGATCTAGGAACCCAATAGGTGCTCAATAAACATTATTGGCCAAGGGACCTCCCCTAAGCGAACAGCAACTCTGGATCCCTCTGGCCTAATGGTACATTCCAGTCCTTGCTAACCAGAAGCCTTGGCCCGCTGTTTTATGGCAGGCACACATTAGTACACCCCCCAGCAAGGTGCTTTCTGCCGGCTAAGGCATAAGATGTGGCTCTCACAAGCAGCTTCCCCACCCAGGCAGATGGTTGGACAGTGCTACCTATGAAAGAGAAGCTGTCATGCATACCTACCTCACTGGGGTGTGGTGAGCACTCCCTGGGATCCAGGCAGTGGTGGGAGAGGAAAAGACCTGCCTAAAAAAGCATTAGGAATTGGAAGCTTGAAGCGGATTTGTAGCCAGTTTCCAAATTCTCTTTTCTGTAAGGCTGGCATCCGCATCCTTATGAGTTTCATGGGAAGAGGCAGTTGACAGAGAAACTGATCTCATATTGATCATTAGTTCTATGGAGACCTATTTAATAGGATGGCATCAAGCTATTTTCCAGGTGAGAATAGAATAAAGAAATAGGAGCATACACACTAACTGAACAGTGGGTGTCTAATATGAATGATAAGAGCAATGTTAGAAGAGATCATTGTGAAAAGAGCAGTCCGTGCTTTCCCTATTGGTATATATGAGAACAAACTCACATGGTTCATTTATCTAGCCTGGTCCCAGCGATGCTTCACCACCCTAGTCCTCTTATTCCCATCTGCCCTTCTGTGAGCATGCCTTCCCCCTACCCCTTTCAGTTTCTATTTCTTTAGAGAACCATAATCAAACCATTACTATCATTGTCACTGGAAAGGTTCTATCAGTCAGCCCCACTACAGCCCCACTCACCATCCCTGTAACTTCCCTTCCCAAAACACACTCTCCTAGCCACTACAGTTATCCCTTCCACATGGCAACTTTCCGCATTGTGGTTTCCATATATCACAAGTCGGCATGAGAAAATAAATGGGAATTATGGGGAGTTTGCAGAAGCCATGGATGATAGGCAAAAGCCAGCAGACAACACAGAAAAAGTTTAGAAATTCATAAATGCATAAAAATATGTATAGTATTGCATAATATCAATAATCAATGTATCATTGATACAATAATAATTCGGGTTTCTTTTCTGGTATGAAGGGAAATAAAAAAAATTTCACTTGTATTTTCCACATTGTGTGCTGCCACGACCCTAACCCCCTGCAATATGGAAAGGCTAATTATACTTCTCTGCTTGTGTTATCCCTCTAATAAAGTATTAGCTTCTTGAGGGCAAGAAAGGACTGTGTCACTTTTTTGTTTTTGCAATGCAATTGGGGCAAAGTGACTTGCCCAGGGTCACATAGCTAGTAAGTGTCAAGTGTCTAAGGCTGGATTTGAACTCAGGTCCTCCTGATTCTAGGGCTGGTGCTCTATCCACTGCATCACCTAGCTGCCCCTAACTTTCATGTTTCTAACTCTGCCTCACTTAAACCCAATTCACGAATGAGTCAAGCCATCATCCAGTGATGTCCTTTGTTCTCTTCCAAAAGGAAGACCAAGCAACAATACTCTCTAGCACTTGGCTCAGACCTTGGCATATAGTATAAACACTTAATAAAATCTTTTGTTTTTAAATTCATGCAGTTATTCATTCTCCCAAATCCATAAGAGCCATTCTCCAGCCAAATCCATAAGAGCTAGAATGCCTTTAGCTCATTGTTCCCTGAAGGATAATAAATAGGGAGTTTTGATATGTGAGAACTAAAAATGCACCTGGCTCTCAGTGCCTACTCCTATCTGCTCTTCCATCAATCCATTATAATTTCTAGAATTTAGAGCTGAAGTGATGATCTCTACAATATAATGTGCTGGACTAGACTCCTGGGGAGAATGGATGGTAGCGGCATTCCCAAACAGCTGTGCAAAGTCAAGCAGATGCTTCCAAGGGCAAGTTCTAAGAATATACTGATGAATAACATCAGAGACACAGCCAGCATTGGATGGGAAAGCATAGCATCAGATGGGCCAACCTGACATGCAGCAGTTTGAGATCGGGGGAGGACAGGTGAGGGCAGAGTCTTTTTTGAGAAAAAGGATTGGAATCGTTGAAAGTCTTAAAGCCAAATGGATTCAGCAACAACCATAAAAAATGGCAGCTATAGTGGCAAACCCAGAAGCTAGGGTCCAAAAGCTGTTGGCCACATGCACATGTACAGGTAGCAACATTAGTTAACTCTTCTGAGCTACATGCAAATGCAGAAAAAACACATATATAAAAGCATTATGATGCCTCTCTGGATATTATATATTTCTCTATATAAAAATTCATATTATAGATTAAAATTATGTATAGGTTAATTAAATGGTGTTCAGTGTTACAATTTGTTATATACATACATTTATTCTCTCTCTGAATGCATAAACACATTTTTGCTGGGGCCAATGATGATCATTGATGTCCCTAGAAAAGTCCTCCAAGGGTCAAAGTGCTTTATGGAGAGGTGACCATTCAACTATCCTCCAGCCTCCTCTAGTTCTTTTGTTGGTCAGCCAGAGGACACAGACATTTAATCAAACATTTTAGGTAATAAAATAAGAAAAAATACTCAGCCCCTACACTTGCACACACAGGGTGCACTCTCCAATGGGTTAGCCCACTGCCAGTTGGGAGAGCATACACACGGAATACATGTAAACAGGAAACGCACATGGAAAAACACACTCAGAGAATATAGATGTCAAGGAATATCCATAGAGAAGCATGAACAAGAGCACAAATGTGACCAGGCCAGCTCGCGCTTCTGACGCTAGAGGATGGCTGATGTTACCATGTTCCTCTGCTGGGTTTTCCATCTTTCCTCTGCTAAACATCTCTACTAGCCTTATAACCACCAAGCTTCTCTACCCTGCCAACGTAGTTCCAGCTTCTAACCTTCATTTCTTCAAGGCCACCTGCATCCCAAGGAGAAAAGTGAGGAAAGAAGTATATCTGGGAATGAGATTACATGCTAATGCTACAAAGAACCAGAAATGAGCATTTCATTTACAAAACTTTGAGGCAGGTTAACTCTTAAAGTTCTTCTTTAAAAAAAAAAACAACTAAAAACAAAGTGAGGATTATAGTTTGGAGAAAGACTGAACAAATTGTGATATATGAATATAATAAAATAGGATTATACCAATTAAGAAATGATGTATATGAGGAAATCAGAAAAGTTTGAGAATCCCTATATGAACCGATGCAGAGTTAAGTAAACAGAACCAAATGAACTATACACACAATGACTACAAAAATGTGAGTAAAACATCACTAAAAGCCAGCCAAATGCCCTGTGCTTTTTTTTTTTTTGGAGACTTCTATTTTTTTCTTTAAAAATCTCCCCTACATACTCAAACTTTTCAACCAATACTTCTGGAATCTTATCTCCTTAACCTGACACAATATACATTTTCACCTTTCCCACTTACTCACTCACATTAAATCTGCGTTTTTGTCTTAATCATGATATAAATTCTCTCAACCCAGCCCTATTTTCTTAGTCAATCTTCCCCAAACTGCCTTTGCTTGCCTAAAGCCTGGACCTCATTTCATACTGATTCTTTTCATACACTCTGGGTTCCAAACATACTAACCAACTAACTGTTACCTGAATTTGACTTGCTGTCTTCCATTTCTGTACTTCTTTGTAGACTACCATTCCAAGCCTTAGATGTGTTCTTGGAATCCCGGGCTTCCTTGAAGGCTCACCTCAAAGGTCACCCACTATTCTGAATACTTTCCTCCTGACCACCCCTGTTCTTAATATTCTCTTCTTCCTAAAATGTTGTATCCCCCAGTAGAATGTAAGTTGAAGGAATGCAAAGACTACTTTGTCTTTTTTTGGTTTTTTTTTTCTATTTGCATACCAAATATCTAGCAGAATGCCTAGCATATAGAAGGTAGCAAATGTTGAATTGAACTGAATTGAATTGAATTGATACAGTAGTCTGCCATTTTCATGACCCACTGCTGCTCTGACACTGTTCCTGACTCACCGATTCTTGCCCCTTGCCAGTCCTCAACATTTGACTTCTCTGCTTCTTCTCTCAGGCTTCTGAGTATTTCTGGAGAAAGTCACAAAATCCAACTGATTTCACTCACTACAAATTTCTGGCACATAGCATCAGCTGGGGCCTTCTGACTGCTTTGACAATCCTCATATGCTGGTCCTCTCAACAGCCTCCTCCTGCACAATAAATGTTCTGAACCTTTTCCCTCTCCTTCAAGCCCCTTTTTGCACCCCTGTGGCCATGTTTATACCAGATGGTTTAGCCTTCCTAGTTACACTGAAAAGAATGAAGTCATTTAGTGTCAGCTCCTTTATATACCCTCCACTCCTTAAATCTCCTCTTTATCATCACCTCTGGCCACAGAGGAGAGATATCCCTCCTCCTTACTAAGACTAAGCCTTAGCAAAGTGTGCTAAGACTCCTGTTGAAGCCAGCCTCTTCTCCAGGACACGGCTCCAACAATCATTCCACCTTTCTTATGAATTGCTCATCTCCCACTCTCCCTTGATCCTCTCTCCTTATTCTCCACCAAATAAAGTTCAGAATCCTTTACCAGGCATTTACAACCCCATATACTCTAACCTTAGAAAGGTATGAATCCCTTCAGCAGACCCTGCTCTCCAAACAAACGGATAACTATCTGTCCCTCTAAAAGACCCTTCCACTTTCCCAGGCTGTTCCCGGTGCTTCCTCTTTGCCACCTTCCCTGTTGAACTCTTACTCATCCTTTAAAGTTCAGCACAAGTGCCGCCTCTTCCAGGAAGTCTTCTCTGATTCTCCCATGAATCATACATGAATCATACATCTTACAGTGCTTTGTTTTGTGCCTCTCTAATACACTTTATCAAGTATTACTTTATTTTTGGGTAAGTTGTTGTATGTGCATAAGGGCAGACTATATCTAATCCATACTTTCTCTTTCCCCCAGCACCTACCACACTAATGTTCTACACAGTAACTATGTAATGTGTGTTATTAAGTTAGACTGAATTAAATAAACATATTAGCAAAAATCTGCCCATTTGCAGATAGGTCTGCCAAAAGAGAGCCCTCAGGGTTATTCATATCCTTTAGGACTATTAATTCTAATTTCAAATAGTGCCAGAGTAAGGTATGGCTAAACCATCCTTCAAAGTCATTTCAAAGGCCAAATGTCTCTCATTTGTACTTGTAACTTCTAATAGATTCATTGCTTTATTAATTAGGCTTATCCTAAACCAGGATTAATGAGAAACTTTTCCTGACTAATAGTCCTCTTTCAAAGGGTATTGGCACTTCAGCTGATGTCTACTAGCTCTATGTGATTTCCTAAATTTAGACAGGGCTGACATGGACATTTTCAGATGGCTGAGCTGTACTGGAAAGGGGACTCTATTTGGTGTCAGAGCATCTGATCTGGGACCCAACCCTGTCACTTACTAGCCATGTGATCTTCTCCAAGGCTCAGCTTCCTCATCTGTAAAATAGCTATAATAATGTCTATACTTCACAGAGCTTTCAGAAAATAAAATACGTAGGTTTGCAAAGGAAACCAATTGCATTGAAATATAGGTTTTTTAAAAAAAAAAAAGTTTATAAATCCCAGGTAAAGAACTTTTGTTCTTACAAATATTTCTTAATTCTGAATACAGGCTGATATATATGTATTTGTGTGTGTATATGTGTGTATACATATGTGTGCATGGAGCAAGACAGAGAAAGAGAGAGAGAGAGGAAGGGAGGGAGGGAGAGGTGTTCATTTATGTATATATAGGCAGCGTCAATTAGCATGAAAATTGGCCTGACATTTCTGCCCCCTATTTATCATAGTTATCTAGTTATTATTCTTTTAATAGAGAGTTGTGGGAAATTCACTCTCCCCCCCACCCTGGCAAACATTCATTTTTAGATCCCTGTTCTCCTACACTACCTTGAACATGAATAAAACCCAATCACACCCACTCGTGAAAGATACCCGTGGTGTGCACACAGGAAGATAGCCCATTCCACAAATTAGTTTAGAAAGCATAGCTTGCATCTCTCTCAAGTCTCAAGGATTCATGGGGCTCACTTCTGACCTGCCCAGGGTCTATGCTGGGTTTTGGGTGTTTTGTTTTGTGGTGTTTTGTTGTTTTTTTTTCAAACAAGGTCAGAATGTTACTTTTCAAACCAGTACAAATCTCACCAAACCCCAGTTGAAGCCAGATTCCCATTGCTCCCACCCCAAGCTCCCTGAACTCCCTAGACTATACCTACCTTACCCATAGTCTGTGAAAAGACTTCTTTCCTAGTAAAGACTACCATTTTAAATAGGCCCAAAATGAAAAGGGGATGGTGTTGGAGGACAGATGCAAAAGCACACAATATCACTGAAGCCACTCTTGCTTAATAAAGTGAATTTATGTCTTGCCTTCTGTTTTAACATCATTTAAATAATGATCTGCACTCACTGCCCTGGTATCCTAGGAGACAGCATCACAGACTTCTGAGGAAGAGGTCATCTTATCACTTCTCCTTTCTCCAGGCAGAATGGCCTACTGTCTACCCAAGGTAAATAGTTGGTTGGGTGGATGGAATTGAAGAGGAGCCAGGAGGAGGAAAGAGGTTATGTCTGTCCCATTCTTCAAGATCCCTAGGGCAGGAGAGCGTTCCCACAACCCTGATATTCACGAAGTCTGGCACAGAACCACTGTCTTTATCTACATCTGATCTCCAACCCCATTAATTTCAGAGCAGCATCCTGACTCATATCCGTGGGTTCTCTATCTCTCTGCACCTGTATCCAGGATTAGGAAGGGCAGCGATGGTGGCAACAACATACACATATATACTTAGGCATGTACTCACTTGTGGCCACACAGAAATGTAGCCATACACATCATTACTGCCAAGCTAGGGCATCAGAAAGTGGAATCCAAAGGGTGTGGGTGAGGAATAGAGCCAGGGAGTAGGGAAGGGGAGGATGTGATGGATGGGAGAGGATCAGATCCAGGGAAGATGGACCAAAATACCCTCTAGGTTTGGGGTCCCAGGGGAGGAGAAGTTAGGATCACAAAAAAGGAGACAAAGTGTAGACTTGTCTAGGTATATCCTCATAAGACGGCTCAATCCAGCTTTTCCCAGGGGGCTTAGAGTGGTCCCTTCATACCAGCCAATCTTCCAAACTAGAGCTATTTTCCTTTTACAGGAAAATGAGAATATTACTCAACCCCACCCCTCTGTGGCACTCTCTCCATGCTAATTTAAGATGCATATCCAAATCCCATGCCCACCACTTCCTTCCTTACTGCCTTTTCACCTCTCTATACACCTCCCACCACCATTTCTTGCATATGACACCTAGTCTACTATTAATTTTCTTTTTCCAAATACTTTTTAACTGTAAGAACAGAATTCAGTCCAAGAATCAAAGCTCTCCTGGAAGGAGCATTGTATTTATAGCCAAAAGGGATCTTAAAAGACGGAACCCAACTTCTTTATTTCATAGTAGAGAAAAGTGAGGCTCAGAAAGTACAGTGATTTGCCCAAGATCACACAACCAGGAAAGCAATTTAATTTCACAACCTTTGGTCAAGTACCTACCTACTAGGTGCCAGGCCTGAGGATATAAAGACAAATCAAAAGAATTCTTGTCTTTACAGAGCTTATGCTCTACTGGAGGGAAGAGGGAAACATTTACATAGAGGAGAAAATACAAAATATATACATAATAAATAGAAAGTAATATGGAGATGGGGAGCACTTGGAGAATCAGGAAAGTCCTCATAATTGGCTAGTTATATAATTAGCTAAGCTGAGATTCAAGATTAGATCTAAAGTTCAAACATATTGAATTAACTCTTAGAGGACACTGACTTTATGGGTCGTCTCTATACCATTTGCTGTTACTTCCATAATAAAGAACGACTTTTAAAATCACACTTTCTTTTGACCATTTAGTATTTCTTCTTTATTATTATTTATTTCTTCTGCATTTGTGCTCATTCTAAATGTTTCATGAAGTTGGACATCTGTAGCTCTTCAAGAATATGTTAGAAGATCAGTTTTTTTTTTTTTTACTTTCTTGCCACATTTAGAACAAGGAGAAATTAAACTTCTTAAGGAGAGAGACTACTTTCTTTTTCTTTTCTTTTTCTTTTTTTCTTTTTTCCCTTCTTTCTGTTTTATTTGTCCCTTCTTCCTTCTCTCTTTCCTTCCATCCTTTCTTTCTTCCTTCTTTGTTCCTTCCTTCTTTTCTTTCTTTCTTGTACTTAATAAATATTTGATAAATTTAGTTGCTGCCATCCAAAGTCAATCAATCAATTAATCATTCAACAAACATTTATTAATTGTCTTCTTTATGCCAGACACTGTGATAAGTGCTGGGGATACAAAAAGAGGCAAAAGACAGCCCCTTCCCTCAAGAAGCTTACAATCTAATGAGGGAGACAACATGTAAACAAATATATAGAAACAAGTCATATACCAGAAAAATAGGAAACAATTAACAGCAGGAAGGCACTAGACTTAAAAAGGATTGGAAAAGGCTTCTTGTAAAAGATGGGATTTAAATTAGGACTTGAAAGAAGCCAGGGGAGTAAGTAGGCAGAGCAGAGGAAGGAGAGCATCGCAGGCATGAGAGACAGTCAAAGAAAATGTCCAGAGCTGAGAGATGGAGTGTCTTACTCATGGAACAGCCAGGAGGCCAATATCACTGGATCGAAGACTATATGGCAGGGAACAAAGTATAAGGAAATAGGAAAGGTAGGATGGGGCTAGGTTATAAAGGTCTTTGAATATCAAACAGAGCATTTGGCATTTAATCCTGGAGGTGATAGGGAGTCACAGCAGTTTGTTGGGGAAAAGAGGTGACATGATTGGGCTTGCATTTATGCCTTAGGAAAATCACTTCACTGGCTGAAAGAAAAATGGATTGGAGTGGGAAGAGACTTCAGGAAGGTAGACCCACCAGCAGCTATTGCAATAGCCTACATATGAGGCGATGAGGGCCTGCGCTAGAGTGGTGGCTGTGTCAGAGGAGAGAAGGGGGCATATTTAAGAGATGTTACAACAGGGAAATTAATAAACCTTGGCATCAGATTTGGATATGAGGAGTGAGAAATAGTGAGGAGTCTAGGATGACTCCCAGGCTGTGAGCCTGAGTGACTGGCGGAATGATGTTGCCCTTTAAACCCTACCCCCTTCTACCTTACCTATTATTTTAGAGGGCAACACCATCGTCTCAGAACCTAGAAGTGGCAATGGGGAGCAAGAAGTATTCCACCTCCCCCACCACAATAAATGAGCTGAGAGGAATGAGTGAAGATGTAGCCAGTACTGGAAAGAGTGTTCAGGGAGGCTGTGCCATCTGGGAGGGATCCAGGTTTCAGTAATAACTAGTATATGGAAGGAGTGGGAGAAGAAAATATTTAGAATAAAGGGAAGTTTGTTGCCCATAGAACAGGCATTCCATAGGGCACTATGGAAGGACTGGGTGGTATTTGGTTGAAATTTGGTGGCAGGGAGATTAGAAGAGAATTCAAATAAAGAAACAGAAGGTGGGATAGGTAATGGGGTTTGGATGATGACGTCCACGTGTTCAGAATCACTGAGATATGAGGAACATGACTAAGTGTGAGGATGTTCATCAGTGAGTGAAGGACAGTTGGAGATTAAGCTGGAAGCCAGCGTAGTATGGGATGGAAGCCAGATGGTCAGATGGGACGCTCCTTTTCACTTCTCCTCTTCCCACTGAAGGGTGGAGCTGTGGCAGGAAAGGGCAAAGCTTGAGATAGAATTCAAACCTGCACAGTGGGAGAAAGAAGTCCATTTCCCTACCAACTTCCTTCTTCCTCTTCCTTCAAGGGACAGGTGTAACAGGAGATGGAAGGCCTAAGTTCAAAGAGAAGCTTGTTCTTCTTTTCAGTGGAGGTTCTCCACGTCCTTCTTAGGAAATCAGGTTGGCAGCCTTCCCTCATGGGACATACTGTGCCCAGCAGAAGGCACAAGGTACATGATCAGAGGAAGGTTTGCCTCTGCTTTAAAGAACCAGGATCAGCTTTGACAAACCTTCTAATTCAGTTCCTTACTGGTGGGTAGGACTTTTACCTCTCCTAAAAAAAAAAGACTAAAGAAAAATAAAATACATGAACATAAAGAACCACAGGGAAAGATTGTAACAAGTGAATATACTGCAATCCTCTCCTCTGCCAGTGGGGAATCTGCCACCGAGCAATTATGTTTACAAATCCAATCAACTCAGCTCCTTCTCTAAGCCCCTTCCTCCCTAGGAAGAGAGCCTATAGAGTCACCTTTTTCTTGCATTTCCCAAGACCCCCTGACCCACCAACTATGACCCCCTGCTGTAAGATAGCAGAGGGACTGGTGAGTCACAGGCAGAGTGGACCCAGTTCTGTACCCCTAGAAAAAAAGGCAAGTTGCCCTTTGGGGTCAACCAATGCTTAGAAAACTTTCCAGGGCACTGGGGCCAGTGATTTACAGCAGCTCTAATTTGGGCTCAGACACATAAATCAAAAGATTGTCTGCTGAGAATGAATTGCACCCGGCCCTGGGCCAGATTCAGGAGTCTCAGTTTTGAAACAATCCCAGTTAATCCTAGGGAATAACAGGCTCACCTGTTAAAAGGAATGGCAGGCAGTGGGGATTGGGCCCCTCTGCCTAATTCCTCGGCAAGTTACAACACAGCCAATGCCTTTAGCTTCCTTTATAGATGGGCTTTGGAAGCTCCATCTCTTCAAAATCAAATCTCCCTTAGGCCAGTTTGTCCCTCTTCACTGACCTGGGATTGCAGAACCAAAAGATAACCAAGGTATTTCATAGACTTTTCTCACACGTACCAGATCATAATAAGAGGCTCCTCCATCCCTCTTCTCACCCCTCCATTTCCTTCCCTGACCTACAAAGGGATGGGCCCTGCTTTGTTTGACTTTTAAATCTCCCTGGTGGGAAGCTGGACTGATCCCTATACAACCTGACTCATAATACCTTCTTCCTCACATGCCAGCAGCCCCCAAGGGCAGTATTTTTCGGCCACAATCTGACAAGAGCAATTGAGCTACGCAGGTTGAACCATAAGTCTGGGTTGTTTGAAAGCGGGATACTTCTGACTGATCCTCAGCCCCAAAATCCTTTTCTTCACTACCCAGAAAATGCCAGCCCTGAAGGGCCAGGTGGCTTTTTAGATCTTCGGGATTCCACAATGCCACCTCATTCATCAATCCTGAGGAGTATTTAGAGCTAATTCCAAACAGAGCATATTTGAACTACTAATGGGGGGAGAGGGAGAGGAGAGGCAATCAGAGACAGAGAAATGTTGTTGTTGTTGTTCACCCTTCCTTCTCTGAGCGGACCAATGACATCTGGTGAGTGATGTCTTGACTTGCAAATGGATTGGATTTAAGTGAGGCAGACCTATGCAAAGTCATTAGCCTCATTCTGCTCCAGAGCCATCCGAGTCCAATGGCAAGATACAGGTCAAAATGGTGACAACAGATAGAAAAATAGAGACAGAGTGACAAAAAGAGAGACAGAGAGGGGAGACAAAGATGGGGGAGAAAGAGGAAGAGATGGAAAGAGAGACAGACAGACAGACAGAGACAGAGAGATGGAGAGAGAGAGCTAAGAGAGAGAGAAAGAGATGGAGAGAGACAAGAGAGAGCGATGGAGAGAGAGATGAGAAAGAGAGAGAGGCAAGAGATGGAGAGAGACAGAGAAAGAGAGAGACAGAGAGAGAGAGAGAGAGAGAGAGAGAGAAATTGAGAGAGAGAGAGGGAAAGTATTACAAGGGTAGAACTCACTTCTGAACCTAGGGTGTAATTTCTGAAAAAGCATGTATTTGGGCTCTGGTTTTCTCCTGGATGAGCTATCTACTATTTTCTCTCAGAACATAGACTAGGGGAGCAGTCTGCCCTTTTTCCCGTGGTCACTCAAAACCTGCTATGGATCCCGGGGTCATAGGATCATAAGTAAAGAGTTGGAAGAGATCTGAGAGACCATCTAATCTGACCTATCCAAGAAAGGAATCCCCACTAAAACCTACCGACTAAGTGGCCATCCAGGTCCTACCTGGAGGCTTTCAAGGAAGGAGTACTAACCACTTTTCTAGGCGGCTGATTCTATATTGAGATGGTTCTTTTTTTTTTTTTTTAGTTTTCTTTTTCCCTGATAGCACATCAAAATTTGCCTCTTGGTAATTTTAGCCCGTTTTTCCTGACTCTGCCCACTGGGGCTAAAATGAGAGCTCTTCAAATGTTTGAAGTTTTCTAGCATGTTTGTTCCTTTTGGGTCTTTTTTTCCTCAGGTTAAACATGCCCAGATTCTTCAACCAATACTCACATAACACAGACTCAAAGCCCTACACTATCTTAGTTGACCTGTTCTGAAGACTCTCCACCTTAGCAATGCCTTTATTAAACTGTAGTGCCCAGAAATGAATACAATATTCCATATAAAGTCTGATCAAGACATAGTACAGTAGGGTTTTCATCTCCCCATTACTGAAAGTTATGGGTTTCAATGTAATCCAAAGACCTGTTAGCTTTCTGTTCCGCCATATCACTTTATTGATTCATATTGAGCTTGTAATTCATAGAATACCTGTTATTTAGTCATGTCACATCCCCTTCTGTCTTGTACTTATGAGGCTGATTTTTTTGTACACAAATGTAAAATTTTATATTCATCTCTATTGAATTTCATCTTATTAAATTAAGCCCAATGCCCTAGCCCTTCAAGATCATTTTGGATCCTAGCCCTATCATCCAGCTTTCCTCTCAGCTTTGTGTCATCTGCCAATTTGATGAGCATGGCACCTATGCCTTTCTCCAATCACTGATAAAAATGTTAAATAACACAGGACCAATCACAGATCCTTGGGGAATGCCACAGGAGACATCCTTAGATTGACATGGAACCATTATCAATACTCTTTGCATCCAGCCATCCTAACAACTCTGATACCATGTAAATTCTATGGTTATCCAACAAACATTAATCTTTTCCATAAGAAAAATATGAGATACTTTACCAGAATCTTGGATTTTAAAAAAATCTGATAAACAATATCCAAAGCATTCCCCTCATCTACTAGTTTAGTAATCTTGTCAGCAAAGAAATAAGATTCATCTGGCATGATATGTATTTAATGGAGCCATGCTGGCTCTTTTCAATCCCTAACATCCCTTTGAGATGTTCAACAACCATCTCTTTAATGAACCATTCTGGAATTATCCAAAGGAATTAGAATAAAGGTCATCAGCCTACAGTTTGAAGATTCTATTCTCTTTTCTTTTTTGAAAATCAAGACATTTATCTTTCTCCCATCTTGGGTTTTCCTTTCTCTAGTCTTAGGGTACCTTTTCAACTTTCATAATCTTTCAAATATTACTGACAGTGGCTCAGCAATTAATCTGCCAATTTTTTTAGGTCAGAGGTTGTAGTTCATCTGGGTCAGGTGACTCATTCATCCAAAGCAATCTGGTGCTTTCTTGTTATTGCTTTACTTATCTTGATTTTCATTCCCTGGTAGTTCCCTGTTCTGTCATTTTCTACTTAAAAACCATCTTCCTAGGTAAATAAAATAGAAGCAACATAAGAATGGAGCAGTTTGATCCAACTATTTTGGAGAGCAATTTGAAACTGTGCCTAAAATGTGCATACCCTTTGACCAAGCAATACTACTTCTAGTGCTATATCCCAAAGAGATCATAAAAATGGGGAAAGGACCCACATGTACAAAAATGTTTATAGCATCTCTTTCTGTGGTGGCAAAGAATTGGAAATTGAGGGGATGCCCATCAATTGAGGAATGGCGAACAAGTTGCAGTATATGAATGTGATGGAATACTATTGTACTATAAGAAATGATGCATAAACAGACTTCAGAAAACCTAGTAAGACTTGTATGGACAGGTGCTGAATGAAGTGAGTAGAACCAGGAAAACATTGTACACAGTAACAGTCACATTGTGTGATGACTAACTTTGATAGATTTAGCTCTTTTCAGCAACGCAAGGATCTAAGACATCTCCAAAAGTCTCATGATGGAAAATGCTATCCACATCCACAGAAAGAACTATGGAGTCTGAATGCAGATCGAAGCACACTATTTGCTCTTTTTTTTCCTCTTCTGTTTTGTTTTGTTTCTTCTTTCTTGTGGTTCCTCCTATTGGTTATAATTCCTCTCTACAACATGACTAAGATAAAAATATGTTTAATATGAATATATATGTAAAGCCCATATCAGATTGCATGCCATCTTGGGAGGGAGGGAAGGAGGGAGAGGGAGAAAATTTAAAACTCAAAATCTTATGGAAGTGAATGTGGAAAACTAAAATAAATTAATTTTAAAAAAGAATTGGAGCAGTTTTTCTTTCTTTCAATTATCAGATAGCATGGTACCATGTCCCCCAAGCCAAAGTCCTATTCCTTCTTTGATCCTCCTTTTGCTCTATATAGAACTTTAAAAAAATCCTTTTGGTTGTCCTTAGCTTCCCTCAAAAGACTCAGCTAATTCTAAATTATAGCATTCCTGACACTGATTTTATAACACGAAGTGAAACTTGTAAACTTTTCCGCTCTTACCTGGCACTGATTCCATCTTCTATATGTCTATTTTTAAAACCTAATTTGGCTGATGAGTTTCCTGTGCATCCACATCATTCTCACCAGACAAATCACATGTTTCTTACTCTTTTGAATTATTTTCTTTATGTCTTCAGAATTTCATTCTTTAGTATCTCTCATCTCTGCTGGGCTGGTTCCTGACTCTAAGTCCAGGTGCTAGCACTACACAATGCTGCCTTTCACATCCTAGCTGCAATGTTTAGAGGGCTACTTCAGGCTACTTTTTTCTCTTCCATAAAATAGGGATATTAAAATATGTAGCATTATGGAGTTGTTGTGGGGATCAAATGTGATAATGTTTTGTTAATTTTAAAGTATTATGTAAATCTCAATTGTTAATTTTAATATTATTAATAATTGCCTACCTTTGTAAACTGTAAATGTTTATGTCTATGCAATCCATAATGATAGAGGAGGAATTGGAGGAGAAAGGAGGAGAGGAAGAGGAGGAGGAGGAGGAAAAGAAGAAGAAAAAGAAGGAGGAGGAAAAGGAGAAGAAGATGATGATGATGATGATGAAGAAGAAAAGTACTCATTTTCTTTACCATTCTTACTGTCCTATATCATCATAAAAGCAAGAAGAAGAATGCCTAATATTATTATTATTGTTTGTTTGTTGTATGTGCCCATGACATTATTCCTAAAGAGACTGCAAGATCACTGGGGTCAAGGCATGTTATAGAGGAAGGATCTAGGCACAACACTTAGCCTCTTCAAGACCTCAGTTTGCTCATCTGTAAAATGCAGAGTAAGACCAGATGACCTCTAAGGTTCCTCCATGCTCTGCATATTATGATACTTTGTGTCCCACAGAGTAGTTCATCTGGTGATTGATGAAGTATATATACAGATAAGTCAGCTGACAAGTGGTTATTAAGTCTGCATCCCAGATACTATGCTAAGCCCTGGGGATAGAAAGAAAAGCAAAGAGTCCCTGCCTTCAAGGAACTTGGATATTCCATAAGCATCTCAAACTCAACCTATCCAAAACAGAGCTCATTATCTTGACCCTGAAAATGCCCTCTTTTGAGGTTTCCTGTTACTCTCCAGGTCTCCACCATATTTCTGGTCACTAGGACTTGAAACCTAGGTATCATCTTCATTCTTGACTCCTCACTTAAATACATCACAAACATTTGATCTACTGTCAAATCTCGTCATTTGTGCTTTCACAACATCTCTTGTATATAGACTCCTTTCCACGTGCACAATCATTACCTTAGTACATGTCCTGAGCACCTCTTACCTGGACTACTGAAATAGCCTCCTAATTGGTCTCCATGTCTCGTGTCCCTCCCCACTCCAATCCAGCCTCCATTCAAGTACCAAAGTGATTTTCCTAAAGTACAGTTCTGGAGTGCTCTGCCATGTTACTCTATTACTCAGTAAACTCCAATGGCTTCCTATTACTTGTAGGATCCAATATAAAATCTTTTCATTGGCATTAAAAGCCCTTCACAGCCTGGACACTTCCTAACTTCACAGTTTTCTTTCACTATACTTTGATTTATGAATTATATGGTCCAGTTACATTATCCTATTTGCTGTTCCTTACACATGACACCATTCCTTGAATTAACAACATCTATCCCCCATTTCTGGAATGTTCTGCCTCCTCATTTCCACTTCCTAGCTTCCCTGGCTTCCTTCAAGACTCAGCTCAAATTAATACAAATTAATACCACATTCTCAAAAGCAATTTAGAATTGTGTAAAGTAACTAAATTATCCAGTTCTTGACCTAGAAATTCTACTACTGGATGAATACTTCCAAGAAAGTCACAGACAAAAAGAAATGCTCCGTATACATCAAAATATTTGTAGCAGCCCTTTTGTGGTAGCAAAGAACTGAAAATAGAGGAGATGCCCATCGATTTGGGAATAGCTACATAAACTGTGGTGTGTGAATGTGATGAAATATTTCTGTTACAAGAAACCACCAATATGATCAATATAGAGAGTCATGGAGAGACTTACATGTACTGATGCTAAGTAAAACAAGAAAAGCTAAGGAAAGCAATACATAGGCAGTGACTATAATAGTGTAAATTGAAACAACAGCCAGAAAACAATGGAAAATTAATGTTGCAAAATTATAAAGAACAAGCATGACCAAAGCTAGATGGCACAGTGGTTAGAGTGTTAGTCCTGGAGTCAGGAAGACTTGAGTTCTAATCCAGCCTTACACACTTATTAGCTGTGTGATCCTAGGCAAGTCATTTAGCCTCTCTCTGCCTCAGTTTCCTCAACTGAAAAATGAGCATTAAAAAAAGCACCTACATCACAATGTTGTTGTGAAGATCAAATGAGATAATAGTTGTTTTTAAAAAAGGCACTTAGCACAATTACTGGCACTTAATAAATGCTTATCCCCTCTGCTCCCTTCCCCCCCCAAGAAGAAATATAAAAAGATACCTCCTCCAAGCTTTTGTAGACATGGAGGATCCATGAGTGTAGAACATTGCATCAGATTCTTTTCAATATATTAATTTTGCTAATTTTTTTTCTTTTCCCTCTTTAAAAGAAATTGTTAAAAGGGATAGCTCTATGTGAGGGGAGAAAGAGGATACAAGACTAAATCTAGGCACTGTCAAAACAAAAAATATCAATAAAAATCCATTTTTAAAAATCCAAATCAAGCCCTACCTTGTGCAGCAGGCCTTTCCTGAAGCCCTTCTCTCACCTCTGAGACCTTCCCTCAAGGATCAGCTTCCATTTACCCTATACAGATCTTGTGTGTAGGTACTTAATTACATGTTGTTTCCCTCATTTGAATGGGTATTTCTTGGGGGCAGAGGCTTTGCTTTTGCATTTCTTTGTATCTGAAGCAGTTAGCACAATGCCTGGCATATAGTAGGAGCTTAAAAAGTGCTTGTTGAGTAAACATGAGTTATTATAAAGGGGAAAATATCATGTAAATAGTCACATGGTTGCCCTTCATTCTCAAAGAGAACCAAAATCATATCACTATGCTAGAGTCAAGATTCAGTGTGTTCCACTGTGGCTGATCAGACCAATATGGGCTCGGAATGCTCTACCACAGGTAGGGCACAAATAGTCCGTGTGAACATTTGGAGTGGTTTCTCTAAATTGGAGCATCCTGCATTTCCTTTGAGCTGTTGCAATTCTACTTTGCTCATAGATCACAGCACCTTCTCTGTTGAGGGCATGCCATGCTGAGCAGCCCTGTGCCAGTGCCTTCCATGTCACACAATCAATTCCAACTTAAATAGTCACATACATGATACATAGAGAGTGGGCAAAGTGTAAGTATAGAAGGAAAGGCTGTAGTGACTGGAGAGGGACAGGGGGAAGGTAGCATTTGAGCTTAGTCTTGAGAGACGCCAGGGTTCTAACACGTAGAAGTGAGAAGGGAAAGCATTTCAGACATGGGGAACAGTCATTTCAAAGGAATTGTGATAGGGGATGAGATGTTGTATGTAACAGTAAGTTTAAGGTAGAAATGGATTATTCCATAGTATTGCTTCTTGTGAGAAAATAGATTCTTTGCAGATATGTTTAAGTTGTAAGGGCAAGTATTCCAGTAAGTGGGAAGCCTAAAATGACCAGGTTGGTGTGGAGGTAGGGAGAGATAGGCTTGAGATTCATTTATCCAAAGGCCAGTTCTCATCTGATCAGCAAGAGTCCCCCTCAACCATATCTAAATCCCACCAATCCAGTTCTCCTACCCCGCCCCTCATCATGGACGAAGATGGATGGGTCCAGTCTGGAAGAACGACCATGGACCTGGGAACCTTAAAGACAGTATGGCATAGTGGAAATAGCACTGCATTTGGATTCAAAGGACCTGGGATTGAATCTTGCCTCTATACTTGCTTGCCACCTTTGTGATTTTGTATAGATCAGACTCTGAATTTTAGTTTCTAAGTCCATAAAGTGAGGAGTCAGACTAGACAACCTTTAAAAGTCTGTTTCTAGATGTAAGATCCTGTGGCTGGAGGAAAAGTTTCTGGCTAGAGATTAGAAACACCCTGCCAAAGCTAGAGAGGGGATGCAGGTGACTGGCATGTTCAAATCAACTGGAAAGGGAGGCAAGCCTTGGACTCCTAGGGGGGATGCAAAGGGTGGAGACTGTTGGCAACGGGCCTTCCCTCTGAAGGGAGACGCCTTAATCACAGCTCAAGACTTGTAGGCTGTAGGGAGTAGTTGTTATACTTTTATCTCTGCTCTACTAAGTGGGGAGTCTCCTATTTGTAGTTGGCATCTGAGCCAGACTCGTTGCCAAGGGCCAACTCTCAACAACATTATCAAATATATTGGTCTCTTATGCCCCTATTGCCAAGTATCTATGCCACCTAATCCTGGCTTCCTCCTCCATGGCCTTTTATGTTCCTTAATGCATCAATTAGCTAATCTGAAGATAAAACCACTATGTGATGGTGATGGAAAGGAGCTGATATCCTAGAATACCAGAGTTGGAACGGAACTCGAAGGCCACCCAGTTCAACCCTCTGATATCTCTACAATATTTCTGAACCCCTCTGCTGGCCTCATTCTCTGAATCTCTGAAGACCTCCCATGATAGGGAATTTGCTGTCACCCTGACTCTCCCCTGGACAGCTCTAATTGTCAGGATATTCCTCCTTATACTGTTCTTCTTTATATCATACTGAAAAGATCTCTTTGTCTCTTCCATCCTTAGAAGCAATGCTGAATAGGTCTAAAGAATCCCTCTTCCACTTGATGCCCCTGCTAGTAATTGACAAATTAGTTGTCAAGTCATTTCTTCTTCAGGCTCAATATCCCTCAAGTCTTCACTGGCCAACCTAAGACATGTTTTCAGTTTGTCTCGCTTTTCTGGTCAGCCTCTTCCTGTTTGTTAATGTTCCTCATAAAATATGAGGTTCAAAACAGTACACAACACTTTACGTGTAGAGCAAAGAATGAAGAATGTGATGGTACTCTTCTGCCCCTGCCATGTTGTGTTTTATTTTTGCAGTTAAACTTGAGCTTAATATAAAACTAAACTATATCCCTATTGTTCATCTGGTTTGTTATTCCATCTTGTTGAAATTTTGCTGGATCCTGATTCTGTCATCCAATGAGTTAATATTCTTCTTAGCGTTGTATCATATGCAATTTGATTAGCAAGTGACTTGTGTTTTCACATAAATCACTGATGAAAGTGTTGAAAGGAAACAAGAACAGCAGCCCCTGGCACTCCATTAGAGATATAGCCCCACTCTGCCCCATGCCAACCACGACCCAATCCTCAGTGAAATTGACCCACTCTGTGACTTAATTCCAAATCCTCTGAATTCTATTCTTATCCAGGACATATTCCTCCATCTTTTTGACCAGGATATTACAATGCTTTTATTCAGTTAAAAAAAAAGAGTAGTTATTTTCTCCCATTCTACAATAAGCTCCAAAACATTAAGTATAAATGATAAATGGCAGGGCAATAATTTGTCCTTGGACCATTCCTGTATGAACTCCATTGAAAAAGATGAGAATTGTATAACCTATATTAAAGTGCTTATGGGGTAGAGAGGAAAGGAGAGAATTTGGAACTCAAAACAAAAAAAAATGTTAAGAATTATTTTACATGTAATTATGAAAAAGTAAAATATTATTCAAAAAAGATGAGAATAATATGACTAGTAATAGCAATTACAGCAAAAAATAACAAAAATGAATATGGAAGGTCATAACATTAAGAAATTAACATTAAACATGACATTAAACAAAACAGATCAGGGACATGGCACAACTGGCTATGGGAAGATTTCTAAACTAAACAGAGAGAGATTTACAACAGATAAAAGAGATAATTTTGAATATAAGGAATGGAAGAACTTTTACATATGTCAAATTAATGTAATTGAAATAAGAAGTAGTCAAATGAGAAGAAAAATCAATTATCTCTGGTAAGAATCTTATATCCAGGATATATAAAAAACTAATGTAAATGGATAAATTCTCCAGTGCAGAAGTGGTCAAACAATGTGAATGGTTTTCAAAAGAATTGCAATCCATTAATAGCCACATGAAAGGTTTCACCAAATCATCAATCATAAAATAATGCAAACCAAAGTGATCTGAGGTTTCAACTCACACCTAGCAAACTGACAAAGATGAAAAAAGATAGGGAAAAAGACAAGTACATAAATATACTATTGGTGGAGTTGTGAATCAGTTCAACAATTCTGTCAAACAATTTGAATCTATGCTAAGTGATAAAAATGTCCATACTCTTAGACTCAGAAATCCCACTGGTAAGCATATATCTGAAGGAAATCAATGAGGAAAAATAAGGTTCCACATACACCAAAATATTAGTAGTGCCACTTTTTTTACACAGTAGCAAAGAATTAGAAACAAAATACATGTCCATCCAAAAGAGACTTTCTAGACAAGAAACACTGACTATGATGAATACAGAAAACTTTGGGCAAACTTGTGAGAACTAATGTAAAGTAAAGTAAGGAGAACCAAGAAATCAGTCTACACAATAATTTCAAAGCAACAGGCAGGCAACAAGTATTTATTGAGTGCTTTCTATGTGCCAGGCACTATGCTAAGCATTGGGAATTGAAATGTAAGTGGAAAAAAAAGACAATCTACTATGATGGAAATGGAAAGAATGCTAACAAAGCAATTGAAACTGGATGGTATGAAACTGTTATGACCAAGTTTGACCTCAAAGAAAAGATATGAGGGTGCACTCCACTCTTTGCAGAGGTGGGGGAGCATGGATGCAGAATACTGTGTATACTGTCAGATTTGATCAATGCTAATATGTTGGTTCATTTTGCTAATTCTTTTTTACTTTTTTATTATTTGTTAAAAGGGATAAATTTCTGGGAGGGAATATGTTGGGAAATGTAGTCATACAAAAAAAATAAAAATATACAATATCAAAATGAGTCAAAATGATTATGAAAACAGGATGAAGTATGTATTCCCTCCATAATCCCATACACTGTTAGAGTTGTCCTGAAGGGGCTTTCCATGAGCCAACAAAAGAAGAGTTTATATCACAAACATTTTATTCAATTACAAAAAGCAATCATTTTGCTCACCTGAGCAACAGTCTAAAGAACTAATACCAGGATTTCCACTTGGTTTCCCTAAAACCATTTCTATCTAAACTCTAAAAAATTAAGATGAGAAGAAAGAAATAAAGTAATGTTAAATGGTGATACTTTGTTTCCCTGCTATTCAGTCAATCAATAAGCATTTAGTAAGCACTTATTATGTGTCAGACGTTGTGCTTAACACAGGGGAAACAAAGAAAAACAAAACCAAGGTCCCTGCCCTCAAGGAACACCAGGCTTGGAATCAGGAAGACCTGAGTTCAAATCCAGCCCCAGACACTTACTAGTTGTGTGATCCTGGGAAAGCAACTTAAGCTTTGTTTGCCTCAGTTTCCTCCTCTGTAAAATAGGAACAATAATAGCAGCTACCTCACAGGGTTTTTGTGAGGATCAAATGAGATAATAATTGTAAAGTTTTTAGCACAGTGTCTGGCACATAGTAAGTACTATATAAATGCCATTTTATATTTACATTATATTCTAATGGGAGAAGCAACATGGATACAGCTACATACATACAAGATATAAACAGAGTATGTAAACATAGTCTGAAAGGGGAAAACATTATCACTTCTGCTAGAACGGGGAACACTTTAACTAACTACTTGGCTTAGCTTTTTGATGATGGGACCCTCTCAGTCTGTGGCATCTCAAAGGGGGTATAATCACTCTTACTTTTCTCCACTGTACAATAGGGATACTATTATTTGTACTATCTCTATCCCAGGCTTGCTATGAGGATCAAATGAGGTACTGGATATTAAGCCCTGTCTAAGCTGGAAAGGGCTCTGTAAAAGTGAGTTATTATTATTACTACCTTATCATCAAAGGCCTTATGTTTCAAGTTTCTGGGAGAGCAGAGCCCAGTGTAGCATCAGGCATTAATAGACTTACAGATATGGAGATGGAAGAGACCATACAAGCCCTGTAGTTCAATCTCCTCCATTTGAGAGGGGTTTAAAATAATAATAATAATGATAAGAGACTTCTTAACTCAGATATTGCTAAGAACATCTTTCTGTTTAGGAAACTGAATTTAGATACCCAAGAGGCTTAGAGAAGCCCTTTCAGTCTGTATCGCTAGTCCTTGGCTGGCCTAGTTATCATTGAAAGGAACCTCATGGACCCCAGAGTTGAAACTGCCAGTTTGTTAATCATCATAAACCAACTGAAGTAATCAACAGGGTGGCAGAGATGGAACCTAGTAGAGTTAATCAAAGTCTGTGTGACCTACCCTAGACAATATCATGTTGTTTACTTTGTGCAGTTAATTTTTTTTCCTTTTTTAAAATTAAACTTTCTTTTTGCTGGCTCTACTTTCTACCTAAGTGGTTGAAAGGCAGAGGAAAAGAATTATGGGGGTGGGGGGGGAAGAGGGGAAAAGAAGAGGGAGGAGAGAAGGGAGGGTCATCTCTTCAATATTCCATTTATACTTCAACCCAAACAAAAAAGCACAAAGCCACAGTCCAAGCTAGAAATTGAAGGGGAGGGAATCATCATTATGAAAAATAGACATTGCTTCCCCTCAGCTGGGGGTGGAGAGTTGAGGGAGTGGGGCAGATTGGTCTGCTTCAACCCAAGAGAAATTAGGAGATCAAAAGCGTTTGGGAAAGCTAGAACCAGCGGAGCAAAGTTGGGTGAGGTCAGGGGGTGACTTAGAACTATTGGGACAAGATTGGGCTAATTTACTCTTAAAGTGCACCACTAGAAAGAATCAACTAAAGTCATTTCATCTCTATCTCTCTCTCTCTGTCTCTGTCTGTATCTGTCTTCCTGTCTCTCCATCTCTGACTCTATTCTCTGTCTCCCTCTGATTCTGTCTGTATGTCTCTATCTCTGTCTCTCTCTTTCTCTGTCTCTGTGTGTCTCTCTGTCTCTCTGTCTCTGTCCTCTCTGTCTCTGTCTCTGTGTCTGTCTCTCTCTCTGTCCCTGTATCTCTCTCTGTCTCTCTCTGTATCTCTCTGTCTTTCTATCTCTTTGTGTGTTTCTCTGTGTCTCTGTCTCTCTGTGTCTGTCTCTGTCTCTGTCTCTCTCTGTCTCTCTATCTCTCTGTCAACTGCTTCTGCTTTCCTGTACTGAGATAAGGGATTCTATTATCTTTCTTAGTCACCCATCCTAGCCCTCACATTACTCAGGTAGAAAAACCTTCTTGAAAACTACCTTCGATCCCTCCTTGTCCCTGCCATACCCTCACTTGTCTGAGTCCTCAGCAGGGATAGAGAATGAATTGTCCGCTTCAGGAAACTAAAGCAGTTTTTCATTTTTTGGCTAGCAATGTCTTAGCTATATATCGCCTGCCTACCTTATCATATATGAGTCTGAGAAACATCACTTGCTGTAAGAAAAGGGCGAAAAGCATTAATCAGGATGACACGGTAGGGTCTCAGTTTCCAAACCAGGGTTTCTTAACCTATATCACGTCATGGCCTCCTTTGGTGGTCTAGTGAAGCCTGTAAGTTTCTGTACAGAATAATGTTGTCAAATACAGAAAATAAAATATGTAGGACTAAAGAAACCAATAATATTGAAATGCAATATCAAAATGTTTGTTTTTTTAAGTTCACAAACCCCAGGTTAAGAATCCCTGTATCTAGCTTGACTGTTGTACCAAGGAAAAAGAAAAAACTAAACATTGTACTAGGACAGTTAGATTTAGGAAAATCCAGAGTTCCACTTTTTCTACAGTCCTCATTTCAAAGTATTCTGCTCAAGTTTGGGTGATGATAAATTCTTTGATTAGATTGCCCAAAGATGGGGGTGGTGTGGGTATACAGATAGCCTCTTTGTCCAAGAGTGGCATAACGTCACTCTCTCAGCCCTTTATTGGAGTGAACCCACTTCTCATTGTAATATTCATTCTCTCATTAATTGTCAACCAATTAGAGTTGATTGCCACCTTCAGAAACACACACTCTTCCAGGGGCATATAAACTATGAGGCCATCACAATGAGGGGTCTTTGGCATTTGAGAGAGTTAACTGACCTCTTTTATTAATGAAATGCTAGCATTATTAATAAAAAAAACCTAATTACCCAGAAATAATGTCTCTCAAATTTTTAAAATGTCACTTTTAAGAGACACTTACTAGCTATTTGACCCTGGGCAAATCTTTTAACCTCTCTCTGCCTCAATTTTCTCAACTGTAAAATAGGGATAATAATAACCTATCAGGGTTATTGTGAAGATAAAATGAGATAAAATTGTGAAGTGCTTAGCATAGTACCTGATACATAGTAGGTGCTTAATAAATGCTTGATTTTCTTCCTTCCCAGAGTTGCATCCTGTCTGATGATACACTTCCCCACCTCCAAATACCAAGACCCATAGGCAGTGGGTGCAGCAGTGAAGGGAGTTCTGCTCCAATAGCCCATGGGAGAACAGAAAAAGGGAGGGAAGAAAAAAGGGAAGGATTCCTATCTCTGGAATCCTCTTTCCTCAAGGGTCTAGGCAACCCAGAGAAGGGAAGGGCATAGCTCTTATCTGCCCAAATGGGACCCAGGTGCCTGACACAGCCTAGCCGCCCACATTCCTGCTCTTATTTATCAGGTCCCCAGGAGTTTTGCCTCACTGTGAACTGGAGGGAGGTAATGGGCTCTGGGCCAGAGAAGGGAGAGGGATGGAATGCTCCCAGATCCAGAGCTCCTAGGGTCAGGGTCCTCAAGACACAGGTTAGTCCTGTCCTGGTGGTGCTCTGAGAATGTCTAATTGGGGTAAGGGACATTCATGTCAGCCTAACCCAGCATAAAACAGGACATGGAGTTGGGGACCCACTTTTCAAGAGACCTACAGCTCAATCTAATTTGAGGCAAAGTGAAGAGTTAGGAACCTAATTCTGAGCAGGCCTGTCTAACATTGACTGATACAGAGTAAGGGAGGAGGAGAGGGGTTTGGTGGAGAAACTAAGGTTATGGGATCAGAGGATACCAGGAGGTAAAGAAGCCTTAGAGATCATCCACCCCACCCCCCATTTTACAGACAAGGTCCCTTGCAGCTTTAAAACCATGATCCTACAATCTTAGGAATCTGAGGCTTCAAGTAATATCCATAGTTACATAGGTAATTGGTAATAGGATCAGGATTTGGAAATAAGTCATCTGACTCCAAATTCAGATTTGGGTTGTAAAGCCATGTCAGGATGAAGGGGAATGGTGGGAAGAAAGGAGCTATTCCAATACCAGCCCCACACTTTTTCTTCCCTTTCACACTACACCCATCATCCCTCACCCCATCCCTTCTGACAACTAACTGCATAACCCAAGTCAAGTCATTAAACATCTCTAAATTCCATTTTTTCAGATGTAAACTGTAGTAGCAATCTCATAGGACTGTGGTGAAGATCAACAGAGATTATACACATATATACATGTATATTTAAGTCCCAGTCCTTGAAGCAAGATTTCTCAATGTGGGGATTTCAGGAGATCTATGAACTTGGAAGGGAAACAAATTATTAAATCTTTATTTTTACTAACTTCTAGCTGAAATTTAGCATTTCCTTCTTTTTTTTTGTTCTAAGAAGGGTTAATAGGCTTTACCAGATTGCTCTGGAGTTCCATGACACCAAAAGGTTAAGGACGTCTGCCTTGGAGTATGCTCAGATATGTCTTAATTAGACACCTCTCTTACCTACAGTGCATGCTTTAAGGATTGTTCTGTCATTAGCCAGCCCCCTATTACAGAAGGAAGAAGGATACAGGAATACCCAGCCTGCCTTGGTCCCCCACCCTTATGGTTGGCAAACCGCCCTTGTAAATTTCTAGGCATGGACAATTCTTTCTCATGATGGTCTCCAGACTGAAAAGGCCAAGAGACTGGAGCAAAGATGGGGAGCTGAGGGATGCATACATCAAGTATATAAATGGGCAGGTTGCTACAGCACTCACTCTTCCAGGCATAGAATAATGATGATGATGACAGCAATGATAGCTTGCATTTATATTGCACATGTCCTCTGAAGACTTCAAACCCCTTTCAGCTGGATGATCTCAGTCATCTCCACAATAGCCACTGCGTTAAGGAAAACCAGGGTTTATTATGAACATTACCCCCACTCCCAATTCACCCCATCCCCACCTTTTGTGCTTTTGTGTTTTGTTTACTTTCTCTCTCTCTCTCTCTCTCTCTCCATTCTTTCTCTCTCTCTCTCTGTCTCTGCCTCTCCCTCCCTCCTCCCTCCTTCCTCTCTTTTCTCTCTCCCTCTCAATCTCTCTCACTCCTTCCCCTCCTCCTCCTCCTCCTCCTCCTCCTTCTTCTCCTTCTCTCTCTCTCTCTCTCTCTCTCTCTCTCTCTCTCTCTCTCTCTCTCTCTCTCTCTCCTCCCCATTCTCTCTTTCTTTTTGCAAGTAAAGAAAGTAAGACCTAGAAAGGTTAATAGATTTATTCAAGGTCACACACATTGAGTCCTATGATGGAACTAGGATCTGTACCTGCGACGTTTCAATAATGATTCAGAATCTCCCTACACTTAAGATATCCCAGTGACTCCCCCACTCCCTCAACTATAAATTAAGCCCTTTTGAAAACTGTGTTCACTCTTTGAGGTCACCTTGAATACTCCCCACCATCACACACACACACACACACACACACACACCCCAAAAGTGTAGGAGTAATGTCCTCAGCACCTGAAAGAATGTGCATGGATCTTGAGGATGTATGTTACTGTCAGTGACAGGCTCCAACTCCGGGACAATCTGATACATTAAGTCCGGTCTAATGGGGAAATAGTTAGGTACAATTTCAACCAGCAAAAACCAGTGCCCTTGGGCCCCCAAAAAATGGGTAAATGTGGGAGGACGACATACATCAGGAATGCCCAGGTGCCTGTAAAAGGATTATTACCAAGTAATAGTAGATGATGATAATTAATTATCTTCCATTAAGGAGACAGTCCCTGGAGCGAGAGCATCAAAGAGCATGTTTTCACTGAGTTGGCAAATGCCTCGGCTCTGGTGCTAACTCACTCTTCATTCAATGACCCCTGTCTCTCTTTGTGTAAGCTTCTGTCTTAGTCTGCCTGTATGTGTGTGGAGGGACTCTCTTCTTCTTCCTCTTCCTCCACTCCTCAAAGTTTATGGTTGGGATTTTGATTTTTGAAGCTTGTTCCCACTTTCTGTCTCCCTTTCCCTTCTTACTTTCCCCCCACCATGAAGTCCAGTCAAATCATTGTTATTTTACACAAGCCCCTAACTTACAAGATGTTTTCAGTTTGTTCTTAACAGAAAAGCGGATTGAAATTCTCCATTTTCACTTGAGACATGAACCTAAAATGAGACAGAAAAACTTAATGATCATCGAGGATGACAGACCCAAGTGTGCAGCAAATAGGAGAAAAACTAGGATGTGCCCAGGAGTCCTGGCACAAATTAGGGGGACAGAATATTTGACTTTCAAAGGTCTTTTCCACACCCATTATTTGATGAAATATTTTTGCCTTTTGCTATATTAAACATTCTCCACTGTACTATGGTTACCCTCCTTTGCCTGGGCACTTGCTTCCAATACACTCTCCAGATTTTAACTTCCATAAAGATCTGGAAACTAAGGGCCCTAGAGTTGTTTTAATGTTTGTTTGTTTTTCCCCCCGGATGAACATAAAACATATAGGTATTTAGGTGCATCGAGCTTTTCAAGGTGAATGTAAAGGAATGGTGAACCCAAGAGCCAGCAGCCTAGGAAAATAGTAAATACAATAGGAAGACCCATTTAGCTGGAAAGAATGAGATGAGATGCGTTAAAGGTTCAAGATCCATGCAGGTGTTTTAGCAACAAAGGAGAATAGCAGATTAATAGTAAAGTATGGACTATGTGAGTGATATAAACCTAGGGAATGGGGCAGGGGTAGGGTGGAGGGGGTGCGGTTAACAATATAAACTATTCATTTCAATTCTGAGGCTGAAGCAATCCAGCCAAGCTGTTTCTTTCCTGTGAGGAGGGAAGAAGTGAAATGATGCTATTTCTGAAATATGTGTCTGCTGCTTATATCACATCATTCCATTTCAACCTAACCTAGTTAAACAGGGTCATGATACAAGGATGCTTTACCCATTGATTGACAGTAATGGAAGGAAGAAGGCAGTGGAATAGGAGAAGGGAAGGGAGAGAGGAATGAGTCTAATGATTTTATTGGGTAATCACCAAGGAGTGCTGCCAAATCCTCAACTAACAAGAGACTCTGAAATACCACCCATGAGAGGGAGGAGCCAAGGAAAAAGCCAAGGCAGCTTCCATAGAAGCTGAGAGGGGCCCCTGGACCTGAGACCAGAATCCTGCTTCTACCCCAGAATATCTTCTGATGTTGGGTGACTAGACATATGACAGGTGACTAGAGCAAAGGACTGACAGACCACACCACTGAAGAGGTCTGAGTATGTATCAATACCATCCTTTCCATAATCACCTAACCAAGAGTCACATCCTCTCCTGTCCAATGAGAATCAATTGTTGGTGTTGTTTGTCTTTTGTTCTCAAAGAACACCAATCACATCCGAAGGGTGACGTCTTCAATAGAAAACACACAGATGATATCATTAGTAGGGCCAGGTCTTGGCAGATTAGGTGAGTGGACCTCCTGCAGAAACTTGCTAAAGTGTTAAGGTCACGCCATGATGAGTAAATAACGGATGGCACTAGAGAGAGTGAAATTCAATCATATCCTCTTTTATCTAGGTACCATAGGATAGTAGATAGAGCATTAGACTTGGAGTCACTATAGACCTGGGTTCAAGTTAAGCCTCTGACAATTACTAATGATTTGACCAGGAACAAATCATTCAAATTTTTTGAGCTTCTGATAATTTTCTAAAGCTGGAACTTCGAGATAAATCTACATTGTTTGTTTGTTTTGGGAAGGCAATTGGGGTTAAGGGACTTGCCCAGAGTCACATAGTTAGTGTCAAGTGTTGAGGCTAGATTTGAACTCGGGTCATCTGCTCTATCCCTGCACCACCTAGCTGCCCCATAATTGACATTGCTGAAGATGAATCCTATATTGAAGCATAATTTCCCCATTATCAAAAGACTCAAGCAATGTCATAAGGGAAAGTCTACATCTTAATCAGTTTTAGAATTGATCAATATATTGAACCACATCTGAGGCTACAATAGAACTTGATGCTAGCTGCCCATAGAATGTGCACAGGTCCCCTGAGATCAGAGGATCATGGATTTATGCCTAGAAGGGTCCTTAGAGGTCATCTAGGTCAAGTCCCCTTATTGCAAAAATTGGGACACTGAAGCCCAGATAAGTGACTTGTCTAAGGTCATACTTGGCCAAGACTCTGCTAGTAAGAAGCAGAGCTGGGAATACTTTCTGGCAAAGAGAACAATCAAAGATTTAGAACACTGTCCACAAAGAGCAACTGTCTCCAAGGGTTCTAGGCAAAGAGAGGGTAAAGAATTACAGCAAGCATTGAATAACTAAGGCAAAGCAATGTCATTTATTTGATGCAAATTATACTGAACCTTACTATGCTTGGAGATAAAGTCAGGCAGCCTTGACACAGGTCTTTCTCCCAAGGATCAGACCAATGTCATCCCAGATTTCACAAAGGAGAAGAAGGTGTATTCCATAAAACATAGGTTATTGAGCTCAGTTCTTAAGATTTCTTAACAACATTCTAGAACAAAATATTAAGTTGATAATTTGTAAGCACTTAGAACTTCTCAAACTTCTTGTAATCTAAAGGGGGCAAACAGTATGACCCCAAAATCTATGCTACAAGAGAAAATGTGAAAAGCAATAAGGAGACATCTAGTCGAAGACCTGTAAGATTTTGGGGCTGAAGAGAAATCTGAAAATAGAAGTCCTCTGTCTGCCTATCCCCAGTAAATAAATAGCTTACATACAGATATTGCACCTTAAGGTTTACAAAATAACCCCATGGTTTCTTTGTAACATTTCTAAGTTACTCATGAGTAACCCTACAAGGTTACTTTTTCCTCAAAATGGTCCTAAGAAGTAGGTGGTACCAGTATTGTCTCTATTTTATGGATAAGGAGAAAATGAATAACTTATTCAGGGATCTATCAGCCAGCAAGTGCCAGAGTTTTTCCAATGGTCTTTTCAATAACTTCCTCATTAACCTAAAAATCTTATAAGAGAAGGAAAGTGGAGCCACACTGCATGACAGCATCCCCACCAGATTCTTTGTGTAGATACCAATTCCTACATCTCCCTACCCCAAGAATCGGAAAGGTCAATCTCTCTTAATCTAAATGCATCCTCTCATCTCAGGGGACTCTGGAATTGGCTTCAGGTCTGTGACACAGGTGTCCTGACTCAGAGTACCAGTTTCTATTTTGTCATCCAATCTGAATGGTGCCCAGTGATCTCCTGGAGAGTCAAAAGATAAAAAGTGGTTGTATCCTAGTTTAGCCACTTTTTAGATTGTGACCTTAGGCAAGACACCTAGATGCATGAGATTTAGAAATAAAAGGAAACTCACATCTGACATTTACTACCTGCATGACTTTGGATGAGTCACCATTTCCCTGTACCTCAGTTTACTCATCTGTAAAATGAAAAGGTTCAACTAGAATGGTCTGTGAGGTTGCTTCCAGTTTCAGAGTTATGATTCTAGTCTAACTACTTGATTTCAATGGACAAGCTGGAAGGTAGCTTGGAGGTCATCTAGTCTGACTCTATCATTTTATATTTGAGGAAACTGAGGCCAAGAAATGTGAAGTGACTTGCTCCCAGATCCCACAGATAACCTGAATGTGAACACCTTCATGGGGCCCTCAAATTCAATCTTTAACTTCAACTCTTTTTTTTTAACTCTGTCACTCTGGTGTTTATGATTTGCCCAAGATCACAGAAGGAAATAAGTGTCACAGGTAGTATTCAAGCCTAGATCTTTTGACTCTTAATTAATTTGTTTATCTCATGTCTACTTAAATTATTGTTCAGTTGTGTCCAACTCTTCATGAGCCCATTTGGGTTTTCTTGGCAAAGATACAGGAGTGGTTTGCCATTTCTTTCTCCAGCTCATTTTACAGAGGAAATCGAGGCAGGCAGAGTTAGGTGACTTGCCCAGGGTCACACAGCTAGTAAATGTGTGGGGCCTTCCTGACTCCAGACTTGGCTCTCTATTCATTGTGCCACCTGATTGCCCTGCCTTCCTACACAGGATGGTTGAAAGAATTAAATGTGATCATGATTGGAAAAAGCTGAACCGATGTAAGCTATTGTGTGTTTTAGTCTCTCCAGCAGAGCCTTGAAGCAGGGATTCTTCCAGCGCTGGGTCCATCCCAGTTATGCCATTTTTACTTCAGGGCTTCCTCCCTGGCACCTCTTAGGGCATAGCCCAAGAGGCCCAGCTCAGATGGAGTCTGAGCACTGCTTATTACTGACTTAAAAATTGAGGATTACTTTCTAGAGGACACCTTTTCTTTCTCCTTGTAATGTGAACCTCCTGTCAGTCATTCCTCAAGCCCTCCCAGCCATTCATCAGCTTGCCTGCTGTCAGCCTAAATTTGGGTCCCTTCCCGCCCACGCTGATAATGGGTAGGCCTTGGGATTTATTGTCACCTCCTAATGACAGATGAGTTCTCACCTTCAACCTCATAACTCTGCCAACAGAGGGATTTAAATTTAGCTAGAACCTACAGGGGAGACATATGTAGCTTGATGCAAATCCCCAACTACCACCTTTCAGCCCAGGGGGAGAACATTCAGAGAGCTCAGGGGATGGGGGCTGGAGACCAGGTCTTCAGTTTTAGGCTGAAGCCTTGCCAGAGTTTTCTAAGCCATAAGGCTGCTGGAATCCCAGTTGGTCTACATAATGGGCATGGGCCCCACCCCTGTTTCCTGTTACCCCTCCTCACCATCCTCATCTCCACCACATATCCCCCCTCTCATTCAGGGACATCCCCAGCATCGGCCTGTATCCAACATACTCAGGGCCCCATAAAAAGGGAACCCAGGGAACATAAAAAGGCGACGCAGGGCTTATTAAAGTCTTTTTAGGCTGACTGCTTGGATTCTTTTAAGTCCCCCGCTTGATTTCTTTTGAGGCCCTGGGTACGTGCTGATTTGCATGGCTGGTTTAGCGGGTGGGAAAAGGAGGTAAGAGAAAGCCTTGCCCTAGCTGAATAAAAAAGCCTTTGTGAATCAGGGAACTGCCGTGAAGGCTACTGCCTGTGTCAGGCAATCTACAAGAGAAAGTTTGGTTTTTCTGAGGGAAAACAAGGAAACACAGGAAACCTCCCTCCCCCCCACCTCCTCCTACCCCCACCCCACCACACACACCACATAACTTTGTTCAAGGGCTGCTAAATTATGCTTTGTTACTACATCAGCTTCCAGAGTCCTGGGACTTAGGTAACACTTTGGTTAAAATAAAATTTGAACCCCGGAGTGCTAAGAAAAACGTGCAAGCTCATCTCAAGTGGCTCATTTCCTTATCCACTGCTGAAAAATGAGCTCAGCTCATCCAATAAGGGGGCTGGGCCTGATGAGCTCTTTCAAGTTCATTTCACAAGCCAGAGTCTCAGCCTGGCCTGAGCTGTCCTATCCTGCCCCCAAGGACCCAAGGGGAATCCAGGGCATAAAGAATATTTCCAGGATAGTATCAACTCCTGGAAAAATAGTAGTGATGGTGGGGGAAAGGGGTGGGGGGAGTGGTGGAAAAGGCAGACATCCAAGTAGATTGATCCAAACCCTTTCCACGATACAACTGCTTTAAGGACATCTGCATACCAGGTGTGTGGCAAACATATTATGTCTCTACTCTGAACAAGGTACCATGCTAGGTACTTGAAAAACAAGAAGTCCCTGTTCTCAAGAAGATTAAAGTTCTCACTAACTCACAAATTTTCCTTTGCATCTTCCTTTCATTGCTATCTTCTTAATGATAACATTTTTTACATATTTTCCAGGCAGATAATTTGTCCAAAAAAAAAAAAAGGCATCATTTGGCTCACAAAAATCTGCTTGACCCTTGTTCTCTTTTTCCATTATTCCTTCCTTTCCCTGCCATCCTCATTCTTTTATGTCCCCTTCCTTTGTCCCTTCCCTTCCCCACACCATTCATTACCCCACTCCCACCTGATGCCCTTGACCAAAAAGAAATCAGGCATTTTGGGGGAAAGCTGAGAGACAACTTAAACTTTTTACACATTTCCAGGGGCACTGTAGGAAGTAGCAGTAACTCTGAAGAAACTCCACTTAAGGATATAATAACCCAAGAATTTGTAGTAGTCTGGCCACTCAATATTGTCCATATCAGCTGGGCATACATTAAGAAGAAAAGGGGTTTACAAAGGTGGGAATCACAGTCTCCCAAGGAGATGAGGTCCTCCAGGTCCCAGCTGATATCTCTTTAGATGAATCTTATGACCAGTTGAACTGTGCTAGTGGTTATCTGTGGTAGACAAATATTCTGATTTCTTTACTGTCATTGGATTGCTATTAGGTCCTATCTCCTGGTAATTTATACAGTTATTTTAAACCAATTCTCAAAGTGTTCCCTCTTCCCTTCTATCTACCTTTGGAAACTGTGACTGCGCCTCTGAATATTTGGCATCCCTCTTTGAGAGGCAACATGGTCTAATGAAAATAGCAGGAGGGTATTGAATACAGAGAGAATAGTGTGGGGGAAAAAATAGAGAAGCAGGAAACAAGGGTAGTGTTTAGGGAATGGCTAGTCCAGTAGGATGGATTAAAGAATGTAGAGGCAGGGAGAATAGTTGGGAAATATTGGATGGGAGTATTAGTCATGAACAACAGTGGTAGTAATTGGAACGAAAAGTCAGGGGGACAGAGTCAAAAGATACTGGGACAAAAGAATGGGTGGGGCTCAACAACTGGACGTAAGGAGTGGTGAAGAGAAAGGAATGACATATAGTTCCAGTTTTTGAGCTTGGACCCCTTGGCAGGGGGGTGGAATGCTGATGCTATCAACTGATATAGAGAAATTAGGTGGTAAAGCCAATTGAGGAGGGAAGGTAATGAGATTAGTTCTGGATATACTGAATTTCAGTTGCCAGTGAGACACAGAGAAGGAGATGTTCAATAGACTGCTATAAAGGTGAGACTAGAGTTCAGAGGCTGGGTTTAAGAAATACAAAGTCATTGTTGTAGAGTTTTATAACAATAATTTTGAGGAACCTAAAGGACAAGAGTTGTATCGGACAGTTTTTGGTTGGGAGCACTTGATGAAATCTGTTTAAGGAGAAGGTGATGATGGAGACATCTTCTCTTTGTTCTCTTTCCTTCTTCCTACTCTATAAGCCACATCTGGGACGTAAGACTATAACTTGAAGGGGACTATTTAAAATATAAGGAGATTTTTATTTTCTAGTAGTGTTTACCATAATAGTTGCATTTCCATTCTCAGGAAAACAAATGTCACGGTCTTTGCTTCTGAATCTTATGTTCACATAATCCTAGAAGAGAGTTAATTTTACCTTCAATGACTTCACACCAGCTCATTGAATCCAGTTCCTAGCACCTTCATTTAAAGGCAACATTGTATAGTGCCTAGAGTATCAGATTTAGAGCCAAAAAGACCTAGAATCAAATTCCACCCCTGAAACTTCCTAGCTTTGTGACCTTGGCAAGTCATTTAACTCTTTGAGCCTCAGATTCGTTATTCGTAAAATGAGGGGGTTTAACCAGATGACCTCCAAGGCATTTTCCTATGATACTAGTGAGAAGTGTTGATTTGTTTCATTTGACCCCAAAGAGCAGAACCTAGAGCAATGAATTTCAGGTACAAAGAGGCCAGCTTAGACTGATAGCAGGGGAAAAACTGTGAACAATGACAGCTGCCTGAAAGTGCAATGGCCTGCTTACAGAAACGGTGGGCTCCCCTTCCTTGGAGGTCTTTAGACTAAGCCTGGTCATCCAGGTATGTCATAGTGTGATTCCTTTCCCAGGTAGCCATCCAGCTCTCCGATTCTGTGATTCCAAGCAATTGCTAGTTAAACACAATCTGCTGTATCTCAATTCTCAATTGTCAAGACTTTGTTTTGGTCCTTCCTTCTGTAGTCCTTCCAAAGTACTCCACAAAATTATCTCATTAAAGTCCCATAAAATGCATTAAACTGCATTCAAGGCTCAGAAGGGTCTTTCTATGAAGGCTAATGATCAGATGCTATAGATCTTTCCTGAGGACATAGCAAGGAAAAACTGCTAAAGTGGCATCAAGCAAGATGGGAGTTAGACAGATAGGAAAACATTCCTTTGATAATGATTGTTTGGTACTGGAACGCATCACCAAGGGAAGCTGAGGAACTTCCTTCACTGGAGACTTTTCTTTTTTTAATAGAGTAGTCATGCTTTGGTCTGGGTTGATTTTGGCATAGTCTTCCTTTGAGGTGAATTAGATGACCTTTTGGCCTGCCCTCTAATCCAAGGTTTCTATGAACATATAAGAGACTTTCTGTCGGAAACCAATTCGAATTTTGAATGTGAGTCCTTGCCACATAATAGCACATAAAGAGCAGAGGAAGGAAGGGGATGTGAGATTTGAAATTCATTTGTCCGTGGTGATTTTACTGGCTGACTTAAGGTTCAGTGTTTTAAAGTTTGTTTCCCAGTGGAAGATTTATAAGCTAATGACAGAGGAAATCCTCAGACAACCTTTACTGAGGACTTCCAAATTCCTGCTAACTCTCTCCAACTATTGACAATCCTTTACAGCTGTCATGGAAGGTGGACCAACAATTTTGCAATATGAAGAATGTCCTAGAAGGATTACATGAGGGCCTTAATCTATACAGTGAGGGCAATATTCCTCTGAATCTTGAGGCTGAAAGACACCTGAGAGAGCAAATACATGGCAGTGATCAGATAGCATCCACCTGGTGTGACAGAGAGGACACAAACTAGGTATCAAGAAGGCTCGAGGTCTTATAGCAAAGGCTGCATAACCTGTCATTGTATATGCCTTGGAGGACATTCTCATTCACATATGAGTTATACCCATGGCCTCTGAGATTCCCTCCAGCTCTGACATTCTGTGATTCTCTAACCTAGTTCCAATTTCATTAAATAACTGAGACCTCAGGAAAGTCACTTCATCTATGACTCAGTTTCATTATTTTTAAACCACAAATAGTAATCATTTCCTTCCCTATGTCACAAGATGTTTAGGCCCAATCAATAAATCAAAAAATGTCATTAAGCACCTTTTTATGTGCCAGGCACTGTGCCTAGCAAATATAAAATATAATAGATACAAATATAAAATACAGATATAGACACAAAATATAGATACAAATATAAAAATTAAATAGATAATAATAAATAAATATTAAATAATTCTTGTCTTTATGGAATTTATACTCAATAGATTGGGGGTATGCTGAATACAAAATATTATCTTTCCCTCCTTGGACATTATTTGACATTTTAGATATCTTTCATATACTTATCTTATGTTTTGAATTATTCTTATTTAACTATGTATTCTATTATATCACCCTAATAGATTGCAATCCCTTGGAGAAAAAAAAAAAAGGAAGTTTTTAAACACGAAGCACAATAAATATTTGTTGAACTGACTACAGGCCATATGCAAATGCTATCAGTACTACTACTATTATCTATTATTCATGGAAGCCTTCCTGAGAAATGAGGGCATGTTCAGCTAGCCCTTTAAATATACACCCCAGTCTGACATATAGAACCAGCATAACTAGGAAACTTAGAATTTCTTAGAGTAGGTCATGACTGAGGAGGGATTCATAGCAGCATAGAATGCCAGAGTTATGCCAGAGTTATCACGGACTTTGGAGATCATTTAGGTTAATATTTCTGTTTTATAGATGAGGAAACTGAGGGAGAAGAAATCAAGTGGAAAGAGCAAATTTGGAGTCAAGAGACATGGGTTTGAGCCTCTGCAATTTATTAATTGACCTTGAGCAAGCCACTTCCCTTTCCTAAGTCTCATTTCTCATCTATGCAATGAAGGGGTTATGCTGATTATCTTTTTTTTTTCCAATTATCAAGTACTTACTTTGTTTCCTCCAACTTCTTCCCATCCACTGGGGAGAAAAAAGAATGAAGACAAAGAAAGCTGGAACCTTTGTATTTCAATGGTCTCCCCTCTTTTCTTAGCAGTTTCCAAGGAAGAAACAGCTGCTAATTCACTCAGTCTCCTGCTATAGATTAAGGAGAAAAAGAATAGACCTGGAAATAGGTCATTTCTCGCTGAAGGATTCTATAATATTAAGATACTGCAGTCTTCATGCAGCCTTCTCTGCCCATCCCTACTCCTATGTAGGAGCCTTTCCAAAACCATCAAGGCTAATCAAGTTCACAGCACATTTGCAGGACCTGTACATGAGCTTCTGCCCAAGAGAATCCATATAGAACCATAGGATGTCAGAATTGGAAGGGACCTTAAATATCATCTAGTCCAATGCCCTCATTTTACCAAAGGGAGACCCTGAGGTGGAAAGTGACTTGCCCATGTAATCAATGAGCTATATATCTTCAGAGCATTGTGAGGCCCAAATGGGATCATACATGTGAAACCATCTGAATCATCAAAAAGTGCTAAACACATATGTTTGTTTGTTTTTGCTAGGCAATAGGGTTAAGTGACTTGCCCAGGGTCACACAGCTAGTAAGTGTCAAATGTCTGGTCTGAGATCAGATTTGAACTCAGGTCCTCCTGACTCCAGGACTGGTACTCTATCCACTGCACCACCTAACTGTCCCCTAAACACATATGAAGTATTATCATTACTGTGATCATGGTGGTATTATTTCCTTGGTCAATCACAAGTGAGCCTTGTTTCTCCTCTTTATGAGTGATTCTAGAACCATTTTCTCTCTACTTTTGTTCCGTAATGAAGGAGTCTATTCTTTATCTGAAAAAATACCCGGAAACCAAGAATGAATGTGTGATAATGTTTTTGCTACACCAAGCAATATGATGAAGATAAAAAGTGTGGGGAAAAGTCAGCCAAATATCCAGATGTTTCCAGAAATTCAGCTGTGGGGCATCAAAGACCAAACAAACTGTTTCTCTAAAATTGTTGATTTTCTCTGGGGTGTGGGGTCATGAACACTGCTTCAGTGACAGTCTCCCTTCACAGGCAGCACCCCCTCCCACTTGGTCGGGAAGTGCTAGAGAGATGTGTGATTCTATAGGCATATATTGGTCTGGGAGTTTAGGTGACTCAGCATGTGACAGTGTGTGTATAATTAATCAGTAATCTCAACTCTCAAAAACAGCCTGAAAAATACATCAGCGTTTGTGCTCTGACCATGTGTTTCCCATCAATCATAACTTTTTTTTAAAGGCACACAGATCTAGAAACAATATGATCAATAGAATAGGAATGTATGCTTCAATGTGCTCATGTATGCATGTGTTTTGTGGGCAAAAAGTTGAGCATGCACTCATTTGTACACAGATGGTATACAAATGGTAGCTAATAAGAGACTTCCAGTGAATCATTGATCATCTTCAGTGGGGACAAACCAAAATAAGGACAATAAGTCCCTCTTCCACCTTGACTGAGGTCGCTGTGGCTAGAACCTAGAACACAGATGTGGTGAGAAGCTACAGAGGAAGAAACAGAGGAATTATCTTCAACAAGCTTACGGTCTAACAGAGATGATGAAGTCTGATAACACTTGAAAAATTATTATAACAAAAAGAACACCTAAACAAGAATCTGCCTAGTTAGCAGCTGTACAATATTCCTTCAATAGACAGGGGTTAGGAGGTTTCTGGAATGATTCATATGGTAAAAGCCAGGTTTATGAGTTCATGATCTTTCTCCAGGATCCCAGAGCCATAACTAGGGTTGGGCGACCAGCATTTTGCCCCAAGGAACTGATCTTATGGTTTCTGTCTCCCCCTCACAGGGTGATGCCCCTTACCCCTCAGCATTTCAAGCCAATACCAGAGGACAAAAAGGTTCTAGATGATGTTCTGCATAAACCTGCTCCTCCCTCTAACTTAATAACAATAATAATACCTATTATTTAGAGTGTTTTAAATTTTATATAGCACTTTATACAAATGATTTCATTTGATCCTCATGATATGCCTGTGGGATGTGTTATTATCATATCCATCTCACAGATGAGGAAACTGAGGCCAAGAGTGGTTAAGTGATTTGCTCAGGATCACACAGGTAGTGAGTATCTGAGACATAAATTGGTCTCAGGTCTTCTCACCTTCCAACAATCAATCCAATAAAACACTTAGCTCCCTTCCCAGATGTCAGGGGCACTACCATTCATTCTTCTAGTCTTCTGTGCTCACGATGTTGAGTTTTTCTTAGATTCTTTCATTCTTTTCATCTCTACATCCTATGGGCTACCAGGGTCTATCCATTCCATGTCTCAGCTCTCTTCCCACTCTTTCTACTCTGAGAGAAGCCCTCATTACCACCATCTGACCTAATGCAATAGCTTCTCAACAGGTCTTTCTGCCACCAGCCAGTCTCTTTTCTTCCACCCCAATTTCATACCATTATCAGTTACACATAGATCTGCTTATATCATTCCTCTGCTCAAACATCATCAATACCTCCCTATTGCTTACTGAATACATTTCAAGTTCCTTCACCTATCACCGAATGCCCTTACTCTTTTTGGCCTCATGTCACAACTCAAATGCTACCCTCTCCTTGAAGCCTTCCCTGATCTTTCCAGTCAGTAATGATCTCCTCTCCTAGTGTTTACATACCCCTCTGTTTTCACTTCCTTACTGCATTTATCATACGTAAGCTCCCTTAGGGCAAGGGACCATCTCTTATTGAACTGTGTGTCACCCTCAGGTCCCAACATTATACTATATTTGTTGTTGTTGTTGTTGTTGTTTTTAAAGTTTAGTGTAATTGAATTTTGAAGACGCTTCCTGGGGTTGAGTTCAGATCAGAGTTTTCTAGGCGAAGAAATAGAATTCAGAATATAGTAGTCCAGGAAAGGGGAAATAATCCATGTGAAAATTTTGAGAAAGCAAGAAAACTTGACTGCATAGTTTTCTAAAGATTTCCTTTATAGCTATATCTATATCTAGATATATCTAGATATATCTAGATATATATATGTGTGTGTATGTGTGTGTATATATATATAATATGTGTGTGTGTGTGTGTATATATATATATAATATATATATATATATATACACACATATATATGCCTTTGGACCAGTGGGCCAAACCTTGGCTATTAAAGCCAGAACTTATTAAAATGGCTTTGCCTATTTCCTCAATCCCTCCACCCTCAGATTCCTCTACTGCCCTATTTAACTACAAATATTCTGGATTCTTGGGCCACTCCTGTGCTCTATGTCAACATCAACCTCTCTAGACACTAAGACATCTGATTAACTTATTCACACCAAAGTACTGGGGATTGAATGCATCATGCCTCCTATAGATGTTTATATTTTTAAAGAGGGGAAAGGTAATCCTTAATCTAAAGGAATGAATGAATTTCCGATAGTGAAGATATAGACAATGGTTCCTGGAGGAAGGAGATATTTTAGCCACTTGGGACTTTCTAGCTCATCTCAGATCATTCTGTGGGCTATGGGAGAAAAAGCTCAGGAACTGAAGCCTGGGTCTTAGCTCTAGTTCTGTCATGATCTAGCAATGTGACCTTGGATAAGTCCCTCCATTTCTGTGAATGTCAGTTTGTCCCCTATAAAACTAGGCTCCTTCTAGGTCTATAATTACACAGTTCTATGATTCTCCACCTAGGTATTATATTTGCTGATGAAGATCATGGGATTTCACCTCATGAATTCACAGAGCTAGCCCAAAAAATATTTTCTTTCACTAGCCAGGACCCCAGAGAAGCTTTCCTGAATCTCTGTCATTCAAATATTAAGTTTTACACTTTCACTTTCTTTGGCTTATAAAGAAGTCAATCAAATGAGTATAAACAGTGCTTGGTGCTATATTTACCACTGTGACTAACCCAATTTTGATCTGATCTAGGGCCATTCCTTTCCCCCCCACCCTGAGGATGTAACCAAGTTTTGACCACCAACAACCACATATGAAGGATTGTATTTAGTTCTGGGCACTATGCTTTAGGAAGGGCATTGACAAACTGGGCTGGGTCCAGAGAAGGACAACCAGGATGGTAATCATCTCATATGAGGATTATTGGAAGGAACTGAGGATGTTTAGTCTGGACAAGAGAACACTTAGGAAGAATATGATATCTGGTTTCAAGTATTTCAAGGGCTTCCCCATATGGAAGAGTGAAAAGACTTGCTCTTCTTATTCCCAGAGGAGAGAACTAGGGGCAATGGTCCACAGGCAGATTTAGAATGAGCACAAGTAAAAGTTTCCTCAAAATTAGAGCCATCCAAAAGGGAAATGGGCTGCCTCCGAAGGTATTGGGTTCTTCCTTCCTAGAGGTCTTCATGTGCAAATTGGACACCACTGCTTGGAAATAATAGCTGAGATACAGAGACAGAAAGAGGCAGAGACAGAGAAAGAGAGAGAGATAAAAAGAGATAGAGAGAAAGAGAATGACAGAGAAAGAGAGAGAGATAGAGACAAAGGAAGACAGAGAAATACAAAGAGAGAAAGAAAGAAAGAAAGAAAGAAAGAAAGAAAGAAAGAAAGAAAGAAAGAAAGAAAGGAAGGAAGGAAGGAAGGAAGGAAGGAAGGAAGGAAGGAAGGAAGGAAGGAAGGAAGGAAGAGAGAGAAAGAGAGACAGAGATAGACAAATGAGAGATAAAGAAAGAGAGAGGAAGATGAGAAAGACAAAGAAAGTAACAAAGAAACAAAGACAAAGAAGAAAGAGGGAAGAAGGGAGGGAGGAAGGAAGAAAAGAAGGAAGGAAGGAAGGAATGGAGGGAGGAAGAGAGGAAGGAAGAAGGAAGGGAGTAAGGAAGGACAGAGAGAGAAAGAAAGAAGGAAAGAAGGAAGGAAAGAAAAGAAAGAAAGAAAGAAGGAAAGAAAAGAAAGAAAGAAAGAAAGAAGGAAAGAAAAAGAAAGAAAGAAAGAAAAAGAAAGAGATGACAGGTAGATAAAGCATTTACCAGGTGCTTATTATGTGCCCTGCTCCCAAGGTACTTTCTCACAACAACCTGGTGAGGTATATATTTAGTGGAAATATAATTACTCTTATTTTTCAAATAAGAAAGCTAAGGCTCAGGGAGATTGAGTGACTTGTCCACAGTAATTGAGATCATCCATGTTCACTAAGTGTTTATTTACAGATCCAAATGTCTTTCCTGTGTTGGTCCAGGACCTGGGTACAGCAAACCAAGAGGTCCAAACTGTCTCATAGCCTACAGTCACATAATGGAGCCTCCCATACTGATTTCAATCTCCTCATCCCTCGAAAAGGACATCTAACAGGAAGGAGGATGACATGTAACTGGATTCCAAAGCCAAATATAAAAGATTTGAGATTGCCTATGTATTTTTTCTTTTGTTTTCATTGTGTCTTCAAGAATTGAATCAATCTCTATCTGTCTGTGCGTCTGGATGGATGGATGCATGAATGGATGGATTTTCTTTTGTATTGGCTCTATGATTCCATTTGCATAGAGAGAATTCAGTGAGGAAACTCCCCCTACCAATGCAGATCAGCCCCTGCTCTGCAGAGTTGCCATGAGACATGAGACACTAAAGTTAAGTGACTTGCCTAGGGCCACCATGTGTAAAAGGTGAGGATTTGAACCCATACCTTCTTTACTTCTAGACCTACTTTCTATCAGCACCACACTTCCTCTCACAATCATAGATATACTTTTTTAATATCCATAGTAGTATTTTTAATAGATTGCTCATCAACTGTAACTACTCCTCCGGGCTAAGTCACAGCAGGATCAGGAAATGTGGATGCACATGGCTCACACATAACTTGAAGTTTATAAACCACAAGGGATCAATGCAGGAATATGGAATTGACTTGAGATACAACCAGCTTGCTGGGCAACATCCAGGAGCTATAAACTATGTTCAGGTAAATGATCCAAAAGCCGATTCAGCAGTATCCCCTGGTCTACAACTACTCCAAGATCAGCAGCCTGAAACAGGAGTACTCCCAAGGTAGAAAGGCAGGTGACTTGATGAGGGGAGGTGGCAGCGGATTTCCTTTTTGAGTTTGGGAAGTTATCATTGTGTGGGAAATGGTAGTTGATGGGGAAAAGAACACATCTGGGGGGCAAGAAGAAATGCATATTATGTATATGAATACATACATATAAACATACACATAAACATGCATTAATATCTTAATTAAACTAAGACTTTTGGAACACCCTGTATATACATATACATACATACATACATACATGTATGCCTATATACATGTACATATATGCATATACACATACATATACATGTGCTTATACACACTGTGTGCATATACACATATATGTGTTCATTTATAGTATGTGTATTTTATGTATATGTGTGCATGTAGTAAATGCATATAAATGTGTGCATTGTGTTGTATGTATTGTATTATACACATGTGTGTGCATTGTATTGTATGCATGTGTGCATGTATGTATATACACATATACATACATACACTCATATATGCATGTGTATGTATATATATGTATATATGTGTGAGTATATACACATACACACATATATTAGAGAAAGTATGCAAAAATAAATCCAGGCTAGAAATAACTCCCACAGGATGGGGGATGGAGGGTGAAAATTGCAGGGCCACAGAGGACTTGAAAGGAAACAGAAAGTACCTCTTGGAAGGTAGCAAGGTAAGAGTGTCTCCAAGGGATGAATAGCAGCATTCAGAAGGCCAAATGGCCCTGCCAGGTCCCTTCCTCTCTATGAATATGCAGCTGTTGGAGCTAAAGCTGAAGGGTCTACATGATGCCCAAACAACTACTGGATTCAGCAAAATCAGTGAAAAAGTCAACCAGCTCAGGCAAAATCAGAAGAAGCCAAACCCAGTTACGTAGGCAAAGTCAGCTTTTAGCATGACGGATTTTTCACTCCTCAAACAGGGGCCTGGATTTCCTAAAAGCCTAGGGGAAGCGGCAAAAGGTTAGCCGCAGAAATTTTCCTAGAGACCAATCATGAGTCAACATTAGTTCTCATATAAAAAGCCAAAAGAAACCAGGCACTGGCATGATGGGAATCAGTCAGGGGCCCCCAAAGCACATTCATTCATTCATTCATTCATTCCACAAACATTTCTTGGTGTCAATCACAAGGAAAGGTATTATAGAATATACAAAGATAAATCATATCTTGCCCTCAGAGAGCTCATAACATTGCTGAGGAAATAAACTTCTCTGCCATCCACGTCTCCTATGGTCTCAAACGCGTTGCAAGTATGTAGTTATGAAGAAACATTGAATTAGAGACATATGCATATACTCATCCATGAAAAGCCAGTCTATGTGCTAGAGGTTCTTAAACTGGGGTCCATTTAATTTGATTTTTTAATATTTGAAACTATCATTTAGTAATTTAATGACTATAATACTATTGGTTCTCTTTTTAATGCTATGTATTTTATTTTGTGCATTTAAAAATACTTTTCTGGGGGCAGCTAGGTGGCACAGTGGATAGAGCATTGGCCCTGGACTCAGGAGGACCCGAGTTCAAATTCAGCCTCAGACACTTGACACTTACTAACTGTGTGACCTGGGCAAGTCACTTAACCCCAGTTGCCTCACCAAAAAAAAAAATTTTTATATATATATATATATATTTCTGAGAAGAGGTCCATAGCCTTCACCAGATTGTGAAAAGGGTGCAGAACACCAAAAAGGTCAAGAAACCTTTCTGAAGGTGATTTTTGTGATTAGGAAAAGCTTCCTACACTCACAGCATCCACTTCCTCTTCTCTTACTCCTCAACCCTTTCAATCTGCTCTCTCCAAAGTTACCAGTGATCTTTGAATTGCCAAGTCTGATGGTCTTTTATCAGTCCTAATTATTTTTTTTTGAGGCAATTGGGGTTAAGTGACTTGCCCAGAGTCACACAGCTAGTAAGTGTTATGTGTCGGAGGCCAGATTTGAACTCAGGTCTTCATGACTCCAGGGCCAGTGCTCTATCCACTGAGTCACCTAGCTGCCCCCTCTCAGTCCTAATTCTTCTCCACCTATCAGCTGCATTTGACACTATTGACCACCTTTTCCTCCTGGATACTCTCTTTTCTCTGAGTTTATGTGACACTACCATCCCTTGGTTCACCTTCCTACCTATGTGATTGACCAATCCTCAGTCTCCTTTGCTAGTTTCTCATCCATAGCATGCCTCCTAACTGTGTATTCCCCAAAGTTCTGCCCTAGGTCCTCTTCTTTTCTGTCTCTATACTCTCTCTTTGTTAATCTCATCATCTCCCATAGGTTTAACTACCATCTCTATTCAGATGACTCCCACATCTTTCCACTAAACTCCAGTATCTCCCCTGACCTTTAGTGCCATATCACCAATTGCCTAGTGGACATTTCAAACGTGTCCAAAAAATAACTATATTTTTTAATTTATTTATTTTTAGTTTTCAACATTTACTTCCATAAGCTTTTGAGTTTTCAATTTCCTCTCCCTTTCTCCCTTTCTGTTCCCCAAGACAGCATGCAATCTGATATAGGCTGTACATATACATTCATATTAAACATATTTTCACATTAGTCATATTGTAAAGAAGTATTAGAACCAATGAGAGGAACCACAAGAAAGAAGAAACAAAACAAAACAACAAAAGAAAAACAGAGATCAAAAAGTATGTTTCCATCTGTGTTCAGACTCCATAGTTCTTTTTTCTGGATGCGGATAGCATTTTCCATCATGACTCTTTTGAAGATGCCTTATATACTTGCATTGCTGAGAACAGCCAAATCTATAGAAGCTGGTCATCACACAATGTGGTTGTTACTGTGTACAGTGTTCTGGTTCTGCTCACTTCACTCAGCATCAGTTCATATAAATCTTTCAAGGTTTTTCTGAAGTCTGCCTGCTCATCATTTCTTATAGCATAATAGTATTCCATTACATTCATATACCACAAGTTGTTCAGCCATTCCCCAATTGGTGGGCATCCCTTCAATTTCAATTCTTGGCCACCACAAAAAGAGCTGCTATAAATATTTTTGTATATGTCAATCCTTTCCCCATTTTTATAATATTTTTGAGATACGGACTTAGAATTGTTATTGCTGGGTCAAAAAGCATGGACAATTTTATAGCCCTTTGGGCATAGTTCCAAATTGTTCTCCAGAATGGTTGGATCAGTTCACAACTCCACCAACAATGCATTAGTGTTCCTAAAATTAATTATGTTTTTATAACTATGACTATTTGATTTTAATACTGAATTCTATACTGTTATTTTATGTCATTATTAAGTAGCATTATTCATATTATATTTATATTATATTAACTTCTATTATACTTTTGAAATTATAAAATTATAATCTTTTCTCCTAAACCCTTCTCTTTTTCAAACTTCCCTATTTTGGTCAAAGATACCATCATTCTTCCAATCTCCCAGGTTCATAACCCTAGCATTACCCTGGACTCCTCACTCTCTTTCATTCTATATATCCAATCAATTGCCAAATTCTTGCTGTTTCTAATTCTAAAATATGTCTCCCATCCAACTGCTTCTTTCCACTCCCATAACTCCCACCTTTGTTCAGACCCTCACTACCACTTGCCTAGGTTATTGTAATAGCCTTCTAATTATTCTCATGCTTGAATCCATTCTCCATACTGCTACAGAAGTCATTCTTTCTTCACAGCCTATTTTACTACATTGATCTCTGGTTCAATTAACTCTGGTGGTTCCCTAGTGCCTCTCAAATATAAATGTCTCTGCTTAGCTTGTAATACTCTTCACAACCCAGCCCCAATCAATCTTTCTACCTTCATCACACATTTGAAAACATAAGGGAAAACTCAGAGACTATGTGGGATCATAAGATTTTAAGACTGGACATTAATCAACAAATCCATTAGCATGCATTTATTAAATATTTACCATATGCCGGGCATGGCAAGACACTGGTGATATGAAGACAAATGTGCAGCTCTTTCCCCAGGGAGTTATATTTCTCAACAGAGACAATATGCACATATGCATATCTAGGCTAAATACAAGATAAGCACACAGCAATTTTGGAAAGAAGGCACTAGCAGGTGAGAAGAGAGGAAGGTATCAAAAAAGACTTGGTATAGAAGGTGGAGCTTGAGCTGAGTCCAAGTGAAGGAGGGATTCTCAAAACAAAGGACTTCAAAGATTATTTAGTCTGACTACCATGCTTTGCAAATGACCCATACACAATCGGGCTGCCTACATCCAGAACCAAAAGGATACTGGCCAGCATCCCATTTCCTATAGCTTCATTTCATTCTCTGGGCAACCAGTCTCAATCCCTTCTTCCAATTATCCAGAGTCTCCTGACAATAAATACTTATTGCCTGGGGCATCTAGATGGTACAATGGTTAGAGGTCCAGGCCTGGAGTCAAGAAGACTCAGCTTCCTGAGTTCAAATCTGGCCTCAGACATTTACTAGTTGTGTGAACATGGGCAAGTCACTTAACCCTGTTTGCTTCATTTTCCTCATATGTAGAAGGAGCTGGAAATGGCAAGTCACTTCACCCTGTTTGCCTCAGTTTTCTCATCTGTAAAATGAACTGGAGAAGGAAATGGCAGCAAACCACTCCACTATCTTGGCCAAGAAAACCCTAAATGGGGTCACAAAGAGTTAGACATGACTGAAAAAAAACTGAACAAAAATATCTAGTCTAACTTCATCAATTATAGGTAAGGAAACAGATGCAGAGGGGAAATGGTTTATTCAACATTCCACAGTAGTACGTTGGGGTTTGAAATGTCGTCCCTTGGAATCCAAATCCACCAGATTCAGAAATAATTCATTGTATCTTTTCAAACATAGTATGCACACAACCCATGAATCACCAGTCATTCTAATCAATTATGCTAGTTAAGACAACTCCCAAGCATAATTGGCACCACCACTGCCCCCCCCCCAAGTCAGTTTGAAGGTGATACAACAACTCAATAAGTATTTATTGTCAGGAGACTCTGGATAATTGGAAGAAGGGATTGAGACTAGTTGCCCAGAGAATGAAATGAAGCTATAGGAAATGGGATGCTGGCCAGTATCCTTTTGGTTCTGGATGTAAGCAGCCCGATTGTGTATGGGTCATTTGCAAAGCACAGTAGTGCAATCCTACTATCAGAGAAACATTCTAAAGTAGGAAGCAAGACCCACTGAGTGAGATATGTGTGTACCCTTTACCTGGCAAGTGGTCTGTCTGGTGGGATGTTCCATATGCCTTGGAAAACAACTTCCACAGGCCTAAAAATGGGCTACAGTCCTGATAAGTGAAGGGTACTTACTTAGTTGATCCACAACTCTCAGCTCTATAACATGGAGAGACTGCTTGGCTTACAGCAAAAGAAGGAAGAGGAGGGAAACACAGGACCCAAAGTAGCCACCCCACACGTTTCAGAATGAGTTACAAAGGACACTCTATTTGGAGAGGGTGTCAGCAAAAGAAAGAGGCAATGTGTACAATAGATAGGAGGCAGGAAGATATAAGTTCAAGTCTTGCTTTTGACATGTATTGTGTGGCTGTGGGCAAATGGTTTACCTACTCAATGCCCCTAGACAAATCTCTAGGAGCATAGGTTACAGATGAGGAGGGAGGAAAGGAGACATGGAAAAAAGAAGGGAGAGAGGAAGACAGGGAGGAAGGAAGACAGAAGACAGAAGAAAGGAAGGAAGGAAGGAGAAGGAAAGACAGAAAGAAAAAAAGAAATATAGAAAAAGAGAGGAGGAGAGAGAGAAAGAGAGAGAAAGGATTCAACAAGAGTAGTCAGATTTTTTTAAAAGATCCAAATTGCCTGAAGATTTTTTTTTACTCATTCTACATCACTAACAGATATCTGCTCTTTGTGTGGTGATTTTAATTTCTCAGAATGACTCATCTCATTATCACTGCCACAGCAGCCCTGTGAGGTAGTCTTCTTTTTGTTTCCCCAGCTCTTAACACAGTGTCTGGCAAACAGTAGGAGCTTAATAAATGTTTGTTGATTGATTGATTGATATATTGGCAGCTGACAAAAGCCACCACCTCTAGAAGTGAAGCCTCTTGTACAAGGTCTCACCATCAATTTGTTGCTCCATCAAAACTCATTTCAGGTCTTTTGATACCCAGTCCTGTGCCTTTTCCATGGTTCTCCAGGACCGCTGTGGAGGGGCATGCTATCATAGAATAGATGCTAGCTTCAAGCTAGAAGATAAAAAAAAATTATCATTGATCACATGAGGAAGGAAAAGGAACTTTATGGATTTTGCTACATAGTGAGCAGTTCAGCTGCTAGATAATATATCAAGATCAAATCACACTAAGATTATCTTTCCAAACCCACTCATGAAGAAATCCAGGCCCATAGGCATGAAGTGATCTGCCCAAGGTCACATAGATAGTGAATAGAAAAGCTGGAACTAGAGCCCAAGTTTCCTGGTCCAGATAGACTGAGGCAAAATGGTTCAATGGAAAGATGGATAGATTTCAAGTCAAAGATCCTAGGTTAAAATTCTGTATGCTTTCTACTTATATGAACTTGGACAAGTGACTCCAGTGCTATGAACCTCGGTTTCCACAGCTGTAAAATAATGGAACTGGGCTTGATGATTCTTAAGTTTTCTTTCACTTCAAAATCTATAATACTATGGTTCATGAGTCCAGGATTTATTAGGCTCTTGATGCTGCCTCAGTTTCCTCACTTGCAAAATGAAGGATTGAACTAAATGTAATTAATAACCTTAAGGTGATCTATGACACAGTGATAATTAAAATGATAATATTTATAGCTGGTATTTATATTGCTGGCATAGAATTTCACAATTAGAAAGGACTCACTATGTATGATGAAGAATAACTGATAGCTAAATGACTTTTCATCATAATTCAGGATATACCCATTGGTATTAAAAACTATTATTGATCACATGAGGAAGGAAAAAGAACTTTATGGATTTTGCCACATAATGAGTAGTCAGCTGCTGGAGGATATAGCAAGATCAAGTCACACTAAGAGATCCACAAATTCTTGAGCACATGATGGAGGCCCTTCTGCTGGATGAAATCAGGATCAAGGTGATGCTTACTGATAGTCTTACTGTAGCCTATACAAGGCATATATGTAGAGAAGACGGGTCCATTTAACCAAGCTTTGATGAACTAGAATTCTGGGGAAATAATGGATTTCCATTTGAAATCCTACGTCTCATCACCTCCTTACATAACAACCTGAGTCAGATTGGATGAAAACCCTATTCCTGTCCCCACTTCTACCATATTTGTGAAAGTTAAACCAAACACACAGCCTTACTGGAAATAGAAGGATTGTCCCTTGTCTCTGCCTCTACCTCTGCCTCATTGATCTTTAAGAGGGATAGAACCTCAAAAGTGTGACAATTCTGCAGTCATCTGGAGAATCTTGTTTAAAGCTGGAGAGACAATTGTGAGATCGGAGATAAAGAATGTTTTCTCTAAGAATCTAAAGAGACATTTCCTAAGACAACTGAGTTTAACTTTTATCTTACGGAGGTTTACTAAAGAAAACTGTTGAGAAACATTAACTGCTACCTTGAGAAAGCTAAGTGGTGGGACTGCATTTCCAGAGTTGAGGAGAAAGAAGGAAGGACAAAAGCAAGTATTAATTGAGTGCCTACTATATGCCAGGAAGTATTGAGTGCTTTATAGATATCTCATTTAAGTCAGCAATTGCAGTTGATGAGTAGAGATAACTCTGGCTGTGATTTTTTAAATGAAAATATGTGGTTGAAATATTTAAATATGTACTTGTGATATATAAGTAGTGTTTATATAAGAATATGTGTGTATAGTGCATGTATATATGTATATATGTGTATGTATATATGTGTGTATATTTATGTGTGTGTATATATATATCTATATCTATATATACATATCTGTGTATGTATATATATATATATATAAATATATAGATATAGATAGATAGATAGATATAGCTCATGGATGCCATAGATCTATATGAGCTAAGTTTGGCCCACTTCTATAGAGAGGTATTTTGCCAAGGCCTATTCCTCTATCATCTATATACTAGGTGAGGGGAGGGCAGTAGCAGACAAGCACCAGGACCACCACCAAGGCTGGATTCTCTTTCTCTCAGTCTCTGAGATAGGTATTGGACTAGAATATCATCTAACTCTTCCCCCCATATGCTCATAGTCCAAAAGATAATAAGTTCAAAACAAAAGCTTCTTTCCTGATTGCTCTGAAACTATAGGGTAGACCTTAACTTAATCTTGTGCACTAAGCCCATTCCCACCTAACTTTAGTCACATACAAAAAACCATCACAAATACCATGTAGTAAGTAAATCTATTTATCTAAGCAAAAGAGCAAACAGACTTCAGAAAAGTTGTACAGATTAGAAAATACCAAAGAACTTATAAGAGTGAATGAGCTCTTTAGCTGGGAGTGAGATAAAATCAAAATTTAAACCAGGAGAGAGAGAAAAAAAAAATAACTATCTCACTTAAATGAGGCCCATTCTTAGGAGTCTCTAGAACTTCAATTCAATCCAAAGACACAGTGGTGCCGGCTGCCCGTGCATCTTTGCCATTCCAAAAGTCTTTCCTTACTGTTTTCCTGGAATGTCATTGGTTCATGCATTTCTCCCAAATAATACCCACAAGCAATTCAGTAAGTATCTTATGCAACTAAGTAGCACGGCACTCAGCATTCTCTCTGCCAATCTAGAGTCAGGTCTCCTTCTGTATAGGCAGAAGCATGTAAAATGTCCTAGAATTGGGTAAAAGACAGGTTAAATATTAGTTGCTACATAGTTAATAAATTGTACAGCAAGTAAAATTGATTATTTTAGTCCATGAGACTAGGGCATTTGACGGCAAGAACAAAATGAGCAAAGGTTCATAGGATAAAAGATTTATCTTATTTATTTAAAAAAATAGGGTGAAGGTGCCAAGCTAATTGAGAGAGATTGTACATTAGTATTATTTTATTAGAAAACATCAGAACATACTCCATAATTACCTTAGAAGTTAGTAAAGAAATAAATCAGTAGCAGTTCAAAGAGGAGAATGGTCATCCCAGACAAGCCCCTATATGTAGCAGGGTTTTAGAGAGGACAATTCCATGTATAACATAGGCTACTAGTCACTAGTGCCTTCTCCCCATCTCTATCTTGAAATTATTTTGTATTTACTCTGTGTGTATCTGTGTGTGTATGTATATATATATATATATACACACACACACACATGTGTTATATATCTATGTATGTGTGTATATATATGCATGCATGTGTGTATACATACATCATATATCCCTACATGATCTCTTGATATGAAAGCTCAAGGTAAACACATAGATGATAGATAGACAGCTACATAGAGAGATAGATAGATAGATAGATAGATAGATAGATAGATAGATAGATAGACAGACGCATATATAATCTTTCAGGTCACTTTTGGCACTAATACTCTGGAATTCTAAGGCCTAGGGAGATATAGTAGAGAGAAGAGGATGGAGATGGGGCAAAGTTAGGGACAAAATAAGAGAATGAGGAGAACTGAAGGTATATCTAGAAAGGAAGTCCCTGCAATTTCATCAGAGAATATGAAGCGTTACAGACAAAACTAATTGAGGCTGAGAATCTATCGTCTTAGACCAGTCTGGAAGTATACCCCTTGGCTTCAGAAATGTCAAAGGGTTGGCTTCTGCGGTAAATTCTGTGTAGGAAGAGAAGGGAACAAATGTGAAGAGAAAGTAACTAAATGAGAAACTGTCCACCCACCTGGACAATTAAATGAAAATGAAATCAATTTTAACTAAAATAAAATAAAATAAAATAAAAACTAACCTGCCTGGCCCAATGTCCCCACTTCTCCTTAATGGGATCAGTTTGGCCCTTTGAGCTTTGAGGAGAGCTGGTTAACGTCTTGAAGCAGGCCAAGAGGACAAGATCTGTTCTATAAACACTAAGTATTATGATTTGAACAGGGGTGTGAACCTGGGGTGGGTCTCATCAAACCTCTGCTAGAAAGGGCTTGTCCTCAACAGGCAGGAGGAAGTTGTGAATTTGGAATGGAAATATAGGAGCAGGGTCAGAGAGAAGTCTTCTGTCAGCTGGAAGAAGAGGCAGATCTGACCCGGAAAGGTTGGATGAACTTTGTGTCAAAACCATGGTCCTGAGAACCATGAATCCCAGCATTTCTTTCCACAATGGCTCTCCCCACAATGGCTTGCCATCTCACACACACACACACACACACACACACACACACACACACATTTGTGTGCTACACACCTAGAAGGGCTGGTAGCTACCTGCCTGGGGAGGGAGGTGCAGAAGGATTTATGAGATGGGCTTCTGGCAAGGGATTTGCATTTGCAAGATTTTTTTTTCTACCACAGACTTTTTTTTAAGGAAGGAAGAAAAGACAGAAGGAAGAGGTCTGAAGAAAAGCAGAGCTTCCACCCAGCTCATCAAGGAGATAGCTTTTCCCTAGAACCTGGTTTTACCTGCTTTCTTTGCTAGCCTTTTCCTACCCACTTCATCCTCTTCCTAACCCCAATGCTACCCATAGCCACAGGCTGGGGTAGGCAGAGGGGGAAGAGTTGTATATGGTGCCAAAGAAAGGAAGGGAACTCACTGCTCTTTCCTTCTTTGGTGACTGAGGGAAACCTCAATGCTTGCTCTCTTGGCAGCGATTTTCATAGGAATAAAAAGTTTGATTTACTGTGCAAACAATTCCCTTCTCACAAGCACCCCAAGCCTCCCAGCTTCCCTTGTGGGCAGCCCTTTATCGGTGAAGTGGAAAGATCATTGGTTGTGAAATGAGAAAACCTGGGTTTGAATCTTGGCTCTGCTATTCACTACTCAGATGTCCTTGGGCAACTCATGGAACTTCTCTGGATCTCAGATTTCCTCATCTATAAAATGATGGGGCTGGACCAGAGAGCCTTTGAGGTCCCCTCCAGGTCTAAACCTATGACCCCATGATTCTCACCTCTCCACCTGCCCAACCCACTCTAGTCCTAACAGTGTGGCCTTGAATTAGTCACTTCTACTGTTCTAGGTTTCAGCTTCCTTCTCAGTAAAATGAGAGGTCTGCATGACGTGATCTCTGAGTCTGAGATTATGTTGATTGTAGTGAAAGACTTTTTATTGTTGGGTCATTTCAGTTGTGTCCAACTCTTCCTGACTCCAGGTGGGGTTTTCTTGGCAGAGACCCTGGAATGGTTCGTCATTTCCTTCTCCAGCATTTTACAGATGGGGAACTGAGGCAAACAGAGTTAAATGACTTGCCCAGGGTCACACAGCTAGCAAGTGTCTGAGTCCAGATTTGAACTCATGAAGATGAATCTTCCTGATACCAGAACCAGCACTCTGTTTACTGCACCGCCTAGCTGCCTACCAGAAACCACAGTAAACTTAATGTCAGTCATTCTAGGCTTACCTATTCAACTTGTCATAGGATGTAAATTCCTTGGACACAAGGACTATTTCAAGGTTTTTTGTTTTGTTTTGTTTTTCCTTTGAAGACCAAGCAACTAGCAAACCCCTGACAGGTGGTAGGTCCTTAATAAATACTTGTTAAATGGAACTGAATTGGAAGTTCAAGCTGAGAGTAAAGTAGAAATAGTTACTTAGACTTGGAGTTGATTAATCTCACCTCCCTTCCCTAATGATGTACTATACATACACAAGGGATGGACCAGGAAAAATTACATGAAACACTCAAGATAAACCTTTGAGCTTTGGTGGAGTCTGTGAGGCCATAGAAGGGGTTAATAATTCTGATCAGTTTTCATCTTTCCTGTCAGTCTAAAGATTTGTTCTGTGAAGTCTGGATTCAGTCAAAGGGCCGCACTTGAGGACCTAGAGGGCTGCATGTGGCCTCAAGGCCCACAGGTTCCCCACCCCTGGTAGAAGAAGGGAGAGTCAGTTCACAATTATCTGTGGACTGGGTAGCAAAGTAGACAAAATGTTATACTTAAGAGTTAGGAAGTCCTGAATTCAAATCGCACCTCAGACACTATCCATGTGTCCCCAGGCAAGTCACTTAAACTTCTCTGTGCCTCAGTTTCTACATCTGTAAAGAGGGGATTATAATGGTAGCTACCTCGCAGGCTTTTTGTGAGCATCAAATGAAATAACACAGGTAAAGCACCTGGCAAGACTCAAAACCTATGTCAATTCTAGCTGTTAGAATCACGTTGCTGCATCACTCAAGGCTTTTTATGCCCTCTTCTTTTTCTCCCTCCTTCATCTTTGAGGCCATTCTGTTAGTCATTCATTCAATAATATTCATTAAGTTCTTACTGTGTACAATTCCCTGTGTTAAGCTAGGCAGGAGATACAAGAATATATAAGACAAGGAGCTACTAAGGAAAGAATCAGGGATCCTATGACTACAGGAGGCCTTTCCCAATCCCTCTTAATTCTAGAGCCTTCCCTCCAGTATTTATTTCCTATTTATCTTGTATGTAGCTTGTTTGAACACCTTTGTTTATTTGTGGTCTTCCCATTAGATTGTAGGCGCCTGGAGGGCAGAGACCAACTTCTGCCTCTTCTTATATCCCTAGCACTTAGCACAGAGCCTGACACATAGTAGGGGTTTAATAAATGCTTATTGATTGACTTCTGACTACCAAAATCCTACAACCTCTTGAGAAAGCCACATGAGTAAATGCATAGGAGTCAAAAGGCATTGTTAAGGATGAAGCTGCCCAACATTGTAGCATAGCGCCATCACAGCCCTAGTTCTTTGGTGGAAACTGTAACCTGTGCCCTGAGGCTTGTAGCAGCTTGCTACATGACTCTCCCCAAGGACGTACATAATGTAAGGGAGCAGAGACACCTGGGGAAATCCACACATACAACCAGACCCCCAAGGGATGCATTGCTCTGCTGTGCAGACCTCTTACTTGCTTCTCTAAATCTCCCTTCTGAAAACACAGTCATGGTCCTCTTCAAGAACCAAGAATAAACAACAACAACAACTATAATAGTCAGTTTAGACCAGAAGTATGAACTGCCTCTAGCTACCAGTAGCCTCATAAAGACAGAAAAGTTAATATTCTCATTGAGGTTATTGGCAATAGCTGCTGTCTCCCTGCTCAAGAGACCAATTTCCCTATCTTTCCAATTGCATAACCAAAGGGGAAAAAGGAAAGTCCAAAGCTTAACCTTTGGATATATTTATTATTTGATTGATGGTCAACTCATCAAGTCAAGTCAACAAGCATTAATGAGGCACTTACTATGTACCAAGCACTGTGCAATTCCTGGGAATACAAATACAATCAGAAAGAAAGACAATCCCTGCCTTTAGGAAGGTTGCATTCTAAGGAGGGAAAGCAACACATGAAAGCAAGCAGGAAAGGGAGGGGGAGATAGAGTAAAATGTGTGAGAGGGAGGGAGAGGCATGGTAAAGAAAGTGCCAAGAGTCAGGAATGGAGGGAGCCCAGAAAGGAATGAAGATAATGACTGGTCTGGGTGCATTCCTTAAAATATAGGTTATGGGAGAAACCAGAGGAAGGGGCTGTAGGGACAAAGCATACTTCCAGGGTGAGAAGGCTGCTGTGACATGGTAGAGAAGGTCTGGAAAGTCAGGGGTAGAGCCTAGAAAGGAATAAACTCAACTCCAAAAATATTTCTTTCACATTTCTCTGAAAAACAGATGAAAGAGTATGGCAATGTCATCCTTCAAAGTCATGGAACCTTCAGCAAAGAAAGCAGCAAGGCTTTAGGGGAGCAGGGGTTGAGGGGAGAAGAGAAGAATTGACTGGTTGACTTAGTTTTCAGTTATGTGGGGAGAAGAGTGTTTCCTATTTTTCCAAGGACTATTTTTTAAAAGTTGGTACTAATACATTGAATCACAATGTCTATACATCATCATGAGTCTTCCCAGGCTCTGTCATCCTCTGAAGATCCACTATCTATTCCAAACACTATTCTCAGACTTTCCTCCCTTAGTCCCCCTTTCCCTTCTGTGCTTGGTTTGCAGAAACAATTTTAAGTCAACCTGGTATTAGCTGAAATCACCAAAAGAAGGCTTGAAAATCCTAAATGGATTTCAGGTATCAGTTTTCTACCCAGCTCTATCAATGTCTACTTTGACATTCACAAAATGCCACCAGAATGTACTTCAGCTTGGATTTGAGTTTCTTCTGTATCTTAAGCCTTTGGTTTAAATTCAGGCGCTGAAATTTGGAATCAAACAGATGGATTCTTGAGTTGTTGCTAGGACCCTTCTAGGGTGTGGGAAGCCTGAGTCTACTCACAAATCACTGTGTAGTGCAAGGACTCCATCATGAGTTCATGTGACCTAGATTCTTGTCCTGATTCTCACCTAATTCACAGTGGAATTTCAGTCAAATCATTTCACCCGTCTGGGTCTCCATTTCTTCATTTGAAATGGGATAGTTGGACTAAATGAAGGCTTAAGTCCTTTTCATCCCTAAGAGTCTATCGACCCCTTTCCCAACATTTTTATACAACTCAAATCTAGCTAATGGGAATATCAATAAAACAGTGTTTATCAGGAACAGCACTGGGGGGTGGGGGCAACAAGTATCCTGAGGGAAATGGGGGTTGTTGCTAATTTTATTCCATTTGGAGACCCTAATAATATTCTAACCACCAGATGCTAGCTCACTGCTTCTGCTCCTTCTGCAACTGCTCTAGGGCTCCCAAAGCAAGAATCCTTGATTGGCCACATCAGAGGGATGAAAGCCTTTCCGAAGCCTAACCCTGATAACGCCAGTGTTCCACTTCTCAATTTTCCACCCATGAATGTTTAAGAAATGAAGATATTTTCATTCCTGGTAAAAATAGCTCATAACAACTGCATCACCAGGCTGAGGCTACATGTCACAATGGAATGAGAGATGGATTTAGAAGTAGAGAAGCTGGGGTCAAATCTTGGCTATTACTATCTTTGTAACCCGGGGCAAGCAATTCAATTTACTTCTCTGGGACTCAATTTCTTCCTCTGCCAAATAAGAACACCTCTTTCATTTTACAAAGGAAGAAACCAGAACCTAGAGAGGTTAAGTCACTTCCCTAAAGTCACAGAGGAAGTCAGCAGCAGAGCCAAGAGCTGAAGCTAAATCCTCTGACTCCATAAATATGTGGTATGCACATATTTTACACATACACATATGTGTATATGTGTGTGTATACATACACATATGTACATAATATACATACTATATAGTGTATATATATTATGTATGTGCATATATACATATACACATATAATATGTGTTATATATAATATATCTATATAGTGTATGTGTCTATAGGTTGTGAATATATATTGTGTCCATGGTCATGGATACCTATATTTAGGTGTATATGTGTGTGTGTGTGTGTATACACACATACACATACTCTACATATATACATAGACACATATACATATATACATACACATATATAAGTATATATAAACATAAACATATAGGTATATGTATATCAGTAAAGATATATTTGTACATATACATTCAAATACAAACACACACACACACACATATATACATACATATCAACAACAACATTGAATGATTAAGTAATAAACTACAGCTTGATTTATCAATTAGATATATGTATATATAATACATATAAACATATAAAGATACATATATGTAGGTATATATAAGTATACAATATGTAAGCATATATAGGTAGGTATATATAAGTACATAATTTTTTAATCATACGTTTATAATAGCAATTTTTTCTCATTCAGTGATTTCAGTTATGTCCAACTCTTCATGACCCCATTTAGGGTTTTCTTTTTTTTTTCTTTTTTGGCTAGGCAATGGGGTTAAGTGACTTGCCCAAGGTCACACAGCTAGTAAGTGTTATGTATCTGAGACCAGATTTGAACTCAGGTTCTCCTGAATCCAGGGCCGGTGCTCTATCCACTGTGCCACCTAGCTGCCCCAATTTGGGATTTTCTTAACAAAGATATTGGAGTGATTTGCCATTTCCTTCTCCAGCTCATTTTATAGATGAGGAAACTCAGGCAAACAGGATTAAGTGACTTGCCCAAGGGTCACACAGCTAGCAAGTGTATGAGGCCACATACGAACTCAGGTCTTCCTGACTCCAGGGCTGGTACTCTAACCATTGTGCCACTTAGCTGCCCCTTTAAAGACCTAATTAGTAATATCATTTTAGACCTAAAAGAACATTAGATATCATCTAGTCCAATGGTTCCTGTTTTGTGGTTTGCTTATTCCTTGTGGTTAGAGACAATGGTCTAAAGAGTTGGGACCAAAAATTATTGAATTGTACCTTAAATAACAAATAATTGCAGAATACTAAACATAGTATATTACATTATTCTGAGAGTTCACAACACATTTTTGTTGCTGTTGTTGAAAAGAGTTTGAAAAAAAAAGAAAGAAAGAGATGGAAACCACTGGTTCTTGTCCAGCCTCCTAATTTTTACAGTTCAGAAAACAGATCCAGAAAGACTTGCCCAGGCTCTCCAGGGCTCTTTCCAAAACCCTGTGCTAATGCTGAGAAGGTATTTGAAAGCAAAGTTTCCAAACAATAATGGAAAGGGGGTGTATTTGCTAATCATGTCCTTCCACTGTTTCTAGATGGGAACCTTCCTATTCCTAACATATCCCTTTCTCCATCTAGTCCCTCCTTGTCAAAAGAGATTTTAAAATGTAAAATTCTTCAGGAAGTCTGCCTGGATTATAGAATCATACTGTTTTAGAGCTATGAGGAACTAGAAGAGAGTTACTTCTCTGTATCCTTCCCTTTCCTAGAAAACAGACAGTTCAAGCAATCTATCTCTTTCTAAAGACAAACCATGAGTGTTCCAAAAGCAGCCATGTTACAGAATAACTTAAGGGGCAGAGGTTATTGTCCAGAAGCAAATACTTAGTAAATGTGAAGCAGATCCTTATTTATATTTCTATTAGGAAAATGCATCATCTTTTAAGTCTAAGAACCTGTGCCTCGTCTGGGAATGTCAGTACCAGAAAGCATTGACTAAACCTAGGTATCTCCAATGAAATGCAAAACAGTTTGTCAACAGTCAGTCTTGATGTCATTCCCACATGGGCACTAATGTCTCCAATCAATGCAGAGCAGCTGGCTTAAAAAGTAATAAATTATTATGTTGATCAACCACCTGCCTAAGCCAAAGGAAAAGGATAATCATTCTTGTTCAATCTTTAGCAATCTTATATATGTTGTTGTTGTTCAGTCATGTCTGACTCTTTGTGACCCCATTCAGGATTTTCATGGCAAAGATATTAGAGTGGTTTGCCCTTTCCTTCTCCAACTCATTTTACAGAGGAAACTGAAGCAAACAAGGTTAAGTGACTTGCCCAGGGTCACATTTCTAATATCTGAGGCCAGATTTGAACTCAGTAAGGTGAGTCTTCCGGACTCCAGGGCCAGTACTAGATATCTACAGTAGTAGATAGCTACTGTGCCACTTAGCTGCTCCTACGGTATATACCCAATGCTTCTTTCTGCCTATTCCTTTGTGTTTCTCCTTGCTTGTTAGAGTTTCAAATTATTGGCCCATATCAGTATTGTCCCTAAAATGCAAACACTTAGAGGAAAAGGCAGTCTTTGGACACCAATACCAAAGCTCCTTGTTTTGGTTAGGGATGTCTTAATGTCAAGATGGAGGATTTTACATACTCCCAAATATCTACCTACCCTGAAATGCCATTGCCAATGGTCCTTTGTCAGAGCCCAAGTTTCCTACCACCATTGTAACTCATCAAGACCTATATTTCCATGTAAGTATAGCACAGTGGACTGAGGACTACACTGGCAATCAGAGTGCCTGCTCTCAGATCCCAACAATCTAAACAATCTTAGGTAAAACCTTTAAGTCTCAGTGTCCTTCTCCATAAAATGTAATTGGACCAGATATTTTCTAAGAAACCTTTTAGTTATAACCATCTGGTACTTTATTAAATAAGTTGCCTTGGGAAAAATTAACTAGGTAGTTAAGTGGCACAGTGGCTGGAGTGTGGTTCTGGAATCAGGAAGAACTGAGTTCAAATCTAGCCTATACTTAATAGCTATGTGATCCTAGGCAAGTCACTTTGAGCCTCAGTTTCTTTATTTCTAATATGGAGATAATAATAAGCAGAATTGTTGTGAGGATCAAACAAGACATATGCAAAGCACTTTGCAAACTTTAAAGTGCTATATAAATGCTAGTTACTATTACTGTTGTTCATTATTGTTACTAATTAGTAGCAGAGCTAGGGTAGAAAATCAGTTTTCCTTACTCCAAATCCAGAGCTGTCTTCACTATATCCCAAAAATCCTGGATAAGATGGTTTTGATCCTGAGTTAGTGTTTTGATGGTGGAGTATCCAGATCATACCCTGGGGGTCAAGTTAAGTAATGGGATGCCCTGGTATGAGGTCATTGAATGCCTGGATGAGGTCAGCCTGTTTAAACAGGGGCTGGAGGATAGTGAAGGAGTAGAGGGAACAATAAGATAAACTTGACCACCTCCATGATTTTGTCCCAGGCATAACCCTGGTCACATTTGCAAAGACCAATGCCACCCCACATTCCTAGATTTGGCTCTATGCAGGTGACTTTTCAGGAAATTAGAATCAATCCCAGCCAAAGGAATAGGCAGTAGAGGAGGGGAAAGGAGAGAGCTTGGTGAGATGGAACAGTGGGAGAAGATTGTCAGAGAAACTTCTGTGAGTGCAAAAAAAGGGGGGGGGGGAGGAAGAGCCAAGTAGGGACCAGTTTATTTGAAGTCAAAGATATTATAAGGAAGGTAGGGCCTGGCTCAGGGTTCAGCCAAGAGGTTTCTTTCTCCCTTTGAAAATGAGAAGATTTGAATAGGATCTGTAGGCACAAGCTGATAAAAATCCTTTGAAGTGGACCAGGATCTGTTTATAGCTTCAGAATAATTTAACCCTGGTCCAGGAGAGAGACTGTTCTCATTTACAAATGTGTAAGGCATTGAATCAGTGTCTACTCCAAATGAACTTCTCTTGGCCAGACATGGGAAACATTCAGAGGAAAAAGAGATTGGCCCTTTTATCTTCACCCACTGGACCCTGGGGAAGGCTTACTTAGGTCTTTTCTTTTTGAGAGATGATCAAGCAGGCGATTTTCTTCTCCAAGAGGAAACAGTGAGTATATGGTGGGTGGGGGGAGGGAGGTTGGTTAAGGGGAAGTAACTACAGGGGACCTTGTACAAAAATCCAGTATAGCTTTGCCTCTCCCCTAGATCAGTGGTTCTCAAAGAATGTTCTATTCACTGAGTTTTGCTAGGAGTACCGTGAATTTTCTGGATGTTACCTTTTGTGTATGTAGGCAGAAACTGGATTAGAGGATACCTCATGGAACATGTGGGGCTGGTTCTACAGGGACCATCCCATGGGTATATGGAGGTCCTCTGGCAACTCCCAAAGATTGATGACTTAATGCTGAAGAGATTAGTGCTTTGAGGTAACACAACAAACCCTGAGTGGTGCCTTTGTCCTCTTCCCCATCCCCAAAAGAGTGGCAAAGTGATGGAACACTGCCTCAATTAAAATGGAGAGGCAGAATCTCTCTCTGTCTCCCTGTCTCTATCTCTGTCTCTCTGTCCCTCTCCCCCCCATGAAGGATGGGGAAGGAGCCACCCTCTATCCAGCAGCATGACAGCTGTAAGCACATCGTCATAGCATATGTCTTGGCTTAGGCAAGCCTGAAACTGGATCTCAAAGTTTTAGTTTCCCTTCTACTTTATGCTTATTTCCAAAGCACGGGTTAGAAAGAAGTGAACTTGAGATCAATGTTTCCTGCCTTGGAGGCAACCTTGTGAGTTTGAGAGATTAAGAGCTTCTGAGTCCTTGGTTAGCACTGACTAACTACTTTTCAGGAGAAGCCCCAAGCAACTGCTCCAGTGCCTCTTTGAGAAAGTGACAAGAGGGGGCAGCTAGTTGGCTCAGTGGATACAGCACTGACCCTGAATTCAGGAGGACCTGAGTTCAAATTCGGCCTCAGACACATATCACTTACTAGCTGTGTGACTCTGGGCAAGTCACTTAACCCCGTTGCAAAAAAAAAAAAAAGTGACAAGAGCAGGGAAATGATCCTAGCTCCTGCCCTGGCTCTGCAGAAAAGATGAACCAGGAGGGATTTGTTTAGACAGAATGGAGCTAAAGCAAAGGGAAACTTTTGATTGAACAGTCTCACAAAATGTTCCATATTTTGAGGTCTTAAGTATCAACCCCCCAGAAGGGTATAATAGTAGTTATGTTATTACTGTTGGTTATTTGCCCTTGCTAACACATATTTGTGAGTCTCTTGCCTTAAGCGTTTCTTTTATGTGAAGGCAATAAATAATTGCCCTATATTTGCCACACATTGTAAATTGATTGCTTTTCTATTCCCACCTTTTGCAAGGAGACCATAGTCAGGAGCCTTTAAATTTTCCCTGGGCTGGGGATGTAGAGCCTGAAAGGCCAAGAAAGAGACTGATCCCCTCCCCATTCCAGGCCAGGCTCTCCCAGGAATGAACTCAATCCACGCGCATGGTTCTAGATCTGAGAAAGCCCCTTCCTTTAGGAGGGAGACAACAGTATGGCCACCTTCCACCCCCCAGCCCCAGGCCCAGCAACAGTTTTTGTTACACATGTAAAGGAAAATTCACAAATAATTTTGTGTAATATAAATTTTGCTAATCCAGCATACATAATATGATAAGGTTTTTTTTTTTTTCAAAATAGACATGACTTGCCTGTTACACACAGGAACTTCAAAGCACATGAGACCTTGAACTTGAAAAGAACTCAACAAAAATAACTACTCTTGTTGAAGGAAAGCAGTGCGCGTGCCGCCTCTCCTAATGCTGCCAACTTCAATGATCAACGTGCTATGGTTCTGCATAATGCAGAATATTGTGCCATAAGCAAAAACAGTCTGAGAACCACTGGTTTCAGTGAGTCTCAGGTTCACTTAATGCTTCCACAACTGAGGGGCAAACTGGGAGAGTCCTTCAACAGAGATGTCCTTCCAGGACATGATGCCTCCTCCCCTCTATCTTTGGCTGGTTACTAGAACCTGACTTCTGAAGAGGAGGGATCAAGCTCTCTTTCAAATTCTTGGGCTCTTTATACCTCCCCCTACCCCTACAGGGAAAGTCCTATAAAGTCTAGGCTTGGCTTATGTCTATGCTCTTACCCTAAAAGGAAGGAGTAGAAAAATACTCAGTGTATAATGTAAGTCAGGCATAAGAAAGCTAATTATTGTAGGCAAAAGAAATGCTTAACATAAGAGATCTACAATCCTAGTCTAAGTACCTCATTTTACAGAGGGGGAACTGAGTCCCAGAGAAGCTGAGTGACTTGATGTGGGTCATGCTGTTAATACCTTTCTGTCTTCCTCCTAGCCAATGTCTTTTACTTTCTGGGCATAAGGGCAGGTGCTAATTGGCCAGGCTCTGACTATGAAATAAATTGCTATTGTCATTATATTTTATTCTCTGAAGGAGACAACCCCAGGTTAGCATTTCAAAGAAGAATGAGTCACTGGGGAGGTTAAAAAGTACCTGCTCATTATTTCTTTTAAAAAAATCTTTAACTCTGGGAGAAAGGAATAAGTAGCATCAGCTGCCCATTAAGATGAAAGAGCCTGTTACCTGGCCTGCTCAGGAAGTCCAGGGACAACAACGGTACCCCTTGTATTTCTCCCCAGAATGCCCTCCACAGACATTATCTCACCAGCACAGAATCCTGGGGAGAGGATCAGTAAGGGTTGGTATTATGAACCTCCTCTTTTTTCCTTGTTTTGATGTGACAAGGCCAAGGAAAGGCATTATGGAAGGAGTCAGCTGAGGGAGAGGATTTTTCAAAGTAGGAAAGACATAGATGGCTTAATAGTCTATAAAGTCATTTAGAACCACAGAATACTAATTCAGGAAGCTACCTTAGAGATCACAAAGTACAGGGGTCTACACATTTTGGGGTTTTTTGATCACACACCCCACTAGTAAAAAATTTTGAGCACATATTTTCAATATCCATTTATTTACTTATCAATTGTATATGTGTGTGTGTGTGTGTGTGTGTGTGTGTGTGTGTGTGTGTACTACTACACTAATAACTATATAAATAAACCTTACATAAAGGGAGGGAGGGGTGCACAAGTCAATAAGGGTCCATTTCTTAGAGAAAGCACAATGTGCTCTTCCTGGTATAAACCCACATGGAACCTGTTCTAGAAGTGACTTGATGGAAGGTGCCCCTTCCCTGATTTAGCACTTGAGAGAGTACCCTGACTACTTCCTGTTGTCAAAAAAACCCAACTGAGCTGAGCCAACAATGGGTATATCTACAAAAAGTTCAAGCCAATAGAAGAATTCTGTCTCCCTGGCAATTCTTGAGTAAGGAAGAAATGCTGTGAACCATGGGGTAGGGGAGCTCCTTCCCCATCCAGTCTTCATGTGGCCATGAATACATGGTGCCACTGTTCCTTTTTGTCTCTGTTGTGTTTACTACCTTCATGATCTTAGGGGAATGATTATCACAGACAGATGCAACAGGCTACAACCTTGTGAGTTTTGAAAATTCTAGAGATCTATCTGAGGTCTAGCACCTGGAATCCATGAGAGAGCCTGCCAACAGTGGTAGCAGCCAGAGTTACAGTGAAAAGCTAGCTTTGAGGAATAACCTACTTGACCCAATCTAATAGTAGATTGACCTGGAAGTCATAACACCATGTCCTTTTGGAGAAGGAGTCACTCGTTCATTGGCTATGTCACCCACAAGTGAGCTTGATGAGGGCCAAACACTTTGTAATCATCAGACAAAGTAATATTTCATCTCAGAGTCAATAGGGGACCACTGGGTTTTACTAAGTATGAGAATTACAATGTGAGGAGGTTTAGAAAAATCACTTTAGCAGTTACATGGAGTATAGGCAGTAGAGGGAAACATCAAATAATGAGACCAGCTATTTCCATGGTCCAGATGAGAGGAAATGAGGGTCTGAATTAGGGTAGTGGCTGTATGTCTAGAGAAGGAGACAGATAGAGAATATCTGGAAATAGTAAGGACAATATTTGACATCTGATTGGATATGCAGCATGAAGAACAGTGAGGAATTGAAGATCACACCAAGGTTGTTAAACTGGGTGATGGGAAAAAGATCAATGTCCTTAAGAGAAATATGGAAGTTTGGAAGAAGAATGGTTTGGGGGTAAACATAATACAATGAGATCTATGATCTATCTCAACCCTTTTGTGCGTGCTCATCATATATGACTCACTCTGGCCTGTACAAAATGAAAAGCAAGAAGTCAGGTTTCTTACTGGCCACTGCTCTGGATTGAAGAGCCTGAGATGATCTGCCCTAGGGGAGGGAAGCAGACAGAGGGGGTGGAACTTTCTGAGAAGCCCTTGCCCACCCGCTGGTGCTGGAAACCAGGATCAAAAGGAGGGGAGTTTGTAGCTTGCACAGAGGAGAGAGCTGAGGGAGTGGGAGAAGTGTCGGGAAATGGGAGGGGGGAGAGAGAAAGGAACAGGCCCTTATTAAGTGTCTGCTATGTGTCATGCACTGGCACAGATTATAGGAATAGGAGAGTATTGGTTTTATTACACACACCCCTTATCAGGCCTCATCTGAAGTATTGGGTACAATTCTGGGTACCACAAGATGGATAGTGCCCAGAGGACGCCAACCAAGGTGGTGAGTCCAAGAGGCTAGTTTGAAGGAACTGGGGATGTTTACCCTGGAGAGGTGTGTGGGTCATTTTCGCAGTATTATAAAGGAGTCAGGGCCACAGCCCAAGTTTCCAGGCTTTGTCCCTCACTCTTTCCAAGGAGAAAGGTAAGCTGGGACTACAGCAGAGAAGCTTTTGATTTGATAGATGTAGGATAGCAGTGAGAGGTATTATTGAATCAGCAGACAAACAGGAAAGAATGTCAGCTCCATGGAATGACAGAAGTATGGTTCTGCCTGTGGGCAGGGAGATGGATTGGACAATTCCTTCAGGCTTCTCCAAGACAGTATGGTAGGGCATCTTATACTAATACCAGAAGTAGGAATAGATGCCAAAAACTTGGACTCAAATATTATTCAACTACTGGCACACTGATCAATGATTTCTATGCTGCCAGAAGTGTGAAGCCAATGACATCCTTCCTGCTCTCTCTGTCTGCCTTGTCTAATCTATACCCAATTCAGCTTGTTACCATGACTCTACAGCTATCTGTCTGAAAAAGATCTCCAAGTTTTAGTGGATTGCACGTTCAGTATAGGTCAATAATGTGATGAGTCATAAAAAAAGCTAATAAAGTCTTAGAGTGCATTGAGAACTGCAGATTCCAGGAATAAAGGATTATTGGTTTTATTGTACTTTCCCCTTACAAGGCCTCATCTAAAGCATTAGGTATAGTCCTAGGTGCCATAAGTTGGAGAGTGTCCAAAGGAAGCCAACCAAGATGATGAGTCCTTGAGCCTGATCTGAAATAGCTGGGGGTGTTGGAGAAGACTAAGGGTGGGGATGGAAGGGATATGAAGGGCTGCTATGTGGAAGAGGGACTGAACTTTTAAAAATTGCCTTATAGTAAGAGCTGTTTGAAAGTGGAATGAGATTCTCCAGAAGTGGTATGTGTCCTTTCCTTGGAGGTCTTCAAGCAGAGCCTAGATGGCCACTTGCTAGAGATATTATAGTGGGCATTCTTTTCTGATATGGGCTGGTCTATTTCACCACTGAAGTTCTTCCTGACTTTCGAATTCTGTGATTCTGTGAACTTCTTAATCAGTATTAGACCTTGATAAGCTAGCAAAGTCAGTAGAGGTTGGTTTTGTCCATGCCCCACCTTTGAGCAGCGCCTACTTCTCCAACCCAATCTCTAGTGCTAGAGACTAGACTTATCTCTCATTCTGCCTGATCTCTCTTGTCAGCGAGGAGAGTGACTAATTAAACTCTCGTTCTTATAAGATGTTAGGGACTGCTTGGTACTTAATGTACTTCCCAATCAGAGGCTGTTTGCACTTGAAACGAGTTACAAAGGAAAGAGCTGAGTGATGGTGAGCTAGTTACCCAGCCTCTCTGGGCCCCATTTTTACCTCTGTGAAGTGAATGGGTTTTACTATATGGCCTTTAAAGGCTCTTCCCAGATCTTACATTCTTTGACTCTTCAGTCCTATTTGCTTGTGCCCAGGGCAATCACAGAAGCCCATTTTAACACAGTTGTCTACCACCAGTGACAGGCAGTAAATTAAAGGGCAAATGAAACAAATGGGGACTTTCAACTGAGTTTCCAACAGGAAAGAGCTGTCAGTTTGCCTAGGCTGAGGATGAAAAGAATTCCTGGGAGCTGAGGCCACTCTGGGAACAGCAGCCATGAGCAACCCCCACTACCTCCCCCGACACACATACCTCTCCCATGGTCTTTGAGCAATGGGCAAGGGGGAGTTGATTAGAGAACAGTCCCCTCGTCCAGCAATAGCTCCTGGAAGGCCAGGAAGGTCTGGATAAGGCAAAGAGGAAGATGGTGCTCGTCGTCCACCTGCAACTAGGTGGGGAGGTGGGAGGAGAGAGATTTACCATGATGGTATTGACCTTCCAGGATCAATCTAGTAGAAAAAGAACTGGACTCAGAGTCAGAGAAATGAGGGATGAATCTGTATCACTGGGTGACCTTCAGTAAGTCACTGAAACTCTCTGAGAATCCATTTCCTTGAAGAAGCATTGGGAAGTAGGAGGCATGGAGTCAGAGAACCTGGGTTTGAATTTAGGCCTCTCCACTTAGCACCTGTGTGACCTTGGGTAAATAAGTCACTTAACCTCACTGGGCCTCAGTTTTCTCAACTGCAAAGCGGATTTGGAGTAAACAGTATCAAAGATTTCCTCTAACTCTGCCCTCCTGCTTTCCTCACAGATAAAGAAGAATGACACAGAAATTTCAGGGGCAAGTCTAGCAAAAGAACCCAGAACGAGTTGAACCCAGACAAATCACTTAGCTTATCCTAAATGACTCCCTCTGTGAGTGTGTGTCTCTCTCCCCTACCCCTCCTTCCCTCTCTCTGTATCTCTTTCTCTCTTTCCCATCATTCTTCTCTTTCTCTCACACACTTTCTCTCTGTCTGTTGGTCTTTTTCTCTTTCTCCTTCTCTTGTTCACTCTCTCTTTCTCTTCCACTCTCCTTTCCTCTCTGATTCTGCCTCTCTCTCTCTCTCTCTCTCTTTCCCTGCCCCCCTTTCTCACATCCTTCTCTCCCCTACCACAATCACTCTACAAATCACTTGACCTTCTCCTGCCTCCAAACTCAGTTGGAAACTTGGAGTAGAAAGCTGTAAACCATGTGAGGCATCTGAGCCTACTTTCCCATGGATAAATAAATTAAATTTGGGCTGAAAAAGGGAATGAACAAGAAGAAAGAGAGCATGTCAGGAAGGAAGAGCTGGAGGGGACAGGAACAGAACAGGGCAGAATGCAGAGGAATATGTTAGCCAATCAGAGGTAGCCTTTGTCTTGTTACTCCATTGAATGCTCTAGGCTTGGATGAGAGCCTACTCCTGCTACTCCCCAAGTTCTGAACATAGGCAGGAAGTGATTGTCCATTAATTAATGTAGTCAGTGGCCAGAGCCCTGACCTGTGGACAAACCAAGGCCCTGGTGCTGCCTCTTATTTGTTTCACTGTGTGAATTTGAAAGACCCATTCTGCTCTCCTGAGCCTCAGTTTCTTCCCCTGTTCACAAAGGAATGGTACTCAGATAAAACGAGAACATAGAAATATAGATCCAATAATACAAACTAGCAGTTATATATCACTTTAAGGTCTGCAAGGATCTTTACCTATTTTAATTCATTTGTTCCTCACAACAACCTATAAGGTAGGTGCTATTATTTTCTCCAGGAAACTGAGACTCTGAGAGGTTAAAGTGATTTCCTTGGGGACCTATAGCTAGTAAGTGTCTAAGGAAGGATTCAAATGCAAGTCTCCCTGAGTCCCAAGTCCCACACGCTATGCACTGTCACCTCGCTGTCCATTTAAAGCTGGAAGGGACCTTTGAGGTCAACTCTCTCATTTCACAGATGGAAAAAAACGAGAGTCTGAGAGAGGTGAATTTGCTTGCCCAGACAAAAAGATACTTCGAGTTTTTGGCACTACAAAAATCCAGATATTGATAGACAATGGTGATTTGGGCAATTATTTAATTACGCCAGGGGCAGGTGCCTGAGAATTTTAATTTTTCAAATTATTTTTCTACTCGTACAGAGGGAAATAGAGAGAGATGGGGGTTGGTCAGGAATGTGAGACGTGGCACCAGGCAGAGACTGTGAGCTATACAATTCAGGTATGTTTTGGACTAGAAGCAGAGGGCTCATGCTACTCTGCTGAAGGGCACTACGCCTCTTACGAAATGAATCCGAGCAGGGGCAGCTAGGTGACGCAGTAGATAGAGCACCAGCCCTGAAGTCAGGAGGACCTGAGTTCAAATCTGACCTTAGACAAAACACTTGACACTTACTAGCTGTGTGACCCTGGGCAAGTCACTTAACCCCATTGCCTAAAACAAAAATGAATCTGAGCAAACAGCAGCCTGTGTTTATTTAAATCTTGAGTATCTTGGGCTTAGACAAAGGTTGTGAATTGTAGATTCTGTTACCAACCTCCTCCTCCTCAACACCTGACCCCAGAATGGAAAGAGGGTTTGAAACAGAGGCAGACACGCCACAGTCAAGCAGAAACAAAATCTCCTTCCCCAGTTCTCAGCCTACTGTCTCTACCCTCTGTGACCTGAAAACTTGGGCGAAGGGGGTTGGCAGATAGAGAAATAAGCTAGGACTGAGATGCCTGGCTGGGATGAATGAGGATGCTTCCCCATGAGGAGCCAATGAATGAGCTCACCTGGCAAGTTCCTACAAATCTTAATGACATCTTACATTTCCATAATGCCTTACATTTTAACAATAGCCAACATTTAGATAGCACTTTTAGATTTACTAAATGTTTTGCATACAAAATCTCATTTGAGCCAGACAACATTTTTTTAATTTTAAAATTTATTTATTTTTAATTTTCAACATTCCCTTTCATAAGCTTTTGAGTTTTAAATTTTCTCCACCTCCTTCCCCTCCCCCCTCCCCAAGATGGCATGCAATCTGACATAGGCTTTACATATACATTCTTATTAAACATATTTTCACATTAGTCATGTTGTAAGGAAGAGTTGGAACCAATAGGAGGAACCACGAGAAAGAAGAAACAAAACAAAACAAACAAAAAAGCAAATAATATGCTTCAATCTGCATTCAGACTCTATATTTCTTTCTCTGCATGTGGATAGTATTTTCCATCATGAGTCTTTTGGAGTCAGACAACATTTAATGAAGTAGATAATGAAAGTTTATTTATTCCTACTTTACAAAGAAAGAAACTGAGGTTGAAAGTGACTTGCACTCTTGGACAAGATGATGTCAGAAGTAGGATTTGGGACATGGTTTTCTTAAATTCCAAGTCTAGCAACTTATTCACTAGGTTATGATGCCTTTTAAAGTTTATAAAATGCTTCTTTTAGGGGCAGCTAGGTGGCGCAGTGGATAGAGCACCAGCCCTGAAGTCAGGAGGAACGGAGTTCAAATCCAGCCTCAGACCAAACACTTGACACTTACTAGCTGTGTGACCTTGGGCAAGTCACTTAACCCCAATTGCCTTACCAAAAAAAAAATGCTTCTTTTAAAGTTTATAAAATAGCTTGCCTTCTCAACAGGGGGGATAGTGACAGGAGGGAAAGAGAGAATTCAGAACTCAATTTTTTTTAAATGAATGTTAAAGGGGCAGCTAGGTGGTGCAGTAGATAGAGCACCAGCCCTGGAGTCAGGGAAAGGAGTTCAAATCCAACCTCAGACATTTACTAGCTGTATGACCTTGGGCAAGTCACTTAACCATGATTACCTCCAAAAAAAAGAATATTAAAAATAAATAATAATTTTAAAAGAAAAATGCTTTGATGCTCATTTTCAGATTTGACCCTTTTAACAAGCCAGTGAGGGAACTAGCATAGTTATTGTACCCCCATTTTGCACATGGGGGAACTGAAGCTCAGAAATGTTAAGGGATTTGCCCAAAATCACACAGTTAGTAAATAGAGAACCTGGGATTCCAAATCAGGTGTCTTGAGTAGTAAATTCTGCCAATAAATAATGAATCTTTTTTTAAAATTTTTAAACATTTTTTAAAATCTGAATTTAAGAAGTAAAACAAGCATTTCCATAACAAAATAGAATAGGCAAAAGAGGGAGGGGGTTGCACATGAAACTGCAAATCTGCACAACTTGCTTTTCCTTTTAAATATATAATAAAGTTATCATGTTTCCCCCACCCCTGCTTTAGAGATGGCTACCATTAGACACAAATTTGTATATCTATGTAAATCCATACTATACATACTTATATTTATTGGTTCTTTCTCTGGATGCAGCTAGCATCTTCCTTCATAGGTCCTTTGTAGTTAATTTGAGTATTATAGTAGTCAAAATGACTTGTCACTCAAAGTTGTTTTTTTTTTCAAAGTTGTTCTTAAAACAATCTTTCTGTTACTGTATACATCATTCTCTTGGGTCTGTTCATTTCACTCTTCAGTACTTCATGCAAGTCTTTCCATTTTTTCTAAAAGCATCAACCTCTTCATTTATTATAGCACAGTAGTATTCCAACAGGATCATATACCACAACTTGTTTAGCCATTCCCCCGTTGATGGGTATCCCTGCAATTTCCAGTTCTTTGTCACCACAAAGAGAGCTGCTACAAGTATTTTAAAACATATAGGTTCTTTCCTTTTTCCCTAATCATCTTTGGAAATAGAAATAGTAGCAGTATTGTTAGGTCAAAGGGTATAGGCAGTTTAATAACTCTTTGGACATAATTCCAGATTGCTCTCCAAAATGCCTGGACCGCTTTACAGTTCCACCAACAGAGAATTCATGTCCCAATTTTTCTGCATCTCCTCCAACACTTGTTGCTTTCCCTTTCTATCATTTTAGCCAATCTGATAGGTATGAAATGATATCACAAGGTTGTTTTAATTTGCATTTCTCTAATCAATAATTTAGAGCATTTTTTCATATGACTATGAATTATTTTGATTTGTTCATCAGAAAACTGCCTGTTCATATCCTTTGACCATTTACCTATTGGGGAATGACTCATATTCTTATAAGATTTGATAAAGTTCTTTATATATTTGAGAAATATTAATTGAGCCCTTTATCTGAGAAATTGTCTATACAAATTTTCCCTAATTTTTCTGTTTTCTTTCTGATCTTAGCTACATTAGTTTTATTTGTACAAAACCTTTTTTTATTTACTGTATTTGAAATTATCCATTTTATACCTCACAATGCTCTCTATCTCTTGTTTATTTACAAATTGTTCACCTATCCATAAGTCTGGGAAGAAATATGTCTATGTTCTTCAAATTTTCTTGTAATATCTCTCTTTATATCTAGATCATGTATCCATTTTGATCTTGTATTGGTAAATGGTGTAAGATATTGGTCTATGCCCAATTTCTGCCAGACTAATTTCCAGCTTTCCCAACACTTTTTACCAAATAATGAGTTCTTATCCCCAAAACTTAAGTCTTTTCATTTGTCAAACACAAGGTTACTATAGTCATTTGTTGCTGCAGATTATATATCCACTCTGTTCCACCGATCTGCCTTTCTGTATCTTAACCAGTACCAGATAGTGTTGTTGATTGCTGCCTTATAATGTAGTTTAAGATCTGGTACTGCTAAACTTCCTTCCTTTCCAGTTATTTTTAGTTTCTTTGATTTTCCTGACTTTTTATTCTTCCAAATGAATTTTGTTATTATGTTTTCTAACTCAGTAAAATAAGGTGGGGTTTTTTTGTAATTTAATTGGGATGGCATTGAATATATAGATTAATTTAGGTAAATTGTCATTTTTATTATATTGGCTCTGTCTACCCATGAACAATTAATATTCCTCTAATTATTTAAATCTTATTTTATTTGTATAAATTTTTTTTATAATTCTTTCATATAGTTTCTGTGTTTGTTTTGGCAGGTATTTTTACTGTCTAAAGTAGGGGTGGGGAATCTGCAGCCTCAAGGCCACATGTGGCCTTCTAGGTTCTTGGGGACAGCCTTTTGACTGAGTCCAAGTTTTATAGAACAAATTCTTTTATTAAGGGAATTTGTTCAGTAAAGTTTGGATTCAGTAAAAGGGCCACACCTGAGCACCTACAGGGACACATATGGCCTCAAGGCCACAAGTTTCCCACCCCTGGTCTAGAGTTATTTTTAATGAGATATCTCTTATTTACAGGGTTTTGTTGGTTACATATAGGAATGCTAATGATTTATGTGGGTTTCCTTTATATTCTGCTACTTTGCTAAAATTATTAATTGTTTCAACCAACTTTTTAGTTGTCTTTAGGATTTTCCAAATATATCATCATATCATCTGCAAAAAGAGAGTTTTGTTACCTCATTGCCCATTCTGATTCCTTCTATTTCTTTTTCTTCTCTTATTGCTATTGCTAGGATTTCCAATACAATATTAAATAATATTGGTGACAATGGACATCCTTGTTTTACATTTGATCTTACTGGGAAGGCTTCTAGCTTATTCCCATTGCAAATAATGCTTGCTAATGGTCTTAGGTAAATTCTTCTTATCAATTTAAGCAAAAATCCATTTGTGCCTATACTTTCAAGTGTTCTTAATAGAAATAAGCATTGTACTTTATCAAAAGTTTTTTTCTGCATCTACTGATATAATCATATGGTTTTTTTGTTGCATTTATTATTGATATAATCAATGATATTAATAGTTTTCCCTTTATTAAACCAGCCACCTCCGGACTATCTGCAGAGCCTAGCCCTACTCATAAAAGCTTTTGTTCTTCATGGTCACATGTGCAGAAGAAGCATATTTATTCCCCATGGGTAATATCAACCTATGAAACTTTTATTAATGCCAATGCAATAGGTCTGCAGAGGATCATCTAACCCTGCTAGATTTTTGTGCCCCAAGATGAGTAATGGCTAACCTGTAAAGGAAAACTGGAGAGGGAGAGAGAGGGAGAAGGAATAAGCATTTATATACTGCCTACTATGTGTCAGGTGCTTTTTACAAATATTATTTCATTTAATTTTTCACAACAACCCTGTGAGGTAGGAGGTATTATTATCCTTATTTTACAGATGAGGAAAGTGAAGTTAAATGTCTTGTCCAAGGTCACATCTGAGGCTGAATTTAAACTCATCTTCCTGACTCCAGGTTGAGCAGCATACCCACTGCACCACCAGCTGACTCTGGGCAAATACACAACTGAGTGATGTCTTTTGGCCAAGTAAACTACTAGTCATGAGAAACTACAGCATATAGAAGTAAAGGCCCACCTTTGACACATACTGACTGCACGATCCCAGGTAAATCATTTAACCTTTCAGGCGATGTTACAAGTCTGAAAGTTTCAGCTCAGGAGCCAATCAGCATCAGTGGGGAATCAGTGCAGAATCAATAGCCAAACAGCTCACCTGGGGCCATTAAATTGATGAAATCACAAGTCAATATTGGAAAAAAGGGGGAAGGCTTGAGGCATTACGCAGTTAGTAAGTAGGGAAGAAAAAATACATAGGAGTTTCACGTTGGATAGGATGTGGTTGAGGGAAGGCAAAGCTTCTTTTCTGGCCGTTTAGAGAACTTTCTAAGAAGAGATGAGCTGCAGAGTATTGCTGGAATGATAGGGCATGGAGATGTTGGGAGGGTTAGGTTGGGAGGGCAGGAAGAATCCTAGAGTATGACACAGGTTTTTAATCATTTCATCTTGGAGAAGTGATCAAATATCATCTCTCTCTGTTTCTGTCTGTTTCTCTGTCTTTCGCTCTCTGTCTTTGTCTCTCAAACTCTCACGCATGCACATATACTATGTATGTAATATGTATATATTTATTATATATGTGTGTGTATGTGTAGGTACAGATAATGTGATATCATGACAATTCACATTAACTGCACCTACACATGCAAAATTTCACAAAGAATTTAGGGGAGTGACCAGACACCTTGGAGAGGTAACAGGGAAACAGTCTTCAATTTGGAGTCAGAAGATCTGGGCTCTGCCATTTAAGTAAGTGTGTGACCTTTGGCAAGTAGTTTTATCTCTAGGAGCACCAGGCTTCTCTTCTGTTAAATGAAGGTGTGGGACTAGAGGACGTCTAAGAGTTCTTTCAGTATAAACCTTCAGAATATAAATTCCTTGAACACAGGGATTGTTTTGTTTTTTACTTCACAGTCCCCCAGTGCTTAACCGAGCTCCTGGCACCCAGTAAACATTTAATAGAGGCTTGCTGAATTGAATCAAATTGAATCGATAATCCTATTGAAGTTATTCAGGCTAGGACCATCACTTTGTATGTTTCAAGTGAAATTGATTCCCTTCCCACTTCCCAGTGCTGAACTACCAGATAATTTCCTCAATTCTCCCTATGACTTTGCCTGGGTAGACGTAGCCATAAAGGCTCATTCTCACACTCCAAAAGGGTGGAGAGAAAAGATTATTTTTCCTAGGGCCTGTTAACTGCACCCTCTTCTGTGTGTGACTCAGACATGAGATAGGGTCTAGCTGAGGCTTTTAATTACAGGGACACAGTCAGGCTACCTAATCAAAGCAGACAGCAGCCACTCTCTTCCCAGAATGCTAAAGGAAAAGGCAGTCACAGATAGACTAGAGGTTGGAGATCTAGTGCATGCTTCTCTAACAGACAACCCCCGGGGCTCAGCACACGTCCTCCTTCCTCCTACCTCCTCCACTGGGAATTGGGAAGAGCAATAAACCTTTTTTTTTGAATGGAGGTTTTATAGTCAGCTGGAAAGACAACCCTGGGTCATTCAACCAGCAAATCATTCTGAGGAGGAGACAGGTTTCTTTCATGTGGCCACATCCACAGTTTAGAATATGTTTGGAGGAGAGGGAGATTGAGAAATAATAGTTCCATATCTGGAAGGAACCTCAGAGGGCATCTCATCCAATCCCTCATTTTACAAATAAGGAAACTGAGTTCTAGGGAGCATAAATGATTTACCCAAAGTCACATGGTCAGAGGCAGCATTGAAACACAAGGCCTTTGACTTCAGAGCCACTGTTTTTTCCTCCATATTATACTGCCACCCTACAGTAAGTCTGGGTTCATTTCTGTGGCTAAGCAAGGGTTTTACCAAAGGTATTGGAGACACGCCATGCTGTGGTTAACTGGACCTATAGCTGGGCTGGGCTGAGCTGTGGTTGCTGAGCAAAGTGTTCACTGAACTTCTTCTGGCCATCCTTGGAACATGCCTGCCACCCTTTTCCATCAAATGGGGGGAAGAAACGGCGACCATGTGCCAGCCTGGACAAAGCCGTAGACCTGGGAGTGGAGATGATGATTCTGTGTTACCACCATACTTGCCTCAGCAGCTGCATCGCATCTGTCTGTTCCTGCGATCGGCTACAAAGACTCTATGTCCTCCCATCTTTTCAACTGCATTACCACTCTGCCTGTCCCAGCAGGAGAATATGCCATCTCCCAGACTTGGCCATCATAAAAGTAACCAGGCCATAGCCCTTGGCACATGAGATGAAATGTCATAGCACCCAGGCAAAGGTCATTTCCTCTCTGTGCCTCAGTGTCCCCTTTAGGTGTTAGATAGAATCATTCCCATCCCTCTTTCTCTCTCCTGACACTGCAGTGAGGATGAATGAGGTCATGTCTGTGGGGCACAAGTGGGGACTACTCATCAGCCCTGTTCTCTGTCCCTGCAGGAACCATCCTGCCTTGCATGTGGAGAGGTGAGATCATCATGAAAAACTTCCTGGGCTTCTCACTTGCCATAGAACAGGAGAAGTACAAATAGCAAAGCTGGAACTTGAGTCAATCTTCTATGTTTAGGGAGGAATGAATGAATGAACGAATCAATAAATGAGCACTAATCAACCACTTACTGTGTACTGGGGATAAAAATAGAAAAAAAATGCTCTTGGTCCTCAAGAAGCTTACATTCTAATAGGAGAAGACAATGCCTATAGTGGGGTGGTGACCAAGGAGAGGTGATTTGAACTGAGAAGTCATAGGGATGATAAATAAAGCCACCAGAGCAATAACCCATTTGCATATCCTTTCCAGGAATGGTAGAGTTGATTTGATTACTGTTCTCAAACCTAGAGGTAGAAATGGGGAGAAGGAATGGAGGAGTTGAGGGGTAGAGAAGATGTGTAGTCCTCAGGCCCCCTGGCATAAAGAAGGTCAGAGAGTAGCCTGGAATGACTGGATAGATAAATTAGTTCGTTAATTGAAAAGTTAATGTATAAGTGTATAAGTGAGTATAAGTGAGGCCAACCTGGCTTGATGGCTGGCATGAGCCACTTAATTTTACTCTGCTCTGCTGCTAATCAATTATGAAAATGTATTGAATTTAAGAGGAAACATGGCATAGTGGAAAGTGAAATGGATTTTGGAGTCCGATGACCTGGGTTCAAATCCTCCTCTTGTCACTTATTAGTTGTGTGACCTTAGACAAGACTCTTGACTTCTCTAGGCCTTATTCCCCTCATCTACAAAAAGAGGAGAGCAATCAGATGGCTTCTAAGATTCCTCTTGGCTCTAAATCTCTGATCTCTTGACCAGACTAAGCACCTACTTCAGGATGTGAACTTTTTATTAAACTTAATACAAAGCAATCACCTGCCAAATTGGCCCCAAATAATCCAACATGACTTAGTTCAAAGCAATAAACCATTATCTAAATGCCTGGTAGATTCAGCTTCCTCTACCAGGCCTCAAAAACAAAGATGGAAAATATATCCTTGCTACAAAGGAGCTTTACATTCTACTGGGACCCTGACTCACCGACCTATGGATGACTCACTTTGGACTTAGAAACCTGAGGCTTAGGTCAGTCCAACAAAAAAATCCTGGCAGGCCAGAAGGAATTCAATTCAACAAACATTTATGAGGTGCTAGACCAGTGTGAAGGATACAAAGATGCATAATATGGTCCCTGCCTTGAAGGAAAATCTCTAACCAACATGATGAAATATGCTAAATGCCAAAAACACAAGTCAGACAATGAGCCGGGTTGAATGAACCCAACCTATGAAAACTAACAATTGTGCTCTCCTGAGTGAAATCCAGGGCAGCTACGTGTGGCAGTGGAGTCAGGAAGATATGAGTTCAAATCCAGCCTCAGACACTTACTAGATGTGTGACCTTGGGCAAGTCATTTAACCCTGTTTGCCTCAGCTTCCTCATCTGTAAAAGGAGGCAGAGAAGGAAATGGCAAACCACTCCAGTATTTTTTGCCAAGAAAACCTCAAATGGGATCACAGAGAGTCAGACACTACTGAAACAACTCAACCACAAGAAGTGATATCCAGGTCCTCTTTAGTAATGGGCATAGCTTCAGCCAGGTCTGGAGTCTAGGTGCCATTCAAGCCATCAGTGAGCATAGAAACCCTGACCACATCAGTGAGCCAGAAACCCTGACCACAGTCGCTTATATAAAAAAAATCATAAAAGTCAGGGAAGGGACTTTGGAGGTTCATTGTATTATGGAAACTGAGGGCCAAAGACATAGAATGACTTGCCCAAGATCTGTTGGTGGGAAAACCAGGACCAGAATTTGGATCTTTTAACTCCCAGTCTAGTGCTCCTTCCCATATGGGAAATTGCCTCTCTGTGTGCTTGGTCACCAGGGGGACAAGGATAAAGAGAGGGTGGATAGATCATGCATCTTCTGTTTGCAACAAGTTAGGAGCAGAGTCAAGTTGAAACAAAGATCTCATTTCATTCAGTCAATAATCTTCAAAGATTTGAAGGTCATTATTAATTCCCCTTCAGGTTCTTCCCCAGGCTGAACACTAGTGTTGGTTCCATAACGACAGGGACTATGTTTTATACTTTGATATATTCCCTACAATGCCTAGCACAGTAAATTGCATTCTATGTCTGGTGATGCTGTTTCCCCAGCATCCTCTGCTGTGCCATACAACTGGAAGATGGATCGCACGGGGTCTCACTAAGATTATTCTGCTTGCCCTACTTGTGGTCTCTTCACCTCAGCTCACCAAGCAGCAGGTCGTAAATATCTGCTGAAAAAGTGAATTAATGAATTTATATATCATCTATGCCCTTGAAGATAATGAAACTTTTTATCTTAAATTTATAAATTTTTGTTTATATATTTTCTCTTTTACATTGCCAAAATTCCCCTTACTTACCCTTACCCCTTCCAGAAACCAATATCATAAATCATTTAATCTCTATGTGCTTCAGGGTTTTTTTTTTTCATTTAAAAAATAAGGATAATAGTAACACTCACCTCCCAGGATTTTTGTGAGGATCAAATGAGATGATAATAATAAAGTACTTAGCACAGAGCCTGGCACATAGTAGGAACTTTAAAAATATTTATTTCATTACTTCCATATAACAAATAATATTTTTAAAGAAAGACAAATAGGAAGAAAGGGGTAAAAATTAGCAAAATAGATCAATACATTGAAAAAGTCCAAAAATCCCTGCAATATTCCATACCCATAAACCTTCCACCTCTGCAAAAGGATAGGGCGGAGACATTTTCCCACATCTATTCTTTGGAGCTTGTTTGTTTTTTCATAATTTTGCAACATTCCCTTGATTGTTCTTTAATGGTTATTCTTTCTATTTAATTTACTTTGTTGCAGTCATTGTGTGTATTGTTTCCTTGGTTCTGCTTACTTTACTCTACATCAGTTCATGTAAGTCTTTCCATGCCTGCCTGTGTTCTTCATATTCATCATTTCTTATAGCACAATAATAATTCATTCATGGACCATAATTCATTTAGCTATTCCCCAACTAATGGGCATAAAAATGATGTTCCTAATGATTGCTGCCTATAGGTGGGTGATAACAGCAGCTCATATTTATGTGGTTCTGTATGGTTTGCAAATTGCTTTACACGCATTATCTCACTGCATATCTTGAGAGGATCTGGGTTCAAAATTCATCTCTGGTCTTTACTACCTGTGTGACCTTGGGCAAGGCACTTAACCTCCATGGACTTGTTTCCTAATCTGTAAAATGGTGGGATTAGACCAGGTGACACCTTCCAGCTTAAATCTATGACCCTCACAACAATCCCATGAGGGCCCTTCAGTTGCACAAGTGGTCTAGAACTGGCTGCTGACCAGAGCAAGAACCATAGAGAGAAACCTGGTTGAAAGAATTCCAAACATTTGTTCATCTCTCACCTAGCTGTACTACTTAGGGATTCCTCTGATTTCTCTACTACATCCCAGGAAACTCATTACTGGAATAATCAACCTCATTATCCAGGAAGACCTCCAAACCCTTAAATCTCTACCTCATCACTGCTCTCTGCCTCTCTAATTGGAGGCGGGGGAAGGGCATAAACTAGAAACCTGCATTTAAGGAGAGAATTCAGGTCAGACATCTCATCTCTCAAATGGCTATACTACCTTGGAACTGATCCAATTGATATAATATTCCACATCTCTTCTACCCCTCTAGGGACTGCCTTGAGTACCAGAGCACCTTGAATACCTTCCCTGGCCTCCTACACACACTTTTCAGCTTCCTTTTGTGTTTTGTCTTCCCCCATTAGATTGTAAGCTCCTTGAGGGCAGGGACTGTCTATTTTTATCTTTGTATCCCCAGCACTATGGGCAGCTAGGTGGTGCAGTGGATAGAGCACCACACAGGGAGTCAGGAGGACCTAATCTCAAATCCAGCCTCAGACACTTACTAGCTATGTGACCCTGGACAAGTCACTTAACCCTGTTTGTCTCAATTTCATCAACTGTAAAAATGAACTGCAGAAGGAAATGGCAAACCACTTTTATCTTTTTTTTTTATCTTTGCCAAGATAATGCTAAACGGAGTCACAAAGAGTCAGACACGACTGAAAAAAGCACACTGCCCACTTAGCACAGTACCTGACTCATAATAGTCACTTAATAACTGTTCATTGACTATTCATTATTATCATCCCCATTTTCAATTGAGGAAACTGAAGCTGAGAAAAGGTTAAGTGACTTACACAGAGTCACACAGTTAGGGTGAGATATGATTCTAGGTCCCCCTGACCCCAAGTCTACTGCAGAATCTGTCAAATTTAAGTGACTGTGGTAATGAAGATTAACGTGATGACTAACATCTTTGTTCCTCTAAAAGCTGGGGATGGGTGGTAACCCTGATGGCCATGGGCCAGGCCAGTTTGCCTGGTGCTGCTGTTACCCCACCATCCACCACTAGGCCACAACTGGAGATAAAGTTTCAGTGGGTTTATTCTGCCTTCCTGGTTTGTAGTCTCCATTCTCAGCTCACCCCAGGCAGCAGCTTGTGTGGCCATTCTGCTGTCAGCCATGCCCAGCTTGGGCTTCCTATATGCCCCAACTATGGATCAGTAGATTTCACTTCAGTCTTTGTTATTGGGCTATGGGCCAACCCCTTCATCATTAGGCAGCCTGTATCACCATCTAAGCCAGGCCCATATAAAATCAAGCATCTGAGTAAAAAGTAAAAAACTCTATCAAAGTTATTGCTTGAACAAAGAGGAAGGACAGTTTAGTTCTTTAGAGGTTCAAATCTTTAAAAGCCATAGATGTTTTCATACAGAGCCCAAAAAGCCTGGCTATACTTTGGGAAGACTGCAGTTTCAGATTCATCGCACCCACCCAGAAAATAGGAGATTCACCAGATTATACCTCCCAGGGTGCTGTCACCACTTCTCCTCGAAAATCACACTAAGCATGTATCTGGCTGTCTGGCCTATGCACAACTTTGTAAATAGACAGTAATTTAAGGAAGGAGAAAGTATTAACACCTGGTGGGGGCCCAGGGAAGCATAAAGGAGGAGATGACATCTAAACTGAACTTTGAAAGAAGGTAAGGCTTCTGAGAAGTGTGAGTATCTTCCAAAAAAAGGTGTTAGTAACATTTTCATCACTTTCTTAAGTCCACAGGGGCAGGGAATCTGAAACTTCCAGGCTGCATGTGACCCTCTCGGTCCTCAAGTATGGCCCTTTGACGGACTCCAAACTTCACAGAACAAATTCCCTTACTAAAAGGATTTGTTCTGTAAAACTTGGACACAGTCAAAAAGCCAGACCCGAGGACCTAGAAGGTCACATGCAGCCTCAAGGCTGCCGGTCCCCCACCCCTAGACACTAGACAATCAACAAAACAATAAATCAAGCCCTGATTCTTATGATTTGCCATTTCTAAGGTGTAAATGCTCTCACCAAAAATTTAATAATCTGGTCTCTCTAGGCAGTTCAGCTGTCTCTAACACACTCATAGAGGTGTTTCCATATGGCCTCTCCCATTAGAATATAAGCTTCATGCAGACAAGGACTATGTTTTTTTATCTTTCTTTGCATCCCCAGAGCTTAGCATAATGTCTGGTACATAGAAAGCCCTTAATAAATATATATTTGATGAATGACTACTCCAAGCTGCCTTTGAAGTTCGCATACTTGAATCTGAATTCTAGTTGCATCACTTACCAGTGTTAACTTCAAACAAATCATATAACTACTCTGAGTCTCGATTTCCCCATCTATGAAAGGCTGAAATCATATTTATACCACCTGACTAACAGGAAAGTCTTTTGTGAACCTTAAGGCGCTACATAAATGTGTGTTATTATTACCATAAATCAGACCAAACAGTCTAGTTTGACTATCTACATGGATCATATTACCTGGATAAAATTGTTAAATCTTCCCTCACAAGAAATCTACCCAATTGCCCTCTCTTTCCCCCCTTTTCCTTTTATATCTTTCTTGCTCAACTGTAACCAAACTCATTGCCATCCCCGTGACCTACTGGTGTCACTTTTGCTCCTTCTCTGGTCTCTATCTACCTGCACCACCCCAGCTGCCTCTGCACCAAACCTAGAGGGAGCTGGGTTGTTTCATGTCCTCAGGATGATTTGGGATCCTCTGACATGTGAAGGAAAGAACAAGGGGGAGGCAATGGACTGCTGGCATGATACACCTCTCAGGCAGCCCCAGCTGGCTGCTGCCTCTCCTTAATCCACAGCACCACCTTTTGAGGAGAGACTGTACTTTGGAAAGAGAATAAAATGAAATCTCTCCGGGTCCTGCCTCGTCTGAGAGCTGGACTAACTTTATAATGGCAATCTCTGAGTGGATAGAACTCCCCAGAAGTCATGTCTTCCATGCCCCTGCCTCTGGGCAGGCCCACCTAGTATATGATGACCCATTTAAATTTAAGAAAGATAAACTGAATTAATCACTGTGGGTAAATTCTGATAATCTAGTGAGATTTGATTATAAACTACTAAAATCACTCACTAAACTGAGCTACACTTTCCCAGAATGCTTTGTGAGAAGAGAGAGGAAAATGAACTCTAATGGGTCCAAAGTATATTCTGTGAATGAGTCCAATTTTAACAGCTATTTATTAAGCACCTATTGTGTACAAGATATTATGTTGAGTGCTAGGGATACAGAGACAAAATGAAAAACATAGTCCCTGCTCTCAAAGAATTTATAATCTGCAGAGAGGATACTACTTGTAAACTTCTGAATAATTAGTAACAATAATAATAACTAACACTTATACAGTGCTTACTCTAGGTGGCGCCATAGTGCGTAGAGTGCCAGGCCTGGAGTCAGGAAGACTCCTATTCCTGAGTTCAAATCTAGCCTCATACATTACTAGCTGCATGACCCTAGGCAAGTCACTCAACCCTGTTTGCCTCAGTTTCCTCATCTGTAAAACGAGTTGGAGAAAGAAATGGCAAACTGCTCCAGTCTCTCTGCCAAGAAAACCCCAAATGGGGTCATGAAGAGTGGGACACAGCTAAAAAATGACTAAACAACAAAAATGCACCAGGCATTGTGTTAAGTACTTTATAATTATTATCTTATTTGATCTTTACAACAACCATGGGAGGTAAGTGCTATTATTACCCCCATTTCACAGATGAAGAAATTGAGGCAAACAGAGGGTAAGGGACTTGCCCAGGGTCACATAGCCATTAAGTAGATACACAATGATGAAAAAAAGCACCAAAATTTAGGGCAGGGGTTCTTAACCTGGGGTCCATGGATAGATATCGAGGGGTCCATGAGCATGTATGGAGGAAAATGCATTTTTGTTTTCAGTAAACCTCTACCTTAAAATTAGTATTTATTTCAATTATGAATGTAGGTAACAAACATTATTCTAAGAGGATCCTTAGGTTTCACCAAACTTACAAATGATATACCCCCCCAAAAAAATGTTGAGAAGCTCTGAATTGGGGGTGGGGCAAGGAGACGCAGAGGATTTTGGATAACTAGAGGGGGAAGCAACTTCAGGGGGCATTTAATACAAAGCTCATTTTGTAGCTAAGGAAACTGAGGGATCAGGAGGTTAAGTGACTCCCCAAACTCTGAATTCAGATAATGAAAAGTTTTCCGTAAGAGGTGGCCTTAGAATTGAACCTCAAAGAAAGCTCTGATTCTAAGAGCCAGAGGTGAGGAGTGAGTATATTCCGCTGAAATCAAGACAGTCTTTGCAAAAACCATGGAGGTGTGAGAAGGCATGCTAAGTTGAGGAAACAGCAAGGAGGCCATTTTGGTTGGAATGCAGAGTGCATAAAAAGGAATAATGGGAAATAAATCTAGAAAATGGTAGACTGTAGTCAGCAAGCTTAGGCAAGACATAACCTTTCTTTTTTTTCATTTTTTAAATGTTTTTCTCAATTACATGTAAAAAATACTTTTTAACATTTTTAATTTTGAGTACCAAATTCTCTCCCTCCCTCCCTTCTCCCCTTCTCAAGAAGGCAAGCAATTTATATAGATTATTATATATATGTGGTCATGCAAAATATATTTCTATATTAGCCATGCTGTAAACAAAGACACAGACCAAAAAAAAAAAAAAGGAAGAAGGAAGGGAAGAGAGAGAGAGAGGGAGAGAGAAAGGTGAATAGCATTTTTCATCATGAGTCCTTTGGACTTGTCTTGAATCTTTGTATTACTGAGAATAGCTAAGTCATTCACAGTTGATCATCATACAATATTGTTGTTACTGTGTACAGTGTTCTCCTGCTGGGACATGGGGACCTGCCAGAGGAACTCTGATGACAAGTTGGGGAAAGGCTTAAAGCATGTCACATACCAAGGAATATTCTCTGAGCCACTTCCTCCCCCCAAAGTCAAGCCTTTCAGGGTCTTGATACCCAGGAACAAACTATATAGATATTGTGGGTCTCTTCTCATTCAGGACAAGAGCTGCATGTGTGCCTTCCAGCATCACCAGCTTCCAACCATGATCATAGTCAATATTTATTAAGCACTCATTCAAAAGCACCTACCTACCCTGGTAATGCTTCATGTTTTAATTTGCTTGATACTTTATAGTTCAAAAAGTGCTTTTATTTAGAAACACAAGATCAACTCTTCCCATCTTGTACTCCCACATAACTGCCCCTTCACGTACTCTCTACTCCAGTCAAACTCATGTGCTAGCTGTTCTCATTACATGACGTCCCATCTCCTATCCCCATGCCTTTGCATAAGTGCCACCCTCTCCCACCCCCACATTTGTAGCACCTTCCGTCCTCATCTCTACATCATGGCTTCCTTCAAAGAATACGAGCCCTTCCCCAATCCCCCAATTATTAGCATTCTTTCTTTCTCTCTCTCTCTCTCTCTCTCTCTCTCTCTCTCTCTCTCTCTCTCACTCTCTATTATCTTGTACATCCTGTAAATTTGCTTACCCATCTGATTGCTCATCTGGACTTCATAATTGTCTCCAGAAATTAATCTTCCTGCAAGATGACATCAGTTCTAAAATGAACACCTCCTCAGTACTTCACTATCCCTTGGTAGTGGAGTACTAAGGAGCTGGATGAGATAGAGGGTGGACAATGGAAAGCTTTCCCCAAGACCTCCTATTTAAAGGGAGGGTCCAGGGCAGACAACTCATCATTCCCACCCCCCAACCCGGCTATAGGACTTCATCATCCCTCCTCTCTCACCTACCTTTTCAGCTTCTTTTTATGCATTGTCTCCCCGCTTAGCTTGTAAACTCCTTGCGAGCAGGGACTATCTTTTGCCTTTGTATCCTCAGCATTTAGCACAGTGCCTGGCACACAGTAGGTACTTAATAGATGTTTATTGACTAACTGACTTACTTGTGTAAATGTTGTGTGAACTCTTACCCAGCCCCTATAGAATATAAGCTCTATGGGGCCAGAGAGATTTTTTTGGAGGGGGGAAGTCTTTGTATCTTCACTGCCTATCACAATAACTTGCACACAGCAGGCATTTAATAAATGTTTATTGAACTAAACCACCAACCAAATAGGAATCCTCTGGGATCTGAGCAGAAGCTGAGTGTCTGTGGAACTGAGTGGTCACTGAGCTTGCAAATGTGCCTTTTCTAAAAAGAACTTGGAGAGCCCTGTATTGTTCCAAAGTCTGGCATTAGGGTTTCTCAAGGAATTCATCATGATCCCTTAACACATTGGCCCCATAAAGTCAGCATGAAACCCAAATGACCTTTGCTCAGTCCCCAGTGAGTTTGGGGAGGAGAGGACTAAGGGGAAAGGGAAGTGAAAGAAATCTTTTATTTTGGTTGTTTATTATTTCCTTTCTGTTAACCAGAATTAATGGCTGTCCCCTTGCTGAGATGGCTAAGAGCCAGATGCCGTGTGCGGGAGGTCAATAGAAAGAACCACAGTCCAAACCCCTGGGTCAGTTAGGCCAGGAGAGGCTCTGGGAGAAGGGAAGTGAGACTCCCTCTTGGACCTGTCCCCACTAGGTTTTCCCTGAAGGCTCCTATTTCCTTAGTTTGGATCTAGTTAGTTGGGTTACTGGGTACATTTGCATATGATTTGCACATAATTTACAGAGCCCACATTAATGGCTCATTCTCAGGTGAACAATTCCTGGCCTCAAATTCTGTGTTGGGACATTAAACGCTAGAGCCTAGAGGATATCTCAGAGAAATCAGAGTCCCTTTATTTTGTGTGTAGCCAGCATTCAACCTTTTTGGTACCTTGGACCCCTTTGAGAATCTGGTAAAGTCTATGGACCCCTTCTTGGAATAATATTTGTAAAGGATTACAAATATTAGGATATAGGATATAGGATTATAGATGTGTGTGTATATATACATATATATACATATATAATATATATATAGGATATAGGATTACAGAGGAAACCAATTATACTGAAATATAGGTTTCAAAATTTTTCTTCTTTTTTTATGAACCCCAAGTTAAGAAACCCTGGCATATAGATAAAATAGGGTCTAGAAAGGCAAAGGGAGTTAGCTAAAATCATATAGCCAGTCTACGGTGATTAACAAATAGAAAAGAAAGCTTTCCTGACTCTTAAGACAGTGCTCTTTCCGCAACACTATACTCCCACACAAAATGTGATTGCTTTTCCTTCTCATCCACCCACTGTTTTTAATTCAGCTTCCTAGATGTGGAGTTACATGAAAGAGTCAGGAGAAGATGCTTCTGGGAGAGAAAAGCTAAAGACAGATTGCAAAGCCACTAGAAATCTCAGTGATCCAGAGTCTGAAGACCACTGCTTTAAACAAAAACTCTATTCTTCCACTGAGACCTGGGATTACTAGATTCTTCTGGAACCCAACTCTCAATCATCTTTGTCTCTATCTCCCAAACATCTCTGAGTTGGTTGCCTCAATCACTGCAGTAACTCATCAGCTAGAGAACAACAGGTCCCTAACTTTGGAAACCTACCTCCCCAGCTTCAGTCATTTATAATATCCCTGCCTAGCCCAGCTCCTCTCCTCCAGAAAGGAAGATTCATTCTCTGTCTCCTTTCTCAGTACTTAATGTCCCAGAAACCCAGCAGCCATCTCATTCATCATTAACTCAATAAGGGCTACAGGGAAGATCGAAAGGGTGCTTTAAATTCACAGTAGTCAATGAGTTGTTTATTTCAGATATTTCCACCAGCTCCTAAGCCAAGGGGCAATATGAACTTTTTCCCCCCAGAAAAGAAACCTTAAGCTCAGATTCTTATAATCTAGCCAATAGCTCACTAATGTTCAGATTCCTTAAGAGTCTGGCCAATATGGCGGATCTCTAATAAACCTTGTTTTTGGCTGAAAAAGAAAAAGAAAAGAAACCTTAGTGACCCTCAGATCTCCAAGGAAAGGTCATACAGTGCCCCCATCCACTTTGGTGCTGGCCCCAGATGTCCATTGACCAAGGCCAGTTTTTAAACCCTCACGTACCTCCCACAGCAGACCCATGATAGCTGATGTCATATTTCTCTCTTTCTCTTCCTTGTGCTTTTACTTAGTTTAATTTGTTCTTCCCTCCCTTCGCAGTAGAATATGAGCATCTCAAAGACAGGAACTATGGTTACATGTATCTGATGTCAAACATCTGGACATTTGGTAACATCAGGATGATCAATGACATTGTTCAGGTTTCCATCCAGATGCTAGGCACTGTGGAGGAGTCTGTATCTCCTGCTTCTTCTGTGGCTCCTTGAGGCGATCATTCATTCATAAACACTGAGTGCCTACTATGTGCAAGGCATGTCCCAAGGGCTACAGAAGGCCCAGACTTAGACTACGCAGAGCTGCTAGCCTTATGCCATCAGCTTGCCTTTCATGTGCCCCTGGCTCTCTTCAGCAGGAAAAGCTGCCTTGGAAAAACCCCAAATCTTGTCCTAGGAACCTCATACACTTCAAGAAAGAATTTTAAAGTTCAGTGAACCTTTGGTGAAAGGGAGTGGCAATACCCAGCCAACGTACAGTAAAGGAATCTGGGCTTTAAAAGCAAAGGAGGGAGGGAAGGAGGGAAGAAGGAAACAAGGATTTATTAAACATCTACTATGCGCCAGATACTGTGCTAAGTATTACGCTGACAAATACAAGCAAAAAGAAAGACAGTCCCTGCTCTCCAGAAGCTTATATTCTAATAGAAAAGGAGCTAAAACAAAGGGGAGGGGGAGGAATAAATATGTTCCTGGTCCCAAACTTCCAAGAGGACTGCTGCGCTATCTGTGCACAAACTACTACAGGCAGAATGGGAATGAATGAGGCACAACTAGAAAGATGACTAGGTCACACAGCAAAGAGGTCCCAATTGTCTCTACCTCTGAGTCAGATGGGATCTTATTTTTCCTCCTCTACCTGGTCATAATAAATGTTCCTGGTATTCCCTATTCACCAGAAATGCTGGTCATATTCTTCACGATTGCATGATGATCAGCTGGGACTAGGGGTAGATAGGCTAGTGCAGAAGAAACAGCATCATCATGAAAAGTAGCCAAGAATGAGAAAACATTTCAAGAACCACGAGGATGGTATAGAACCGAATGGTTTGAAGAGAATTAGGGAGAGTGGGTCTTAATTGTTCTCCAGTATTTGAACTGTTGCTGTGTGGAAAAGAGATTGGCCTAGGAGCCATGTGTGAATATTGCAGAAAGACAGATTCCTCTACAATGTCAGGAAAAATCCTAGAAATTAGAGCAATCCTAAAGGAATGGACAGCTTCAGGACCTAAGGGGAGCTCCCTAATTTAAGGTCTTCAAACAGGGTTGTGACAACAGCTTCTTGTGGTTAGAGGAGAATTTGGTTTAGGTTTGGATTGAACACTATGATTCCTGAGTTCTCTTCGAACTCTGGAATCCCTAAGGTCACAACCAATTCTTAGAGTCTATGTTTTCATTGCCTTTTACTTCTTCTTTTTTTAATTTTTTTAAGCAGATCTGTGATTTCATTGGCATAAGGCAGCAGTTCTCAAAATGTGATCCAGAGATCCCTTGGAGTCCCTGAGCACCCATCACAGGGTCCACAAGATCATACCGATGTTCATAATAATAAGAAGACATTTTAATTTCTAACTTGGTAAATATTGATAGATATAACTCACATAAACAAAAACTTATGGGGGATTTTCTCAATCATTTTTAAGAATATTAAAGGGTCCTGAGACCAAAAAGTTTGAGAAGTATTGGTATAGTGAGAAACTTCCTCTACCAATGTTGCACCTCATTTGAAACTGCTAGTCTTAGAAAGCTTCCCAGGATACCGAAAAGCCAAATGTCTTGTGCAGTGTCACATAACTGGTGTCCAATACAGGATTCAGACTCAGATCTTACTGACTGCACATTCAGTGATCTATTCACTGTGCCACCTAGCTTCGTCCTATCTGTCTCTTTACCTCACTAGCACCAGCCTCTTCCTTTCCCTGATATTCTATGGTGCCCCAAGGCACAACTGAATAGGTCAAGGGGAATGTGAGTCAACTACTGAGTGTCAAAGGTGGCCAGGAGAGATTGGGTGCTATGGTGGAAAGAGTACTAGATGCCGTGTCAGAAGACTTAGGTTTGAATTCTAGGCATTTGCTACCTGGGTCACTTTGAGAAAGTTGTTTAGCAGCTATGGACCTCAGTTCTTTGTTTGTAAAATGAAGGGAGGGGCAGCTAGGTGGCCAAGTGGATAGAGCACTGGCCCTGAAGTCAGGACGACCTGAGTTCAAATCCAGCCTCACACCAAACACTTGACACTTACTAGATGTGTGACCCTGGGCAAGTCACTTAATCCTAATTGACTAAAAAATAAAATAAAATAAAATAAAATGAAGGAAGTAAACCAGGTAATCTCCAAAGGATTTTCCAGCTCTAGGTCACTGACCTAATGAGGGTGTGGTGGCAAAAAGCCCCTTGAAGATTGCTACCTGAAGGGAAGAAGGTGAGTTTTGTTTACTGGTAGCTTAAACCATTAAGTTAGAAAGTGATAGGCTTGGAAATAAGAAAAAGAGGATGGCGTTGGGCGCTGAAATAGGGAAGCAAGGGAAATTGTATCAACTTTTCTGGTAAATGCCAATGATATAGTAAAGAGTATTTTCAGTCAATTTAGGTCTGTGCTTTCGTATGGCAGGGGCATGGATAAGATGACCTTTCCAAGTCTTTTCCATCTCTAATTAGTACTATTCCCAAATGAAATACCTGCCAGCCCTCTGTGGGGCTTTCTGCAGCACAAACATCTGGAAGGCAGGTGTTTTGATTTTGTAGGCGCCAGAGGACAAACAGCTGGTCCTAGATGGTGGAGGGGGAAAGGAAATGATAACAATGTCTCACATTGATGTAGCACCTTCCGTCCTGAGCCTCCTTCAGTTGGGGAATGGAGGTTGTGGGGGTGGGAGGTGACCGGGGGGCCACCAGCTGCACAACAGCTGCACCGGTGAGCATTTAGGGCTTGAGGACAGGAAGTGAAGCGGAGAAGTATATTCGGTCACAGGGAGACATTTGAGAGAAATGGGAGAATTGGATGAAATTTTTATGATTTGATGGCTGACTCCTACTCTAGGGGGGCCTGGTTAAATTCACAATCCATGACATTTTTCTTCCACGGGAGAAAGAGAGAAAGGTGTTGGTGGGGCGTGCATTGAGGGAGGGTAGAGGTAGTTCATTAGATTCTAAATGGGAGTCACACAGGAAAAATGCTGCACTAAGGCTCAGTTTATTCCATCTCTCATCCTGTAATGAGCCATGGAGAACATAGGGTTAGCCAGATATTACATCCACTGAGCCCCTGAGAACTTTAGGCTAAGAAATATCTATCTAGTTCCCACATCACCTTTGGTTTAGTATGGAGAGAAGATAATTGTCCTCCCACCCCTGAGCAGGACTGTGACCATACTTAGACCTGACTGATGGAAGTCTCTCCTAAAACTACTGAGGTTGGGTATTCAACAAGCATTAAACTAATACTACTATTCATGCTGTTAAAATTATAGTGAAGGCAAGTTTAGTGCTTCCCTCTTTGGGTCTAGTATTTCATAGCGAGATGGCACAGTAGAGAGAGCTCCGGGCCAGGAGTCAGGAAGACTCATCTTTCTGAGTTCAAATCTGGCCTCAGACACTTACTAGCTGTGTGACCCTCAGCAAGTCACTCAACCCTGTTTGCTTCTGTTTCCTCATCTATAAAATGAGCTGAAGGGGCAGCTAGGTGGTGCAGTAGATACAGCACTAGCCCTGTTCAAATCCAGCCTCAGACACTAGCTTGTGTGACCCTGGGCAAATCACTTAATCCTTATTGCTTCCAAAAAATTTAAAAAAAAAATTAAAAAGAGCTAGAGAAGGAAATGGCATACCACTCCAGTGTTTCTGGAAAAAAAAAACCCAAATGGGGTCACAGAGAGTCAGACACAACTTAAAAAATGACTGAACTGTTCATTCTTTAACCCTATCCTCCACCCATGCCAAAATGGCAGCTCAACTTCTATGATTATAGCCTCAGTAGGAACAGAATACAAAAGTACCCCTAAAGTTTTAAGGGAAGAGGATTAGATATTAAATTTGACTTGATTCAATCTAATTCAACGATCATTAATTGAACTCCTACTATCTACAAGGCTCTTCGAAAGAAAAGATGATGAAGGGCGTAGGCCTTGTCTGCCCTGAAGTTGCTTCCCAATGAGTTAAGGTTGGTATAGAATGCAATAAGCATTTTTAAGTGCCTACCACGTGCCAAGCACTGTGCTAAGCACTCTACAAGAGGCTGGTACACAAATAATTCTAATTACAAGTTAAAACCTAGGTGTGTGCATAGAAGTCAAACTGATAAACTGGAAGCAGCACAGTGGTGTCAGATGCTGAAATAAACGTTTCGATGGGAACAAAGTTAATCACTATTCTCTATGCATTGCCCTTTTAGAGGCTTAAAGGCCATCATTAAGCCCCCTCCCCCTTCTCCTATTCCTCCCCCAGCCGTAAGACATCAGTACAGAGTAGTTCCTGGAACCCTGACCAATTGATCTATTGGCCATATGTGGTCATCAGCTCACAGTCATTTGGGGCCTTTTCCTTCACTGTTGAGGAAGGTTGCCTGGAAGGTTGCGTCTGGCTTCTTTCCTACTCCTGTGTGTTTCTGGTGTTTTGCCTCATTTCTGCCAAATGCAGCCTCTTTTTACAGTTTATTTAAAGGAGGAAGAGGAAGATTGTAGGCCTTTTTGCACTCTCTCAGCTCACGTTCCAACATGTACCAGCAGCTGCGCACCCCATGCTGATCCTCTAAGCGGATCTGCTTTGTTTGCAAAGGCCCAGAGCTGCTGGACAAATAAAACCAGCGGCAGCTAAGTTTACAGCAAGAATAGCAGTTCTCAGGAGGCTCTAAGGTAACCCCAGAGCCAAAATCTAGGTTCCTGTTTTGCGCCCACCACCACCCTCCAAGCACCTTTCCTTCTATTTCCCTCTTGGATCCTTCAGTATCCCTATTCTGCCATGTTGCCCTGGTGAAACATTGCCAATTTGTGTATCAGAGGCATGTAGGGCCTCCCAACCATCCATCCTCTTCCAATTCTGGCCACTCCATAAACAAAGCATTTTGTGTGGTTTGGGGTTGGGGTCAAAAGTTGGACAATTTTTTCCTACCCCTTCCTCCCAATCCTGGCCCTGCAGTGTAGGGAATGCTAATTAGTATGCATTTCTTGGCCCCCTCAAACAGCTGGGAAGCATCTTCTTAGATGGCATTTCCCCCTTCACTTTTCTTTGAACACTACAAGTTATATTCTGTGAACTGGAATGGAAGCCTTCAACAAACACCCCATGATGTGAATCCTTAGAAATTCTATCCCAGCCCCTTTAACTGAAGTCCAACTGAAGTCCTGTTGGACCTGAGAAAACAGCAATTATTCCCAGCCTGGCCAACCCAAGAGATATCTACTTCAGAACCTCAAGTATTGTGAGGTCAAACATAGCATCATTGAATGTTAGAGAGACAAGAGAACTGTAAATTAGACTACATGAGCCAAGGTAGCATCATCAGGGACTTATAATCAGCATCAGAAATGTCAGCAAGAAAACAAATAATGTTAGCAGCTACCCACCTTGGCAGCTAAGGACCCAAATCCATTGTTATAAAGATGAGAGAACCGAGGCACAAGAGATTTTGTCTTTCCACCTAGTAGAGTAATTTAGCGTTATAGGTAGGACCAGAACCCAGAATTCCTGACTCCCAATCCATGGCTTTTCCCACTATACTTCACTGCTTCTCACATTGGGCAAAATGAAAGAAGCTGGTTGATCCGATTACCAAGGTGAGAAGTCATTGGATCACAGGATTTTAGTTTTTAGAGACCACAGAAATCATCATCTCTCTCATTTTATAGAAGAAAAAACTGAGGGGAAAGAGAGAAAGTGATTTGTCCAAAGTCACATAGTAATAAAGCAGATGGCCACAGAGGAGATGTGACAGCTCTTTTTTTCTGGGAAAATATTCAGGAGCAAAGAAAGAAAACACTTTGAAGAGTTATCCATAGCATTGAGACTTATTGATATCTACAAAATGAACACCAGTCAGTTTATCTTTCATTCTAAAAGTTATGGAGTCCAATCTGAATATTTCCCTGGGAGGGGGAGAGATGGAGTTCGTGAGATTGTTAGAGTAAAGTGATCTAGTCTCTTCAATATCTTTGAGTTTTTCTGGCTTCCAGCTTTGAGAGACAAGATCGAAAAGGCCAGCCTCTCTTTAGCCGCTCTGAGGGGAGAAAGACTCTAGGAAGAAGCTGATATGGAAGGAACTGACATTGTCCATCACGTCCCTAAACCCAGCCAGCTGCACAAGACGCTTCAGGGAATTTCCCCTCTGGATGAGATCTGGGACTCTCTTTCTTGGTTGAGCTGAGCTCTCTTGCTCCTAGAAAGAACCTTGATCCATACAGGGGGCAGGCACCTGACCTCTTTTCCCTTTCTCTGCCCATCATTTCACAGGTCCAAGCTAGTATAGGGGAAAAAGAAAACGTGAGTCCTTATAATCCCTAATCTATCTCCAGTGGGAGAGCTCATTCACTTTCTGTATCATCTGGTATATATTTTCATATATTTACTTTTTCTGATTTCTGTTTTACTATCAACTTGGATAAGTGGGTTTCTTTGCTATTTGCCATGTGTGATCATCATAGAACTAGTATTTTGTGGAAAGGGAGTCATCTTGAATATAAACCCCCTATCTCTGTTAAAAAAAAATAGCAATTAGGATTCTAGCTCAAATCTTAAAATTACTTCCCCTAGAATTGTGATATGTAAGGGAATAGACAAATATAATTCTGGCCCAGTACCCCGTATCTCTGAGGAGAGCAGAGTAGTGGCCAGCCTCTGGCCCCAACTTCATGCTTTCCTTCCTAGCAGGAATTAGATCCTCCCTTGAAGAAGGGATCACTCCACTCTCACTAGGAGATACTTGCCTCCCTTTGAGCCACACAGAATACCCCTGGTTGTACATGTAAATGTCAGTTGTTATTATTATGGGCAAGACCAGCCCACTCCCACCTCTTGGCTTTCTCTTCCTAAGCTTGAGTGCCCTCCTATAAAAATATCCTCAAATCATGCTTCCCCTATTAAGTTTTTTCCAGATTTGCCATACTTGGTTACTAAAAATCAATTCATCACTCACCCTTTGTTACATCCTCCTCCACATTTCTGCATCTGTCAGTCAATCAATCAACTCAAATTAATTAGTCTCCTACTATGTGTCAGATACTGTGCTGTGTGCTAGGCATATAAAGCTCCCCAAATAAAATCTTTATTAATGCATAAATAAAATAAAATAAAAGTTTAGAGTAAGCCAGTCTCTTCACTCAAGAAGTTTAGATTCTGATAAGTGTTATATAACCTTCATAGAATCACAGTATATGAAAGCTAAAAGAAAGCTTGGAAATCATATAGTAAACCCTTCTAACTCTAGACATCTAGACAGAGCCAGGAAGTCTGTGGTCACATATCTAGTAAATGGCAAACCTAGACATGAACCATGATCTTTAACCTACAGGGGTAGCCTTACTAGGGGACTGAGCAGAAAAGGGAGTACATGATACAACCAGTACATGGTAGAGCGGGCCTTTTTATGGTATAATATCATAGATGGTACAGATTTGAGGCCTGCCTTGTACAAAAAAAAAATTTCCCCCAACATCAACTCTGCTTCCTGAATTCCCCTTTTAGACATTTGTTTTTTTTTCCATTTTTAAGGTCAATCCTATTGTCCTGTGCCACTGAAAGACATACCACTGGTCTCAAAGCATGTTGACCCTTCAATACAGGGTTTTGACAAAGATGATGGAAACTAGGCCTACTCCCTTGGGATTCTACTCCCTTGGCTCTACAATGTCAAGCTCTGAATATAAGAGATGGCTTAGGGTAGTTTCTAGTGGTCCTTGACTTTAGAGGGACAGCTGATTGTGTGAATAGAGGAGGAAAGTGGGAGTAGGGAAGGAGCTTCTGCTTCCCAAGGACCTTTGTCTCCCCTCTTACTCACCATTTCTGATATTGCTGCTGCTGCTGCTGCTGCTGCTGTAATACCCTGGAAAGCCAGTGGCCTCAGACCACATGCTGTTCTCCTGCAGTGTGGGATCTGCTTGAAACTCTGTAGTGACAAGTCTCACAGTACTGACTGGCTCTTCAATGAATATAGATAGATAGGTCCCTATGGAGCACAGCTGTGTAAGAACAGGAAGGGAGAGTCTCATCTTTCTAGTGTCCACAACTTACCCTCTCAACTAAGTCATCATAAGGAGCAATGCTCTGGAGGCCTACCTAGGGAAAGCAAGCACAGAGCACACTGAAATCCAAAGAATCAGATTCTGAGGAGAACTTAAAGCCATCTTGTACATCTCCAGCAAATGCTTTTTCTTTCAAAGAGATTCCACAAGTTCTTGTACATGCCCTTCTCTGCCTCATATATCAGATAGGATGTTCCTCTGCACGTTTAACCTAAATCTTTTCTGGCACTTCAAGCCATTGTATATAGATATAACATCATATATTTAGAACTGAAGGGGACCTTAAAGGTCATTGAATTCGATCTCCTCTTTTTACACAGATAAAAATGAGACCCCCAAAATTTAAATGATTTGCCTAAGGTCACCCAGATCTTAGACAGCATTTGAACCCAGATCGTCTAATTCCTAAGGCTTAGCTCAGTGCCTAGCACATAGTATGTGCATAATAAATACTTATTGACTAATTGACTGACACCAAAATCCATTATTCTTTTCCTATCATCAAAATACATTTGCTCACAGTCCCTCAAAAATACCCCCTTACATCTTCTCCTCACATTTCTATTCTGTAAAGTTGATGTCTCTATAGTTTTTCTTCCAAAAGTCTCTGCGTAGCTGAGTCTGGGAATTTCTTCTGTTCATATAGATTAGCCAGATCCTAGGGAAAGCAGAGAATAACAATAACTTTAAGGCTTACAAAGTTCCTTCCTCAGAGCTACTCTGTGAATTAGGTGGTAGAAGTACTATTACTCCCATTTTACAGATGAGGAAACTGAGAATCAGAATGGTAAATTAACTTGCCAAGGTCACCACAAGTAAGAAATGCTAGAGCCAAAACAGGAACCAAGGTTTTCCAGACCAGTGATCCTACCATTCCAGCCTGAAAAATGGAGGCCTAGATCTAATAAGTTCAATTAAACAAATATTAGATATATAAAGATAAATATATTTTTTAAATCCTGACTTAAGATTTTGTTCAGTACAACTTACCCATATCATTTATCTTTTGTTGTGTTTCAACTTCATTTGAATGTCTATGAGAATTTTTAGAATCTAAGTGACCTTAATGACCTAAGTAACCCCAGATGCTGCATAGCCCTTATGTCTTTGCAAAGGCCCAATATGGATCTGAGGAGTACAAGATCCCCAAGAGAGCTTAAATAGGAATTACAAGGAATTTTCTGATCCTAAGTCAGATAGTGGTCTGGGATCATGGACTTCCAATAGGCACTAGCATAGAAAGTTAGTAAAAAAAAAAAAAATAAACCCAATCACAGACTGGGGCATTCTGACTAAGTTTTTAATAAGGAGAAGGCTTTCTAGTCACTGTACCTTGGCAGATGGGAGCCAAGAGCCTAGCAGATGGCCCTGAAAAGCTTAAGCCAAAAAAGAAAAAAGGCAAAAATAAGTTTGGTAACCACAAGAGTGGAAAAGATGCCCAGCAGGGACAACACAACACAACACCCTGCAGAGAGATTGGAAACTTGATGTTCAGCACAGAGATTAGATGCCCAACAAATGCAATGTACTCAGCAGAAATAATTCATCTAGTTCAGGTGCTCATCACCTCTCACCTGAATTAATGCAATGGCCTCCTAACTGGTTTCCCTGCCTCAAGTCCCTCTCCACCCCAGTCTATCCCCCCACCTAGTTCCCAAAGTAATCTTCCTTAATTTCAAATCTGACAATGTCACTATTTTACTGAATGAACTTCAGGGATTCCATATGTAAATTCCTTTATTTAGCTTTTAAAGCTTTTTCCAACATAGCCCCAGCCTCCAGTTTCATTGAACTTTACTACCCCTCCCACACTCTATGATCCAGCTAAATTGGCCACCTTAAGGGAGAAAAGCAAACCAATGGAAGAGAAGTTATGGTCATAGAATTGACAACTCTTGACAATTGACAAGACTTGGCAGCTTGGATATGGGCATGTGGGGAAAATAATCAAGAAATGAGTCTGAACTTGTGAACCTAAGTGATGGAAAATATGGTGGTGTCCTTAGCAGAAATAGAAGAGGTTGGAAGAAGATTTGGTTAAAGGAAGAAGATGAAGATGTTGATGAGACCTCAAGTTAGAGATGGTTAGTAGGCAGTTAATAACAAAAGATCAGTAGGAGAAATTAAGGCAGAATACATAAGTAGCTGGAGAATTCATCTGTATGAATGAGAGCTGAATCTATTGAAGCTGATGATATAACCAAGAAAGAGTGATAGTAGAAAGAAATAGGCCCAGGGGCAGAGCCTTAGCAAACACTCACAATTAGAGGACAACACATAATTGATGATACAGCAAAGGAATGAGAGAAGGAGTGGTTATTAGGAACTGTTTAGTTGTTGTTACTAACTGAATAAATAAATAAAACAATTCTTCCTCTTCTGTCAGTCAGTAAGCATTTATTAAACACCTTCCATGTACCATGTTAAGTGCTAGTGATACAAAAAAAAAAAAAGGCAAAACATGGTCCTGGTCCTCAAGAAGCTTATATTCTACTCAGGGAAGATAACAGGTAAATAACTATGTACATATATGAAATATACAGAATAAATGGAAGGTAATTTCAGAGGAAAAGCAATTGGAGGTGGAATCACCAGGAAAGGCCTCCTGCAGAAGGTAGGATTTGGACAGTCAGGGAAGCTGAAAGGCAGAGGTGGAAAGGGAAAGTATTTCAGGCATGGGCAGCATTCAGTACAAAGGCTCAGAGGTGGGAAATGGAGGGTCATGTGCAAGAAATGCCAAATAGGAATGAGTAATGTCTCTCTGACAGCCTCCTCTTCCGGGAGAATTGACAGAACGGCTTTTTGAAGGCCCTAGCTATGCTACTGTCCAAAGTCTGTATAGGGTTCAACTGAGGTCATCCCATCCTCAGCCTTCTGCCCAGAGGCAAAACAACCTCTCTTTCAGTTAAAGCAAGTCATAGGCTGAGAGGGGAAAAAAAAGGTTTTTAGAAGTCATCTAATCCAATCCCAACATTTTGCAGTTGAAAAAACTAGTCTCCGAGAAGGGAAATCACTTAGCAGTTGTTAGGAGTAGAGCTGGGACCAGAACGCATCCCCTGACTCCCCATGCCTTCTTCTCTATGGCACACTGCATAGGACAGAAGGCCCTCTTTCTGAAGCTCAAAGAACTCCATGGAAAGAAGTGACATCTAGTCATCACCCATTATGGGGTGACACTAACCTCACCATTAGTAAGTTCTTCATGTCCACCCAGTGTGCCTCTTTATACAAGGTGTGGCCATTTTTTCTTGGCAAGAGACAGAATGGAGCTGGTTAACAATTACTACATATACGTGTGTTTGTGTGTGTATATTATATGTATACGCATATGTATATTTATATACATATGTGTATACTTATATGTGTATATATACATAAATAGATGTAGATACAGATAATAAAGATAGAAATAGAGATAGAGATAGGGATAGGAATAGGGATGGTGGGAGAGAAAGGAGAGAGAGAGATAGGAATAGAGGTAGAGGTAGGAATAGAGATAGGAATGGGGTAGGCAGAGAGAGAGGAAGAGGGAGAGATGGAGAGAGAGAGAGGGAGAGAGAAAGAGAGAGAGAGAGAGAGAGGAATAGAGATAGAGGTAGGAATAGAGATAGGGATGGGGTAGGCAGAGAGAGACAGAGAGAGAGATGGGGAGAGATGGGGAGAGAGATGGGGAGAGAGAGGGGGAGAGAGAGAGAGAGAGACAGAGAGAGAGAGAGAGAGAGGAATAGAAATAGAGGAAGGAGTAGGCATAGGGAGAGAGACACAGAGAAAAATACAGAGACTGGGATAGGGATAGAGATAGGGTTGGGGTAGACAGAGAGAGAGAGAGAGAGAGAGAGAGAGGGAGGAAGGGAGACGGAGAGATGGCTGCTGTTGACCAGCTCCACTATGTCTCCTTACAACAGCTCTGAGTAAAGTAAGAAGGCAGTTTGCCAAATAGGCATCCCCAAGCCCTATTTTTCAGATGAAAAAGACTGAGAGCCAAAGAAATTCCTAATGGTCACACAACCACAGATTACAGCTCCTTCATTATCATGAATAAAATTGGGACCAGAGCAGGGAAATTCCTGGTTCTGGTCCTCTTGTCCTCCTCCATCCATCCTGCCTGAGACTTACAACTCATGACTGTCTATTTTTTGTTCTTGATTTTTGGAAAGGGGAGGGTGCAGCTGGGAGAAGCTGGGAGAGTGTCCACAAAGGGGTGGTGGCCCAGGGAGCCAAAGTGGATTCTATTTACAGTTGCAGGCTTTGCACAATCGGCAAGATCTGGACGGCCCCCACTGGAATCCTCCGGGATGTGAAACTCTGTAGAGATGCCAGATCATTATCATTGTCAGATACAATTTCCTCCCATTGCCTCTACTCCTCCGCTTGGGCCCACAGTGTCCATCTGTTTATGGAAACGGTGAGGGCCCTACAGTATATTTTTAGCTAAGGGCTTTGTTACACAAAAGATGCTTTCCATCATGAACCATGCACCATTATCCTTCAACCTCCCGCCAGATCTATTTATTTATTAATTTACCATTCTCTGATAATTTTGGAAAAAACAAACAGGAATGTAAACGGTCCCTTGGAATACAGGCAATACTGACCTTTCCCACCTTCTAACAACAACCCAACAGCCATATTTTGATTTTCTTTCTTTCCCTTTCCTTCTCCTTCTCTTCTTTTAAAAATGTACTTTGTAACTCCACTCTCCTCCCACCTCTAAGTGAAATATGAGCTTTATTCGAGAACTCTTTCCACTATACCATGCCAATTATGTAATGCATCTATATTCTCTCCCAGCACCAATCAAGGGTTCACTCCTAAGCCCACCATCTTTAATAAATCACCCTTTCCCCATCCCTAAGAAAAGAAAAAGGCAAAAAAAAAAGATCCTGGGGCTGAGGTCTTCATTGACTCTCCAGACTTTAGGATCACTTCTGAGGTCCTCTTAGCTCCTGGCTCTCAGGTAGGTCTTCATGAATCCAATCAATATTAAGACTTGGCCAAGGCTGCCATAGACCCACCTTGTACAGCTCTTGACAATCTCCCTCATCAAAAAGTTGTCTGTAGCCAATCTTGGTTCCCTTCTGGACCATAAACCTAGAGCTGGGAGAAACCTCAAAAGTCATCTAGGCCTAGTTTAATCTCCTTCCTTCATATTTCAAACTTGGAAGTGATAAAGGATAGCGGGTCACTACTTCTGTATGGGGCAAAAAGGCATAGAAATTTTTCTTCATGGAGAGGCAACATGGTGTGATTGCACCGGATCCTGAATCAGGACACCGGTCACAATCACTCATTGTGATACTGGGTGGGTCACTTAACTATGAGACCTAGTTTCTTTGTCCATAAACTTGGAATAATACTATCTACACTACCTAACTCACCCAGTGGGTTTTTTGAGGGACATGCTTTGGAAAAAGATTCCTCATTGGAAAAAGGAGATTGGACTAGCTGGTTTTTCAGGTCCCTTTGAGTTTGAAATTCTATGCTTCTATAAACCTTAAAGCACTAAAAAAAAATGTCTATTATTATTGCTGTTATGATCATCATTATTATTATTCAGACTCATCTCTCACTTGAAGAACTCCTCAGCTCTTTCCTGCCCTGCTGACTTTAAGAAGAATAATCCTGGTATTTATCTAATGCTATCAGCTTCAGACGTGTGTGTGTGTGTGTGTGTGTGTGTGTGTGTGTGTGTGTGTGTAACTTGATCTAAATTCCACCTATCTTTCAAGATCCATTTCAAAGTCCATTGTCTCCAGGAAGCCATCCTTAACTCAAGATCTCATCAATCTCTTCCCTTCCTGACTCTCCACATTACATATTTTGTGACTTGATTAATTAATATTTTGCAGAGTATTATCTCTAATTTCTTCATTTAGGCAATAATAATAATTCACATTTCAAATAAGCAGTTCCTGACAATAACCTGTGAGGTAAGGAAGGCTAGCATTATTTTGCTAATTTTACAGATATGGAAAATGAGGTCTCTCTGAGAAGTTAAGTGACTTACTGAAGGTCACATTTAAAGCTAGAAAGTGCCAGAAATGGGACTTCAGTTTCAGACTTCAGATTCCAAGTCCAGAGATCTTTTCTCTGCGTAGTCCTCTCATGTAGAACATAAATTCCTCGAAACCTCCATAGCCAGCTTGGAACATGGTAGGCACTGAGCCACCTAGAATCACAGCACCTGGGTTTGCCCCCTTACTATTTGTTTTTTTTGTTTTGTTTTGTTTTGTTTTGTTTTTTGCCTCCTTACTATTTGAAGGACAAGGGACAAGTTGCATCATCTCTCTGGGCCTCAATTTCCATGTATGAAAAATGATGAGGTCAGGCTAGATGACTTCTAATATCTCTTCTAGTTCAAAATACATAATCAAAATATACATAATTTGTAATACATAATACATATGGATCCTGTGAATTGATGGAAAAATAAAAATCAAGTTCATAAAATTAATCCCTGAGTACAGCTCAAGCATAAATTGGCCTGGGTTCTAATATTGCCCATACATGCACCCAAGTGTCTATATAATATGGCAACACACTAGAGGGTGAGAGACCATTGTGTTTAGGGTCAGAAGACATGGGTTCAAATTTTGACCTAGCGGCTTAAGACTTGTCTGACCCTGGGTAAGTCACTTAAGCTCTAAGTCTCAATTTTCTCATGAGTTAAATGAGAAGTTTGGACTATATCTCATCTAATGTCTCTTCCAGCTTTAAATCCATGATCCTTTGATCCTTCAAAGAATTTCGTGATGAGAAACATAAATAGATGCTTGCCATAATTAGGTCAGACTGAAGAACGGGCCAAAGAAGCCAATTCATCTACCAGTACCTTAAGGGTAAAAGGGTCTTGGACCTGAGGCCTTTCCTAATAGGTCTGCTAAGCCATGTGCAAAATGAGATACCTCCAGCCTTCTGGGTTTCCAGCTCCACTCTGTCTCCATCAGATCTGCAAGAAACAAACCCACTCCCATGGCAATGAGGCACTGGCTCAGGACTCTAGAGAGGCTGCCTGAATTTTACTGCTCTTTTCCAGGGGAAAGAAAAAGGAGCTACATTGGCCTAGATCCCCATGGAATTCTCCCGTGTGTCCTGAAGTCCTGCTCTCCTAGCTCCTGCTCCCAACCCTGTGAAAGTTGAGCCCATAGCTTTGACAGGATAGTCAAGGCTGGAGGGTGGGGGAGGGATGCGGTGTGCTAAAGACGGCTTGTTTCACCCCTGCCAAGCTGCCCCACTGCAAGAAGAGAGAGCGAGTCCACACTGGTTGTTTACATGCTTCTGGGACTTTATTAATGAGCCTCTGTCAGCAGCGATTCAACAAAGGATAAAAAATGGACCTCTTGTCTGGAGCTATTGTTAACTCTGGTTGCCTGGGGAGAGCACATTTGTCCAGTTTTCTTAGAAAAGAGGTTTTGTTTTATGTCCCATCATAGGGAGGAAAAGTAAGACTCCATTCTCTAAGGACCATGAAGGCTATTTTTGGGTTCTTCTACCATCCACCTCTGGGGCTTTTTGAAGCCCATGGAAGTTGGTTAATCTTCCCCACAAGACTTCACCTCATTAATGCTTCTCTGCTGTTGAGCCCTGGGTCCACATCTCCACCCATTCCTATCCACCCACCCCTCCCAAATGTGAGGCAGGACACAGAATGTACTGAGGGAAGCAAAGGGAAATGGAAGAAAGGAGAGCAGAGGGGATTGATCAGAGTTCCTAAGTCTTCCAAAGTTACTCATTTTTACAGTGTTGTTGTTAAGGTCTCAACTGTTCTCCTGACTCTGCTTTCTTCTCTCTGTAGCAGTTCATACACCTCTTCCCGAGTTTCTCTGAAACTGTCTCTTTCATCATGTCTTATGGTACAATAGTGTTCCATTACATCCATATATCATAATTTGTTCAGCCATCCCCCAAATGATGTTTATATGTAAGGAAAGCATTTTGCATACCTTAAAGGAATATGTAAACTATAATTGTAATAATTATTGTGATTATGATTACCTCTTCTTTTCCAGATTGTGGGGGAGGAAGGCCAGCTGGGATGTTTATGGAGGTAAGGTCTATATCCTGAAGGAGAGATATAGGTTTCTAGGACAGGGCGGATGGACATATAGAAGTAGAAGGATCGAGGCATCAAGGGAGTGGCAGAGAAGAAGCTAATGGATAAGAAAGGAGAAAGAGACAGCCACCCTTCAAAGAGGGGAACAGGTTTCCAGATCTCTCCTTTAGCTCCAGATGTTACTGCCAGCTGAGGATAGTTAGAAATAGCCACCAGGAATTTAAGTTAGCTATAAAGAAGAATTTTCAGGGAGTGGGTGGGAGTGATAATGGAAGCGGGGGTGAGGGAAAACCCTGAAATCCTCTTCCTACCATGGAGAACTGTCTTATCCCTCTGAGGTCACCCAAGTGTGGTCCCCTGTGGTTGGATCTGTCCACTTAAGTCCACTCCAGGATTCCACAATTCTATGACCCGAAAGGAATTCTCAATAAGGAATAAGAATAATGGGGAAACCCCGAGACCCAGAACTTCTACTCATAGCCATGAACAAGAATGAAAGTGCAGCCTCTAAGTTACCTTAGATTACCTAATCTTCTATCAAACAGAATAGAAATCAATCCATAGGTGGTTCTCTATAGCATCTAATTCAACTCCTCTTATTCTACAGAGGAGGAAAGTGAGACCTACAGAGGAGAAAGGGTCTGATCCGAGGCCATACAGGAAGCAAGGGACTAGTCAGGGTTAATAGAATGTGTCCATCCAATCCTCTGAGGGCTAGCCTATGATACAATATACATACACACATATTTATATATACACACTTATTCTGGGAAGGAGTAGGTAATTAGTATTTTTTTGTGTTCTCTTTTCTACCACAGATTTAGATCAATGTTAAAAAGAACAAAAATATAGCCACAATGATGGCTGTATACTCAAGCAAAAATTCTCTAATTTGTATATTTCCCCTTTTGTTTTTCTGGGATGAGCAAGACCAGGTGGCGGGAGTATTCCGTTGTTAGCTGAAATGGACCGTGGATTTAAAAAGTTAGGAATAATAGGCCTGAGGAAGGGAACCTACACTACTTCTACTAGCATTTTATAAGCCTAGGTTGGGGAGCTTTTTATTTTATCTTAGGCTTTTTGTTTGTAACTAAAGCATACCAGCTATCTGCAGGTGAGAAATGGCGACTTGAATACAGTCATATGGTCTGCAGAAGAGAATTACATTGGAAATTGGTTGTGTCTACTTCAGAACTATCTCTTAGTAGGTGTTATGGTTGTTGACTGATAGATTAAACTAAAGATCTGGCCAGACTAGAAATCTAAAACCAGGGCAATCTGGTCAGACTTTCAAGGTGTTAGACTAAAGGAATGAGACCAGGATTGGGAGTGATTATTGAAGAAGAAGAAGAATGGACCTCTATATAATATTTTAAGATTTTACAGATAACATTTGAACTTAACACCAAGAACAGTCAGTCCCAAGCGGTGCCATAACTAGCTGTAACTGAACCAGAATCAAGTTCAATTGAACAGATATGGGATTGAGGAGTGGCACAGAGAGAAACCTTACCAATATGGCCAGAGAGGGGCAGCCCATCCCCGAGAGAGAGAATCCAGCTTGCATCCCCAAGGAGCCAGGAAGAAGACAGCAAGTTCTTGTAGAGGGATACACAGCGATGGGTCCAAGAAGTGCAGCTTTTTGAATATCCACCCTCTCCACCTCTGCCACTCCCTGGAAAAAAAACAAGGCCGAAATCATGAGATTAATCACAGGGGAAAGGGTAAGACAGAAGTACTCTTTATTCAAAGTCTACAGTGGATCTAAGAGTCAGGGTATCAGTATAAACAGAAGCAAGTGAGTGGCAGAGGCAGTGTTTAGGAAAAAAGAAAGTAGGATATGAATTCAGAAGATCTAAGTATCTGCTAAGAATCTGCTAAGAAGAGCCAGAACTGCTAACCACTAAATGTATGGCCACAGACAAGCCATTTCCTCCTTTCAGAGTCTTATTTTCCTCATCTTTGAAAGAAGGGGATTGGACTACATGATTCCCCCCACTAGAGATTTGCCTATAGTCTTATGGTCAAGCATGTTGTCCCATTGGAGTCTAACTCTTAGAGCCTCAGTGGAACATGTGTGAGAACATAGCAGGCACCATTGGTTGCATGGCGCTGAGTGAGGCATTCTCTAGGTATGGAAGGACAGGGAGGTAGTCTAGCCCTGATGCAGGCCATTAATAAAAATGGGGGAGGGATGGGGGCAGTATCATTATATGAACAAACAGAGGCTTGATGATCTGGGATATAGGACCTGAGAGTGGCACACAGAAGTCCTTAAACTCCTTTCCATTTCTCAAGAACTCTCTTAGGCAGGCAGAGTTCCCACTAAAGCTGTTGCCCCTTTCACTTCCATTACAATTGAGAAATGTAGGCAACAGTGAACATCTGGGCAGGCAGATGGTCAAGCATCAGTGAAGTACAGTAGCAGGTAAGAGGAGCCTCTTACCAGTCATAGGGTGACTGGTATTAGAAGATGGAAAATACCATCCTGGGAAGAAGAGAACAGTGACAGAGACCTAGGAGCAAGGCAGGAATCCAATCACTAGAAAAAGATGGCACCAAACTCAGACTCTAACCAGCAGTGATACTAACTTTTTGACAGCGCTGAGCACAATTCCCGGCATATAGTAGGCACTTAATATGTGTTTTGTTGACTAGATAAGTTGATGCCAGTCATCACCTATGGGCTAATATCCCCTTGTGTTCCTCTTCACAGTCTGGGGACTGGCTGAATTTGCATGCGCAAGCTAAGTGGTCTGGAAAATTAGATGGGGGCCTCTCTATATGGGGGGGGTGGCGGTGAATCCCTAGACTGAAAGGACTTTCTGTTATCTCTTAAAGCAAAGAAATATGCCTATTCTCTATAGGAGTCTACAGGATATTGGCCAGAGTTAGAGGAAATTTAAATACAAGAGCAAGGTTTGTATATTAAATACTTCTTGGACATCTCCCTTAGCAACTGTTCCAATTCTCACCATCTGTCTTGGATACAGACTCATTAGCAAAAGAATTCTTAAAAACTGATTGTCTTTTTCACATATGAAGATCTTTTGAATGTGTAACTGAAAAGTTAGGAAGGTTTTTAAGGAGATTTAAAGCCATGACATGGCATAAAGACTTTTATAATATCCCTTTGTAGCCTGGATGTGGCTTTGGTTTATACACACACACACACACACACACACACACACACACACACACACACACA